>NC_064626.1:1116343725-1116649935 GCF_023864275.1 Schistocerca cancellata | reverse complement strand
ATATTCAGTTACTTCGCGTACTAGTTACCGAAAGAATACTGCAGAGATCTGATCCTGTACCTAGTGTCAAGTATAAAAAGCTTGTTATCTTTGGAGGTGAAATGAAACGTTTTGTGAGGAGGGTTCCCATAGGGCAGACTGGCTGCCTGGTGAAAGTAATTTTAGCTGACGCCACATCAGCGACTTGGGTGTCGATGAGGCTGATAGGATGATGAAGACAACGCCCAGTCCCCGAGCGGAGAAAATCTCCGACCTAGCCGGAAATCGAAGCCGTCCCCTTCTGATGGCATTCTGCCATGCTGACCACTCAGCTATCGTGGTGGAGACATTCTGAGGTTAGTCTGTGGGGTTTACAGGAAGCATGCAGTGCGCTTCCGGATGAAAGGGCCAATGAAAAAACTGCCCACTCACAGGGAACGCTGGGACTTGTGTCTGAACTCTTACTCTCGCGTGGTCGGTGCTTAACCAGATGATGTGCTTGGCTTGAATGCTGCTACTGGTCGCTGAGTGTGCTGTATGGTGATATGGTGTCATCTAGTTGGATTGTATTTATGCAGAGCACATCTGAACTACGATTTCGTAAATCACTCAAGACGAGTAGGTATTTCATAGAATGAGATTTTCACTCTGCAGCGGAGTGTGCGCTGATATGAAACTTCCTGGCAGATTAAAACTGTGTGACCGACCGAGACTCGAACTCGAGTTCGAGTCTCGGTTGGTCACACAGTTTTAATCTGCCAGGAAGTTTCAGGTATTTCATAGTTAACTTTTCCTTGACTGAGGTTGCTAAGTTGCTATGACTTTCGCGAGCTGGACTTGCACTTCACATGTGGTTGCCAGTTCTTAGTTTAGATTACGAGACTTCGTGCAGTATCTCCCCGAAATCAATTAATCAGAATATCATCACAGTCAATTCGGTCAGTCTTATTATCAGCGAAACACACTAAATGTCTTGCGACTTTAGTGGACTTCGTTCGTTCACCGTTATCACTATTTCAACTTAGCGTTCTACATGCTACTTCTGCACTAATGGTACTATATTACTACGTTTATCCGCTTTTCTAAAGTGAAATATATGAGTTTACATATGAATGTTATTGCTATTCTATTTCAGTGGCCAGTTATTTGCTATTTAGACGCTTTAGCCTGACTCTTAACTTGCAAACATTAAGCGATATCAGGACGAAAACCGCATCCCTTGTCTTCAGAAAATGGCACATTTCACAATTTTCTTACTACATTTCACATAAAACCTAGCATCCAATACTCTGAAAATTATATATCCCGATCTTTGCATGATTTTTCAGCAGATAAGGTAAGTCTGGAAGCTGATGGAGGCTGCAGAGACACTGGCATTCTTCCACAGAAGTCTGTATGCTCGATGCATTGTAGTGTTGTCATTGGGTGCACCTCTGTAGTTGAAGGACAGAGCGGCTCACTGACCCGCGGATGACACGGGTTCGATTCGCGGTTCTCCCAGGGATTTCTCCTTTGGCAGAGGACTATCGCGGCCTGCAGTCAGCCTCGTGAGGCCGGCTGAGGAGCTACTCGGATCAGTTGCGGTTCCAAGGTCAGGAAACTCTACAACGAGCGGCAAAACGGTATGCCGACCACATGTCCCTCCATGTCGCATCAGATGACGCCATTAGCAAACGATGGCACGGCAGTCGGTCGGATCCGATTGGTCAGCACGGGCCAGAACGCGTAACTTTACGTTTACCTTATTACAGCCTTGGTGCTCAAATGGTTCAAATGGCTCTGAGCACTATGGGACTCAACTTCTCAGGTCATTAGTCCCCTAGAACTTAGAACTAACTAAACCTAACTAACCTAAGGACATCACACACATCCATGCCCGAGGCAGGATTCGAACCTGCGACCGTAGCGGTCTCGCGGTTCCAGACTGCAGCGCCTAGAACCGCACGGCCACTTCGGCCGGCGCCTTGGTGCTCACACCTCATCCCGTGCCAAGTGGCTACAACCAGTGGTGCCTAAACTCTTTCATATTTGGTGAAACACTGGACGGTTATAACTGTTGCATCTGCTACAGAGGTACAGACAGTGTGGGCTGTAATTGCCGTATGCCAGCGAAACTTGGTAGATATGCTACTGTGTTAATGGGGAACCAATTTTCTGTGGAAAAAATTTAATTCCAATTTTGGCCAGCAGTGCAAATACGGCGCTGTACAGTATATCTTTCCAGTCTGCGGTGCCCATACTGAACAAATTTGAAAGCAACGGTTAATAATAAAATCAATGTTATGTCTTTCTCACTTGTCTAATCTTATCTGCCCACATCCCGTTCTTAATCCACTTCTTTTATTGACGTCTTACTTGCATTCACAGCGCCACATTTGTACCTGACAGCCAAAATTGGAACTACTTTTTTCAGAAGTAAATCGGTACCGCGTTAATGCATTAGAGTATCTGCCAAGTTCCGCTAGCATACGATAACTACAGCCAACTCTGGACCTCTGTGAGTAACTGCACTTTAATTATAGCCACCTCGTACTAGAGATGATGTCTTACGTTTGCTTGAATTCAGTTGTTGGTGCATGCTGCAACCAGTTACAAATAAAATGCTTTTGTTTTAGAGCCATTATCAGTTCCGAGCATTCAGTTCCATCTTCACGGAGCTCACAAGATCGAGCTTGGATAAAATGACACTCTTCTTGCCGCGTCTACATTTAAGCATTGCGCTCCTTGCAGTCAGATGCCGCTTGTGACACATCAGGACAGTACAGCTTACGCAGATGGGTTTATCTTTGTGCTTGTAAAGTTTAATTCTCAATTTTTTGGTAGTAGAACGGATAGAGTATACGCGTGCCGACTGCGGACGTCGGAGTGGCTGGCCGTCGTTCACGAACAGCTCAAGACTGTATTGGTCGCAATCAGTCGTCAGTAGGCTATTGCCTCAAGGTGTCGTGCCGATGGAGAATCTGGCACGTCACATAGGACGCTCCATTGTCACTTGTTTCGCCCATGGGCTCTGTTACCAGGACTTATTACAGCGTACCCGACGCGATGGATCCGCCTTCATCGCAGGTTAGCGTCGCCTGAGCCGGAGAGTCAATGTGCGACTGGCCGTCTGGCGTTACCTGTTTACCCTCTATGTGTACGGGTTCCCGCTCCTTGAGGAGAGTTCGAGCATGCACACAAGGGGAAGGGTTCACTGGTTATCGGAAGCTCCAATATTAGGTCAGTTAGGAAACCCCTTAGCAAGAGAACGTCCATGTCTGGAAAGAAATCCAATGTACGCTCGGTATTTCTTATCGGTGTGAAGGAGGTGCTGCCTGCGAGTATCAAGTAGGGGCGGGGAGGGGGAGGAACAGCAGTCATCTGCAGATTGTGAATTATGTCAGCGTCGGTGATGCCTGTCTCTCGGATTCTGGGGCCATCCTCATTTCGTAAGGGCAGCTGGCGGTAGTGGTGAACGCTGGTAGCCCTGTTCGCAAGGTGCAAGCAGAGCTCACAGTCTGCAGTATCACACTCAGAACTGATCAGGGTCCTTTGGTTTCGGGACGAGTGGAGGGTATCAACGAAAAGCTCCGTAGACTCTCTGACGGTCTTGGCTGCAGATTTCTGGACCTGATGGTTCAAATGACTCTGAGCACTATAGGACTTAACATCTGAGGTCATCAGTCCTCTAGAACTTAGAACTACTTAAACCTACCTAATCTAAGACATCACACACATCCATGTCCGAGGCAGGATTCGAACCTGCGTCAGTAGCAGTCGCGCGGTTCTGGACTGAAGCGCCTAGAACCGCTCCGCCACCGCGGCCGGCTCTGGTCTTGAGTTAGGCAGTGGAGAATCGTAGTGTTCGCCTTGATAAGTCACGGGTGCAGTGCACCGAGGCAGCAGATACTCGGGTAGCAGAGGACCTGTGGAGTGCACGTGGTTTTCTTTAGGCTAGGCGGTAGTTTGGGGCCTTCTGATGACGCTCGACAGTCGATAAGCAGAGAGCTAAGTCAGATCGAGTAAAAAGTAAAGGCATCTCGCCTGTCGAAACTTTGACAGTAAATTGCAGAAACAATCGTAACAAAGTTACCGAATTTACTGCCCTCCAGGAAGGTTGTCTCACTCGAGTTATTCTTGGGATCGAGGGCTAAGTGAAACCCAAAGTAGGAAGCTCCAAAATCGTTAACGTATGGAACGTGTATCGGAAAGTCAGGTTAGACGCCGTAGGAGACGGAGTGATCATTGCAGTCGACAAAAATGTTATCTCTGTTAAGTTTGAAAGCGAATCTATCTGTGAAATTATGTGAACACGAATAACCGGCCTAGGCGATCTCCAGTTAATCATCATATGCTTTTACCGGGTACCCGATCCCTCGGAACAGTTGTAGAAGCATGCAGTATTAGTTGAAAATGATTTTTATCTACCAGGTATAGGCATGAACGTCTATAGATCAATTACGTGGGCTATGGACAGACAGCCTTGCGGAGAACTTTTGGATATGTTTTCCGAATATTGTCTTGAGTAGTTAATTCGACAGCCCACATGCAGTGGTAATATTTGAAACCTTGTAGCTAAAAACAGACCAGACTTTATCGACGGTGTCAGTATAGAGACGATGCTTAGGGATCATATTACAGTGACAATGGTTACTAAAGTTAATGGATCCATCAACAAGGGTAAGAGAATAATCATGCCGGAAACAGCAGATAAACAGTTGTTAGCATTCGAGTTCGTCAGTGAATGGGCTTTATTTAGTTCAGGTTTTATGGACGTAACGGAGTTATGTGCAAAGCTTAAACTGATGGCAAATCGCGCTTGGAGAAGTACATGCCACGTTAGTTCATGAATGTCAGAAAATATCCATCGTTGTATAATAACGAAATTCGGAAAATGTCCAGGAAGCAGATATTGTTGCACTCTCTGGTCAAAAAGAAACACCGAAATATCGACACGCAAAAAGTTGTAAGGTAGCAGATTTTGCATCTTACATGATGCTAAATCAGTACTAATACACCGAATAATAATTGATACTTGGCCCACCGGTAGGAGAGAATGGACACAGAAAAGGCAGTTGTGTGAGTCATGTCAGACTAACGAGATGGGCTGAGAAGCTGGTACACGTCCGGAACCCCTAAGGAAGGTGTTTATGTCTTGTCAAACTAACGGGATGGCCGCGACCGGACCCCTTTGTCGGCTGGCACTTCAGACCACCAAAGACGTTCGGAGAGACTGGGCCATCACAACAAGAAGCGAGAAGGAGCTATATGCGAAAGAGAGAAAGACGATTTCGCGCCACAGTGGAAAATTTGCGGAAGACTGTGACGGGATTGGCGCAGAGCGCGTAGAGATACGTGTTAAAAGTTTGGCGGCAACAGTAACCGCCGGAGAATTCTGTGTCGCGGTTGGGTACAAACGCGCACGGATACATGAAAGTCTGCGTCGTGATTGGCTACCAACGCGCACGGATCCATGCTGCGAAGAACGGCCAGGTCGGCTGTGGAGGAGAGCAGTCGCGGTGTCTGGCTGCCCTGCTTGGAGAGCGTGGAGAGAAGTAGGTTGGAGAAGTTACCGGCATTGAGTACAGTGGTTACTCTCCAAGTCTGAATAGTTTAGAGCATACGACTCCACACACGTTGCATTATCTGTTCCTCTGAGGAGAGAAACATATTTGTACTAACTTGTGGTGTTCATCTGCAATCTGAAGTGTACCTTTGCTGCCGCGCACTTGAGTCGACGAACTACTCTTGGCACATGTACAAGTAGCTTGAGTATTGACTAGTGACGGACTCCGCAATTGAACACTTACGTACAGGAGTTTACGGGCGCAAACCACGTCCACGTTGGAGATTAAAGCCAAGCTCGCTAACGGGTAAGACGGCATCACGACTTTGGCTGGGCCGACCGTCGTAATCATCACGGAGAATTACGGTGATATTAGCAATCATCAGCCAAATTAGGGCACTGTAATTCTAAATGAGTTCGTATTCCGCTAGCTCCTTTACTGGCGCTCTCTGAGTCCGTGTCCGTTCAGGCAGAACTGCAATAGAGTCACTTGCGGGTTCAGTGTTGACTTAAGTAGGAAAAGAGGATACATTGTACCAATGATAGTCTAGTTAGGTTAGCGAGTGTATTGTATTGTCCTGTTATGCTAGAAATATTGATCATCCTGTTCTGAATAAATCTTAATTTGGTATCATATGCTAATCACCGCATTATTGATTTCTTAGCTAACAATAACCATATTTTTGTTTAATAATTAGAGTGTAAAGATAATTTCGATGCAAATGATACTGGGGGCATAACCGCTCGTTTAAACAGAGCCAACTTAAGTCAGATAGCAACTCAAGGTCGACTAAGACTACCAATAGATATTTTTCAGTATATCGATAATTTTACAGTAAACTCCCCGTACGTTGCAAAGTATTTCATCAAATGAATGAGGTTAACCTCCGCAAAACGCCATAACCTGTGTCTCAGGAATCGACTTTTAACAAAGACTGAGCCACTGGCTTTACACACTTTTTCCTCTCTTCTTGACTGGTGCATCTGAGTGCATAGATGAACTCATCTATAACACAGCAGGCCTTTTTTTTTCAGTGCCTACTTTGAGTACACTGGCGTGTGAAACAATGTAGACACACGAAGCCATTAGCTATCGTCTTTGTTCACAGATTAATGGTAAACTATTATTGTGACTACCTTGTGCAGCAAGGGGAGGGTGTGTTCTTGTCTGAACTGGTGTCGAACGTTCATGATATCAGAGAAATGTCGCCAACATCCGCACGCCAATCTGCTGCACCGCTCTTTTTCTGTATCTTGATAGAGTCTGGACGAGTAAACACTGACGTTACTGCTCTATAATGAATGTGAAAGAGGAGCAGATGTGTTGCTGTTGTTGTGGTTTTCAGTCAAGAGACTGGTTTGATGCTGCCCTCCATGCTACTCTACCCAGTGCAAGCTTCTTCAGCTCCCACTACCTACTGCAACCTACATCCTTCTGAATCTGCTTAGTGTATTCATCTCTTCATCTCCCGCTACGATTTTTATCCTCCACGCTACCCTCCAACACAAAATTGGTGATCCCTTGAGGCCTCAGAAAATGTCCTACCAACCGATCCCTTCTTCTAGTCAAGTTGTGCCACATATTTCTCTTCTCCCCAATTCTATTCAATACCTCCTCATTAGTTATGTGATCTACCCATCTAATCTTCAACATTCTTCTGTAGCGCCACATTTCGAAAGTTTCTATTCTCTTCTTGTCCAAACTATTTATCGTACATGTTTCACTTTCATACATGGCTACACTCCATACAAATACTTTCAGAAACGACTTCCTGACACTTAAATCTACACTCGATGTTAACAAATTTCTCTTCTTCAGAAACGCTTTCCTTGCCATTGCCAGTCTACATTTTATATCCTCTCCACTTCGTCCATCATCAGTTATTTTGCTCACCAAATAGCAAAATTCATTTACCACTCTAAGTGTCTCATTTCCTAATCCAATTTCCTAATCTAATTTTCTCAGCACCACTTAATTCGACTACATTCCATTATCCTCGTTTTGCTTTTGTTGATGTTCATCTTATACCCTCCTTTCAAGACACTGACCATTCCGTTCAACTGCTCTTCCAAGTACTTTGCTGTCTCTGACGGAATTACAATGTGATCGGCGAACCTCAAAGATTTTATTTCTTATCCATGGACTTTAATACCTACTCCGAATTTTTCTTTTGTTTCCTATACCGCTTGCTCAATATACAAATTCAATAACATCGGAGATAGGGTACAACCCTGTATCACTCCCTTCCCAACCACTGCTTCCCTTTCATGCCCATCGACTCTTATAACTGCCATCTGGTTTCTGTACAAATTTTAAATAGCCTTTAGCTCCCTGTATTTTAACCCTGCCACCTTCAGAATTTGAAAGAGAGTATTCCAGTCAACATTGTTAAAAGCTTTCTCGAAGTCCACAAATGCTAGATACGCAGGTTTGCCTTTCCTTAAGCTACCTTCTAATATAAGTCGTAGGGTCAGTATTTCCTCGCGTGTTTCAACATTTCTACGGAATCCAAACTGATCTTCCCCGAGGTCGGCTTCTACCAATTTTTCCATTCGTCTGTAAATAATTCGCGTTAGTATTTTGCAGCTGTGACTTATTAAACTGATAGTTCGGTCAACACCTGCTTTCTTTGGGATTGGAATTATTATGTTCTTCTTGAAGTATGAGGGTATTTCGCCTATCTCATACATCTTGCTCATCAGATGATAGAGTTTTGTCAGGGCTGGCTCTCCCAAGGCTGTCAGTAGTTCTAATGGAATGTTGTCTATTCCCGGGGCCTTTTTTCGATTTAGGTCTTTCAGTGCTCTGTCAAATTCTTCACACAGTATCATATCTCCCATTTCATCTTCATCTACATCCTCATCCATTTCCATAATATTGTCCTCAAGTACATGCCCTTGTATGGACCCTCTATATACTCCTTCCACCTTTCTGCTTTCCCTTCTTTGCTTAGAACTGGTTTCCACCTGAACTCTTGATATTCATACAAGTCATTCTTTTTTCACTGAAGTTCTTTTTAATTTCTCTGTAGGCAGTATCTATCTTACCGCTAGTGATATATGCCTCTACATCCCTACACTTGTCCTTTAGCCATCCCTGCTTAGCCATTTTGCACTTCCTGTCGATCTCATTTTTCAAAAACTTGTATGCCTTTTTGCCTGCTTCATTTACTGCATTTTTATATTTTCTCTTTTCATCAATTAAATTCAATATTTCTTCTGTTATCCAAGGATTTCTACTAGCCCTCGTCTTTTTACCTACTTGGTCCTCTGCTGCCTTCACTATTTCATCCCTCAAAGCTACCCATTCTTCTTCTACTGTATTTCTTTCCCCCATTCCTGTCAATCGTTCCCTTATGCTCTCCCTAAAACTCTCTATAACCTCTGGTTCTGTCATTTTATCCAAGTCCCGTCTCCTTAAATTCCTACCTTTTTGCAGTTTCTTAAGTTTTAATCTACAGTTCATAACCAGTAGATTGTGGTCAGAATCCACATCTGTTCCTGGAAATGTCTTACAATTTAAAACCTGATTCCTAAATGAAATGATAATTAAATCAAGACCCTTTGCTGTCGACAGACGTTGATATACATCAAAGGAGACAGTTTAAAATGTGTGCCCCACCCGGGACTCGAACCCGGGATACCCTGCTCACATGGCAGACTCTCTATCCATCTTTGTTTTTTTTTTTTTAATCTCATTTTGTTCACTTTTGTTCGTCTCATCTGCTCGGGGCGGACATCGTAAGACATCCGTTTAAGTTCGTTGTTCATCGGTTAACTCAGTTTTTTTTTTATTACAGAGGGCAGCTAACCCTCTGACCGAACACGCTGAGCTACCGTGCCGGCGACACCCCTTGCACGCTCCCCGTGAGACCCACATTCCCAACTTAATGTCCGCATACTACATTCGTAGTGCCCCTGCCCATTACACTCATTACTCGCGGCAGAAAATCTTACCGAGTCCCATAAGAGTTGGGGCAATGCGTGTGCATTGCAGATGGCATCTGTTCTTTCGGACATATAAGGCCGAGTTTAGGGAACCAGCACTTAGGACAGTTACTACGCAGAGAAGATGACTGGAATTCTATAAAGAACAACGCAGAAGTAGTATCGCGAGCACTACATGCGGCATACAAACGTGGGGGGGGGGGGAACCAGGGGGGGGGGGGGGGGTCACAGTGCCGCACCTGTCATTTCACCATAACCCACGCATTTTTGATTGGCAACAAGTCTGGTGATCTGGCGGCCCAGGGCAAGAGGCTGACATCCGATGACACCAAGAAGGCATGTGTACGTGCAGCAACATGTGGTTGTGCATTGTCTTGTTGAAAGATGGTGTCTGGGATGTTGTGCAGAAAGAGTATAGCTAAGGGTCGCAGGATGTCATTCAGGTAGGTCACAGTGCCCAGGGCTCTCACCAACTGTGATTCGTGGTTGTACCCAACAGCACACCAAGCTAGATGGTCTTGAGTTGGCACTGTATGTCATGTGCGAATGTAGTTACTAAGATATTCTTTTCAATATGTGGCAACCCTGCAGGCTTGTGTAGGCACAATATCTTTGATCTTGGTCTATAAGCTGATTCTAGTCCAAGCGGCACATCGATGCAACTGCTCCGTGGTGAGTTGTGCTGTTATAAGTTAGCATGTGTTTGTGTCTCTGGTCATGGAAATGGAAGCGCATAATATTGCGCAACGGTATGCCATTTCTTTTTGCGTTAAAATGGGTGAAAACTCGACGACAACTTACGGTAAGCTTCAGAAGGCTTTTGGAGAGGAGGTTATGTCAAGAGCTCAAGTTTTTCGTTGGCATAAAATGTTTGGTGAAGGCAGAACGAATGTTGAAGATGAAGACCGCAGTGGACGACCATCAACCTCAAGGACGGATGTCAACTTGGTCAGGGTGCGTAAACTCGTACGATCTTGTCGAAGATTACCCGTGGAAATGATTGCAGAAGAACTGAACAACAATCGAGAAACGGTTCGTCTAATAATAACTGAAGATCTTGGTATGAGAAAGATATGTGCAAAAATTGTCTCCAAAAATCTCACACAACATCGAGAAACACGGAAAAATGTGGCAGCCGATCTGTTATAGCAAACGGAAATCAATCCAGAATTGTTGAGCCGTTTTATCACTAGTGATGAAAGTTGTTTTTTTCAGTACGATCCAGAGACAAAACGCCAAAGCTCCCAATGGTGCTCAAAGGGATCACCCAGACTAAAAAAAGCTCGCATGTCAAAGTCAAAAGTGAATTGCATGCTTGTGTGCTCCTTTGATTCCACGGTAAGGCCGTGCCTCCTGGACAAACAGTTAATCAGTATTACTACAAAGAAATTTTAGAAAGACTTCGTAAAAGAGTTCTTCGTGTCCGTACCAACATTGCTGATAATTGGGTTCTGCATCACAATAATGTTCCATCCTATACTGCTCTGTCAGTACAGCAGTTTTTAACCTCTAAAAAATTTCAGTACTACCACCTTATACACCAGATATTGCTCCGTGCGACTTTTTTCTCTTAAAAATCTGTGGCGAGGGTACTGGAGGATAAAACAGAAGTTGAGTTGCAGAAATGTTACAATCAATGGCAGAAGCTATGAAAAAAGTGTGTGCAATGAGAAGGGAACTACTTGAACTCGTCCAAAACGGTAAGCAACTTTTTTTTTCACATCAGTCTCATTACTTTATTGTGGCACCTCGTATACTGCGGCCTTGCTGCAGTGGTAACACAGGTTTCCGTCATCATATAACCGAAGTTAAGCACTGTCAGGCTTCGCTAGCGCTTGGAGGAATGACTTAATTGAGAGGCAGCAGACACAAGTCACGGAAACTGATAACAGCCTGAGGCCTGAGGATGACATGGCTGCCAGTCGGTACCGTCGGGCCTTCAAGGCCTGTTCGGACGGTGTTTGTTTATATGTGTATATACAGGGTTATTACAAATGATTGAAGCGATTTCGCAGCTCTCCAATAACTTTATTATTTGAGATATTTTCACAATGCTTTGCACACACATACAAAAACTCAAAAAGTTTTTTTAGGCATTCGCAAATGTTCGGTATGTGTCCCTTTAGTGATTCTGCAGACATCAAGCCGATAATCAAGTTCCACCCACACTCGGCGCCGCATGTCCCCATCAATGAGTTCGAAAGCATCGTTGATGCGAGCTCGCAGTTCTGGCACGTTTCTTGGTAGAGGAGGTTTAAACACTGAATCTTTTATATAACCCCACAGAAAGAAATCGTATGGGGTTAAGTTGGGAGAGCGTGGAGGCCATGACATGAATTGCTGATCATGATCTCCACCACGACCGATCCATCGGTTTTCCAATCTCCTGTTTAAGAAATGCCGAACATCATGATGGAAGTGCGGTGGAGCACCATCCTGTTGAAAGATGAAGTCGGCGCTGTCGGTCTCCAGTTGTGGCATGAGCCAGTTTTCCAGCATGTCCAGATACACGTGTCCTGTAACGTTTTTTTCGCAGAAGAAAAAGGGGCCGTAAAATTTAAACCGTGAGATTGCACAAAACACATTAACTTTTGGTGAATTGCGAATTTGCTGCACGAATGCGTGAGGATTCTCTACCACCCAGATTCGCACATTGTGTCTGTTCACTTCACCATTAAGAAAAAATGTTGCTTCATCACTGAAAACAAGTTTCGCACTGAACGCATCCTTTCCCATGAGCTGTTGCAACCACGCCCAAAATTCAAAGCGTTTCACTTTGTCATCGGGTGTCAGGGCTTGTAGCAATTGTAAACGGTAAGGCTTCTGCTTTAGCCTTTTCCGTAAGATTTTCCAAACCGTCGGCTGTGGTACGTTTAGCTCCCTGCTTGCTTTATTCGTCGACTTCCGCGGGCTACGCGTGAAACTTGCCCGCACGTGTTCAACCGTTTCATCGCTCACTGCAGGCTGACCCGTTGATTTCCCCTTACAGAGGCATCCAGAAGCTTTAAACTGCGCATACCATCGCCGAATGGAGTTAGTAGTTGGTAGATCTTTGTTGAACTTCACCCTGAAGTGTCGTTGCACTGTTATGACTGACTGATGTGAGTGCATTTCAAGCACGACATACCCTTTCTCGGCTCCTGTCGCCATTTTGTCTCACTGCGCTCTCGAGCGCTCTGGCGGCAGAAACCTGAAGTGCGGCTTCAGCCGAACAAAACTTTATGAGTTTTTCTACGTATCTGTAGTGTGTCGTGACCATATGTCAATGAGTGGAGCTATAGTGAATTTATGAAATCGCTTCAATCATTTGTAATAGCCCTGTATATCGTGGTTACTGAAGTCACAGTATTGCCCTTGCACTCAGCTGTCCTAAATCAGCGGTTTAGTAAAATTGCAGACAACTATAGCTGAAAATGTGTGGAAATGTTGTAAGAGTAATCTGTATCTCGTGGTTTCAGAAGGTGTCAGTGCTCCCTCTCGTCCCCTTTGTGAATGCCTATGTGATCATGATGGTGGTGATATTTCTCAGTATGGAACACAACGGCATTTTTTAGTGAAACTCGTGCGAGGTACTCGTAGCTGCTTTGTCAAAAAACGAGTGTGGCTGAAAGGCAGACTGAAGGATAAGGGTCAGAAGCCATCCCGTTCACGTTGAGTCCATGGGTTTCAGTTATCTACAAAAAGTGGCCCTACATCCGTTGGTCCAACGTCGTTGGCCAGTTACCTCAGCAGCCTTAGGTGAGAGAACGAATCGCGTGTGCGGCTGCGACGGAGTGCCGATGGGGCACGCGCTCTCTGACAGTGGTCGTGCTACTATCTCTCTTCTGAGGCAACCGTGGAAAGTTTCGGAACGGACTGCTGGCCGATACGGAGCTAAATATACTTAATACGGCTGCCTTAAACGGCGCTGTTATCTCGGCGAGGAAGCGGGAACCTTCAGAGCTGTCGTGTGTAATTATAACGTCTGGCGGCCTCTACTGGCGTGGGGTGACCTGCGTGCCTCTCGCCGGCAGTCCGTCCATTCATGCCGCCGCGCTCTTCACGTGACAGAGCCGTGCCGTCACACACTGGCGCATACCGTGATTTGAATCTTGGTAAATAACGGCTGCGCAAAACGTAAATTTATTCACTCGTACACAAGTCTCCCTTCGGAACACTGCACTATGTCCTGTACTTTCTAACGGAATTTCTATTAGATTTTACACTTAATATGCCGCTGAATGAGCCCCGTTCGTAGGTCGTACACTATTTGGTGAAAAGTATCCGTACATGTGCAAGTGGACATTAATATACAGTGTAAACACTTCGCCTTTATGATGGCTTGAATACTGGTGAAGACATTTTTAGTGAGGTGTCGGAATGACTGTCGACAAATGGCAGTCCATCTGCCTCAATAGTTGAAACCTGTTCGCTTGGGTTCAGGTCCGGATACTGGGCAGGCCAGTGCATTACGGGAATGTTACTGTCCAGATGCTGCTTTATAACAGGGTACAGTTTCATGCTGAAACAGACAATTATCGTCTCCGAACTGTTCCTCTGCTGTACATTTTGTTTGTAAAACTTGTTGATGCCCTTCCGCCTTTAGCGTTCTCTTAAGTGCAGTAAGGGAGCCACACTTTAATCACGATAACTCCCCCATACTGTGGACATCACTTGCGCCGAACATTACTGCGGGTGCTACAAATGATGGAAAGTAACGTTCTCCAGGCATTCTTCAAATCCAAATCCCTCCATCGGATTGCCACAGTGGTTAGCGTGGCTCATCAGGCGTCTCCAGTCATCCGCTGTCACATAGTGCATCGCGAGTGCTACTTGGAGGACCTCGAGCGTCGCTACGAAAATGTGTGATCTGTGAGGGGCTGCTCGACTACTGTAAACCACTCTTTTTAACTGCCTACGAACAGCCATTGTGCTGTACTGATGGTAACACTTTGAAAGTCACGTGTGATTCCTTCCACAGATTTCTTGCGACTTTTTAAAAGCACCCTCTGCAATGTTCAGCGGACACTGCGCGTCAGTATACGAGATCTGCCTGGTGTGGAACAGACTCTATTTAACAAAAAAGGTGCTACGAGAGGAACGTGGTTGGGAAACATGCCAGCTATTTTAATATTCATGTATTTACGGGCGGGTCTCAAAGAGTGTGGACGCTTCAGTGTTTGCAACCATGTTTAATACACACATATTACTAACGCTTTTCGCAGATCATTAGCACAGTATCGTAAACGTCAGAATGTTTACTGTGTTGCTGATAATTACATGCAGAAACTTTTCATAACTTTGGCAGAAATGTAAACGTAGATTAAAGCTCTGCGGGCATAAACGAATTCCAACACGACTACCAACTACCGAGACACGATAGCCCTCCACTGTTCATCTCAGGTGCCACTCAACAAGTTTACATGAGAAGAGAGTGCTATTACACGTTAGCGTTATCAATTGTCTAAAAAAGTTAAATACCTGGTTTTAATCATTTGTGAAGGTGTAAAATGGAACGATTACATACGCTAAGTCGTAGGTAAAACAGGTTGGTAGACTTCGCTCCACTGGTAGAATACTAGGGAAATGGAAATGCCGTGTGGTTAGGACCTCCCGTGAGGTAGATCGTTCGCCTGGTGCAAGTCTTCCGAGTTGACGGCACTTCGGCGATTTGCGCGTCGATAGGGATGAAATGATGATAATAAGGACAACACGACACCCAGTCTCTGAGCGGAGAAAATCTGAGACCAAGCCGGGAATTGAACCCGGGTCGTTAGGTATGACATTCCATCACGCTGACCACTCAGCTACTAGGGGCGGACACTAGGAAAATGCAATCAGTTTATAACGAAAATTGCTTAAAACAACTCGTCCGAACCATCTTGGAAAACTGCTCAACTCTGTGTATCTGGACAGGCACACGCTTGAAGGCGGAAGCACATTGTCCTGTCAAAGCAAAATTAGTAAATTTCAAGGACCAACTTTAAACGTTGTATCTAGGAATAAATTACAGCCCACTAAATATTGGTGCCGTAGGGGAAGACACGATCAGAGTAATTACAAAAAATGGTTCAAATGGCTCTGAGCACTATGGGACTCAACTGCTGTGGTCATAAGTCCCCTAGAACTTAGAACTACTTAAACCTAACTAACCTAAGGACAGCACACAATACCCAGCCATCACGAGGCAGAGAAAATCACTGACCCCGCCGGGAATCGAACCCGGGAACCCGGGCGTGGGAAGCGAGAACGCTACCGCACGACCACGAGATGCGGGCAGAGTAATTACATTATGCGCAGAATCGTTTGAGGGAGAATTCTTCCCTTGATACATATATGAATGGAACAAAACAAAAAAAGGCCGTAATAACTTATACAATGGGGAGTACTCTCCCGCATGCATTTCACACTAGTTTGCTGAGCGTAATTGAAGATGTGGATGTAGGTTATCTGAGCTTTATCACGTGTTCTTGGAAAGTGAGACAGAAATCTGGCCTGATGGCAAGTTCTGCTGGGTAGGTAACTATGACAGCCAATGGCAGAGAGCCCATTCCTTACTTTTGCTGCTGTTTTTGATATTTGTTTTTCTTGTGTAAGTCGTTGCGCCTCGGTTGGTTGTTTGATTTGGAGAAGGGGACCAAACAGCGAGGTCATCAGTCCCTTCGGACTAGCAAAGGATGGGGAAGGAAGTCGCCTGTGCCCTCTCAAAGGAACCACCCCGGCATTGCCTGAAGCGATTTAGGGAAATCATTGAAAACCTAAATCAGGATGGCCGGACGTGGCTTTGAACCGTCGTCCTGACGAATGCGAGTCTAGTGTGCTAACCGCCGCGCCACCTCGCTCGGTGTTGTGCCTCGATTTTAAGCTCCTATTTCTCTCTCATCATCTGTCACTATAAGTGCTGGAAGATATAATTATCTCTGTTTTCATTTGCTGAGGAAGTATTTGGCGCGCACATTTTGTTAAGAGCCGTCCACACTAGTCCAGCGAAGGCCAACGAACGACAACCAGTTGCTTCGTTCGCTGACTACGGGCGGAAAATCTGATCCAACGAAGCCGTTGGCCTTGGTTGGCATTTTGACAGCTGGTGGTAATATCAAAGCATTAGGTTAGGTTGACCCTGGGACCCTTCCCCTAGTGACACTGAATGTTGGTTGATGCACAGCGATTAGCTGTGTCTCTTAACGGGTGTGTATTAATTGTGTTTAAAAATACATTGAGCTTGCGTATGAATCACTAGTAGCTAAATGTCTCAGAGTGACTATTACTCTTTCTGCAGTGGATACAGCGCTCCTGAAAGAGGTGTCATCTTTGCAAATTGTGGGGCCTACACAATTCAATAATAGTTCGAAATCTACAACTTTCATTAGGAAAAAATAACGAAACAGACCAAATTCCAGTTTAGCTTTAAGGTCAGACAATTTTGTCCTGCCACACAACCCCCTAACGTTGAAACGGGAGGTCGTCCACCAGCATTGTTTCTTGTTTTTCTTTCCTTGACCGTCAGCTTCCTGCAGTAAAATAAATGCTGTACTTATGACGACTGCAAAATCCTCTTCCTCCCTCATAATATCGGAGATTTGGTAATTAGAATGCTACTTTATAACAATAACGAAACGCGAGCAACGCCGGCAAGTTATTAGTGCGAACTGCGATTCCGCATGGCCAAATCACCGAACGAGGTGACGCAGTGGCTAGCATTCGGGAGACGACGATTCAAACCCGCGTCCAGCCATCCTGATTAAAGTTTTCCGTGATATCCCTAAATCGCTTCAGGTAAGAACCTGGATTGTTCCTATGAAAGGGCACGGCCGATTTTCTTCACCACCCTCCTCTAATCCGATGGGACCGATGTTTAGCCCTCTCCCCCGTATCAACCAACCAACCAACCAACCAACCATAGTCAACCAGCCCCTTGGTTTGGTGGGGATGTGAGTCCCATCGCGAAGGCACTGGCGACCAACGCTCCGCCGAATTCGTTGGCTGTCGTTCGCTGACCTAATGTATACTCTAATAGCTATGTCCGGGAGGAGTGTTAGGTGTCCTCGCTGCTAACGGAAGCCCACCTGCAACAGTGTTCTGGCCCGCTCGGTGGTCACTTCGGGGAATCTGCGTGGTCTTTTGATCTGCAAACGATATCGCTCGCTTTCGAAATTCTCGCTGCCCAGCAAAGAAAACGGAACGAGGAGAATCTCAGTGCCTAGCTTCTTTATTTTTTTTTCTAGTAACTGCACGAGAGACTTGTTCCGTTGCAATTGATTCAAAGAAAAACTCAGTTGTTAAACACTCCTCGCTTTATTCATACACGATAGTACGCGAGTGGTAGATATCGCAGTTCTCCTACGTCTCAGAAAGACTGTGCAACATTGTTGATTAAAATCCTAGTAACTTCACGGATATGTGAATAACTCAGTTTTCCATCCCAGTACGATCCCCTTTTGTTGCTGGGAGGTCAACGCTGCTCACTGCCATCCGGACCAACAGGGTTCGCTTCCCGGTACTGCCAGGGATTTTTTTTCCTTAGTGGGAGATGCGGAAGGTACTGCACTCAACCTCATGATGCCAACCCAGGAACTGCTTGAGAGAGTAATAGCTGCTGCAGGCCATTAAAACTCACAACGACCGAGGGAGCGATGTGCTGATCCCACGGTCCTCCATTCCGCAACCAATGACGGCACTGGCAGAGGATAACACGGCGGTCGGTCGATACCGATAGGCTCGTTAGGCCTGTGAACGGAGTTAACGTTTACGGTATCTGGTGACAGGTTGAAAGAGACAGTAATAACATTGCATGTGTGTCAAGGAAAAGTATCTATAATGTTTTCAATATATTGTACATAAACGACTTATCGGATTCGGTCAGCAGCACTATACTATTCTTTCCTGACGATGCAGCTCTCTACAGAAACTTAAGACGAACATAATTTGCAGTTGGTGTAATAAATGACATATGCGTTTAATTGGGGATAAACATAAGGTAATAGCTTTAGGAAATCGAAAGAGGCCATAATATTGTTAAAACATTTGAGGATAATAAGCGATATGAAATATGAGGATTAAGTGAGGTAAATATTTGTGAAGTGGAATAGAAGACTTGGATTTGTCGGTAACAATCTGGGAAAGCGAGGTGTATCCGAAGGCAAATTGCCTACGCTGCACATTATGGGACATAAGTCAGTTTTGAAACATGCACTTGGTGCTATAGTACTAAACAAATGAAAATACAAATCTATTATCAAGACAGAAATACATAGTGTTCAGTGAATCTACAGTTTACCCTCGATGTGGCTTCCATGCTGTTTAAAGCAAACTTTCTAATCTTTTCAACAATGATTGACAAATTTTGTCGACAATCTTCCGGGATTGTATTTCTTCAAATTCTGATTGAATTCATTATTTCAAATGCTCAACGTCGTGAGTTTTGACGGAATAAACCTCATATACCAGACTGAAAGCTCCAATGTGGTACATGAGGATCGTGAAGCCTATTCAGTACAACCTTGTCAGCTTACCCGTTCACCAAAGCAATCATTTAGAAAGTTTCTCACAATAAGTCTATATTGCAGGATGCTCCATCCTGTTGTCACACAAACTTTTGCTTAACTGACTGCATATACAGGGTGGTCCACTGATCGTGTCCAGGCCAAATATCTCACGAAATAAGCGTCAAACGAAAAAACCACAATGAACGAAACTCGTCTAGCTTCAAGGGGGAAACGAGATGGCGATATGGTTGGCCTGCTAGGTGGCGCTGCCATAAGTCAAACGGATATCAACTGCGTTGTTTAAATAGGAACCTCCATTTTTTATTACATATTCGTGTAGTATGTAAAGAAATATGAATGTTTTAGTTGGACCACATTTTTCGCTTTGTGATAGATGGCGCTGTAATAGTCACAAACATATGGCTCACAATTTTAGACGAACAGTTGGTAACAGGTAGGTATTTTAAATTAAAATACAAAACGTAGGTACGTTTGAACATTTTATTTCGGTTGTTAAAATGTGATACATGTATCTTTGTGAACTCATCATTTCTGAGAACGCGTGCTGTTACACCGTGATTACCTGGAAGTACCACATTAATGCAATAAATGCTCAAAATGATGTCCGTCAGCCTCAATGCATCTGCCAATACGTGTAACGACTTTCCTCTCAACAGCAACTAGTTCGCCTTCTGTGATGTTCACACATGCAATGACAATGCACTGACGCATGTTGTCAGGTGTTATCAGTGGATCAGGATAGCAAATATCCCTCAACTTTCCCCACAGAAAGAGATCCGGGGACGCGAGATCCGGTGAATGTGTGGGCGATGGTATTGTGCTTCGACGACCAATCCACCTGTCATGAAATATGCTATTCAATACCGTTTCAGCCCCATGAGAGCTATGTGCCGGACATCCATCATGTTGGAAGTACATCGCCATTCTGTCATGCAGTGAAACATCTTGTAGTAACATCGGTATGTGGGGCGGCGGGTGGAATAATTGTTAAAGTTCCTATTATTTATTTATTGCTCTTGTTTGCCATTCTCAACACTGCCTCTCTAACTACAATATTGGCAACCAGAAAGTGATTAGCAAAACGTGAAGCCTGTAATTAGAATTCCTAGTGCCCACTTTATCTGAGAAATACATTTATAGCTAAGCTTCTAGCTCTGAGGAATTAGGAGATTGTCTGGGATTCATAATCAAAAACTATTCTCTCTAAAATGTTCACTATATTCTGAAAGTCACAGACCAAAAAGAATCCACACAATACAACTACCAGAGCAGTTCAGAGTCTAATGCGCTGATGCAACTATAACTGTTCAAATTAAATGTTTAAGTGAATGCTCGCCATAATTTGATGATAATGTTCATCAAACGCCACGCTAATAATGGTAGGATGTCTGTACTGCGGCGGCACGTGAAAATACGACGTACACAAACTAAAGATAGATTATTAACGTCATCCCAAAATTAACACTTCACTCGAAAACGATTTCATGGTTACCCGTATCCCGAATAACTTATTACTGCATCTGAGGCTGTTTATATCAACGATACCAATGCGACGTGACTCCCGGCACAGGTGGTGCGCTAATCATCGTCTGGAGAGAACTGGGGCCTTCCTTTTCTCGTGCAGCGTTCTTACATATAAAGCTGCGGTGCGGACGGCTAAGGGAACGCCTGATCAAATCTGCTTTCCCGACTAGCCGCTGGGCTAGTAATGCACCACTTTAAGTTATCGAATAAATCATTGCTTCGCCCGCATCTCGTGGTCGTGCGGTAGCGTTTGCGCTTCCCACGCCCGGGTTCCCGGGTTCGATTCCCGGCGGGGTCAGGGATTTTCTCTGCCTCGTGATGGCTGGGTGTTGTGTGCTGTCCTTAGGTTAGTTAGGTTTAAGTAGTTCTAAGTTCTAGGGGACTGATGACCATAGCTGTTAAGTCCCATAGTGCTCAGAGCCAAATCATTGCTTCCTTTGCTGATGGTCAAAGAAGCTTTCAATTTAATTGTGCAATCAGCACACAAGTAAGTAATCATAATAAAAGTCTGGCGTGGCTAAGTCAAATATTTTGGGCGAGAGAATTAATTTAATTACACTACACGCAGTAGATGAACTCTGAACTTGCTCTTTGGAGATACGAAATAGCTATAGTTTTATAGTTATTCTGTTGAAACTTCTCACATTTTTATGATTATAGCGGATCTCCCTTCTACTTAAATTTAAACATACTAGCTTTATTTATTCGCCTACTTAATCTATCTTGCTTCCTTAATTTTTAAGATAAAAACCAGAAAATAATGAATTTCAACTAAAATTTTAATTTGTGAGATCCAGAATACTGTTTCTACTGAATTATTATGCAAAAGGAATCTAAATATAAATTTTTTAGTTTCTAGCTCTTTTCTGTGGAGCCAATGATTTTTACAGAAAAACATCCAAATTTCGAAAATGGTTAAAGTTATTGAACTGATATCCAACTATCCAACACATTGATTTTGTACTACTCCTGACATGCTAGAAACGTTTCAGGTTATTTACTTCATTTTAAAGTATTGCGCAATATTTATGACTTCAGAGCTAGTTACAGTGGACTGGGTGGCACTCAATGGAAAGACCGATGTGAATTTTATAAGGCGTGAGTAGGCTGCTTCCCTACATCACCCTCCACTTAATTTTTTTAAATGTAAATGAAAAAAAATTAATTACAAAAAGGGAAGTAAGAGTACAGCTTAACTCCCTATGAAAAATTAAAATTGAAATGTAAACATATAGAAATATTAAAAGAAAACTTATTACCTACTTCAATTATTTAAATTGCTGGCATGTTCACTGCCTCTTAAGCAACATTATCACTCAAAATTTAAGCAAAATCAACGAAACACTTTGGCATACATATTGCCTTAGACAGACAAACACATAAAAATATGTAAAATTATGAAAATCTTAAATCCATTATATCGTCTGTCAATATTTTTACATACACAAATGTAAAAAGAAAATAGCACAGTTATTTATGATACATAAACAAATAATTATATCTTAGCAGTCTTTTCTAAACCTGAAAGAAAATCAGGACAATTTCATTTTTACACACGTGGTTGTAGCCGCTTTGGCTGGCGTTCTACACTTCCATTCACAAGGGTAGAGGAGGGGAAGTTACTATGGTTTGCGTCCTTCACGTTCACTCCAAATTACATGGGGAAAGGGGAAGGGTCACTGTGAGTTGTGTTCAAGTCACTCCACACTTTCACGCAGCTACCAGGCTGCCATTATCTGGTTTGTCCTGTAGAACAAACAAAAAGAGTGCCTCAGACTCCGTTCACTTAATATCTAAGGGTGGGTCACAATGAAATGGGGATACATAATTTTATCTTTCAATATGTTACTGGAACAAAGTTAACAGAAATTTTTCAATTTTACTCTCGTGGTTACTTAACTGTCATAAAATCGGTAAACAAATGGCTCAAAACACCGTTAGTCACGTACTAGAGAAAATTTATACTCAAGGCATACAATCACAAATCCTATTTAATCTCAATTTATTATTTCTGCGCCGGAACACTGAACCAATGCTCGGTACATTCCTGACAAATCTGTATTTTATTTACTTAACTGACTCATCTTCGATTACCTTATTCTTAGAGATAGTATGACTATATTTGATTAGCAGTTGTCTTCTCAGCCTCTTTGTACATGTGAGTAACTTGTGGTAATAGCACAGTTCTGAGTGTTCAAAACACACTACGTTTAGTTGACTACTAAATCCACTTATTGGTCCTCTGCTGCTGTGTCAGTTCCACATCTGCAATTATGTACTTACTTCATCGAAGTGTATTTATGCTGAGCTATAAATAATGTTTCACGTCTACCATTATGTTACTCAATTATGTTGCTAGTGTATGTACTTATTTAACACTCACTCTATTAACATTTAACGCATAGGAAAGCACATTTATTTCATATCTTTAGTGTATTGCAGCTGATCAGTTTGCTCACGTTGCAATCCATTTCCACTTGATTGGATGCTGAAACCACAGGTAATCTCTTTCGACCTACCACTAAAGTGCATTAAGTAATTATGGCCGAGCGTATTGCTAAATTCCTTAAACCTATAGGACACCATGAGCTGCTCTGTCTCATCTAACATAAGGGTACCTATGGTCGCATTAACGCCTCCAACTCATAACCTCAATACGTGAAGGTGTGTCCTCTCATACACTACACCAAATAATGGCCAGCTCCAACCTTATAAATATTTCAAGGACGTGTCCTTCACGTTTCAACCACAAACACTGTTCAATTCTATTACACTGCCATTCCTTGCTACACAAGGTGAGTTCATTCTTACAACTTATCTGCATATTTTTCATAACACTAAGCAATCTCTTTTACTATTAATTAGTTAGCTCTACAGCATACAATAGGTTTCACTGCCACTTCAGATCCTGCTTGTACACGAATTTGGATCTCTTTTTAAAATGTTGTTGGTGGACCATTTCCAATAAAACAACAACTTTGTACTTATAATATTACCAGGGTTCTATACATACTTGTTACTCAAATACCTTTGTATCTTAATTATATCATACTTCTCTGTTGTTTATGTCACTGTTAGGTTTGTCACATTAGGTATTTTGTTCACTAATCGGTGGATAGAATGGTTACAGAACTCATGGCTTGATAGCCATGACAGAAAATTTTAGTACTGCAAAGAAGGAGTCGAAACTTTGGTAGATAGGAAAGATGAAGAATGAGTGAGACCTGAAAAGGAAAGAAGATCTCACACCGCTGGGACTGCACAGCTGCCACACTGTGTAGAGGTTACAGAACAACCTCCTACCTACAGAATTCATTGTTTTCAGAAAATTATCGTATTGGAAAGAAGGGGTCGAAATTTTTGTAGATAAGAAAGATGAAGAATGAGTGAGACCTGAAATGGAAAGAAGATCTCACACAGCTGGGACTGCACAGCTGCCACACTGTGTAGAGGTTACAGAACAACCTCCTCCCTACAGAAATCACTCACTACCTATGAACTTCTTTAGGTCGATCACGTTCCTGAGATCTAATAGCTTTTTACTCTTAAAGTACTCTATCCTATATGCATGGACATGTGGTTTTCCTATGATCCTGAAAGGTCCTTGGTATACGAACATGAATTTCTTTGTTTCTGCATTTATTTTCTTTGATTTTTCCTTGGTTTTCACAAGGACTAACTGACCTATTTCAAAACTGGTGGGTACAGCTTTTGCGTCATGACGCTTCTTCCTTTCCAATGCTCTTTTTCTTATATTTGCCCTAGCCTTTAACTTCTTCTCGTCTGTGCATATTTGCGTTAGAATTAGGAATTCTACCATATCTGCAATCACATTGTGCGGTTCTTGGCCAAAAATCAATTCGCAAGGCGCAAAACCAGTTGCATCATGTCTTAAGTTGTTAATTACATTCTCTAAATACTTCATGTGCTCTGCCCAACTTGAGTGTTTCCGAGCACAATAAGTCCTGCAAAGCCTATTCAATTCTCTCATAATAAGTTCACTCATATTACCTTGGTGGAAATATGCAGATATTTTCAGATGTTTCACTCCGGCCTTATCCAGACATTCTTTAAATCTATCAGAAGTAAATTGAGGCTCATTGTCTGACAGAAAACTCTTCGGAACGCCAACGTTCATGAAGAAATCTTTTTCCAACTTCTCTACCAACGTTTTTGCATTTGCTCTTTTAATTGGGTATAGCTTAACATATTTACTAAATCCATCCACAACAACAAAAACGTGGATGCACCCACCTCTCGAAGCAGGAAGAGGGCCAAACAAATTACATGCCAGTAATTCTAGGGTTTCAGTTGGCTCTACTGAATGCGTATTCCCTTGTATTCTGGTGTTAGCAGCACGGACTTCCTGGCACACTACACAAGATGCTAGACGCTTGGCAACACGGCGGTACCTGTTGTCAAACACAACTTTCTCTTTTAATTTTGCAATGCACTTCTTTTCACCATAGTGCCCATACCTTAGGTGTACATAGTCGATTAGTAAGTCTACATGTTGTGAGGGAAAGCACAGCTTCCACTCAGAAACACCTACCTTTTTCCTCCTAAACAGAATACCTTTATGCAGACAGTAGTAATGCGAAACCTTATGATAGTTCGCATCTCCCAAATAGCTCTTTACTAGTTCCAGTTGGTCATCTGCATTCTGCTCACGTCTCAAGTTCTTAATCACCCTCTTTAATGCACTTTCTTCCTTTACTTCGTGCAACGCAAACATTCGTACGTCACTTAGGTCTGTTGCTGTAATTCCCGCGTCATCACAGAGCTCCGCACTTCTAGATAACCCATCAGCTACCAAATTATCTTTCCCTTGAATATATATAACCTCAAGGTCAAACTGCTGGAGATACAATGACCATCTTACCAAACGAGCATTCAACAACTTACAGGTCTTTAAAAAAGTGAACGCCTTATGGTCACTGTAAACAATTATCTTGTGACCTAATAGATACTGCTCAAATTTCTGTACCCCAAATACAATTGCCAATGCTTCCAGTTCTGAGATGCCATAATTTCTCTCTGCTGCCTGTAAAGATCGAATTGCGAATGCTATAGTCTTGTGCACTTCTTGTTCGTTCTCTATTTCTACTTGGAATATCTCCACAGCTATACCATAGCCACTAGCATCAACAGACATACAGAATGGTTTTTCAAAATCAGGATGATGTAAAATAGGACTATTAATTAAAGATTGTTTAAGCACCTCGAACGCCTGTTGGCATTCTGCTGTCCAAACCCAAGGGGTATTCTTCTTCAGCAGGAGGTGAAGACAGGGCGCATTAAAAGCCTGATCACTAACAAAACGCCTATAGAAGCCGAAAAGACCGAACATCGATCTCAACTGCTTCTTGTTTCTGGGAGCCTCAAATTTTTCAATGACTGCTAGCTTGTCTGGGTCAGGCAGAATACCTTTCCCCTTATCATATATCCCAAGAAACCTATTTCCTCTTTAACGCATTCTGTCTTTTCAATCTTTAGTTTCATGCCACCTCTCTCAATAGCCTCTAACACTTCCTCTAATAAAACTATGTGTTCTTCCCAGGTAGGAGTTGCTATTAACAGATCATCTACGCAGACTGTGATTTTATTAATTAAGGCTGGTCCTAAAACATGGCACATCACACGTACGAAGGCACAAACAGAGATATTAAGTCCGAAAGGTACCACACGGTATTGGTAACAAACTCCTTCGTACAAGAAAGCTGTGTACTTCCTTGAACTTTCCGCCAGTGGCAAATTCCAATATCCACACGTGATGTCCGTAGAAGTTAAGAATTTTACTCCCCGGAACTTATGCAATAACTCGTCCATGTTCTGCGGTCTATCACTTTCCCTAACCACTATTTCATTCAACCAACGAGCGTCCAAGACCAATCTGACACTCCCGTCTCTTTTTGGTACAACAACAAGAGGATTATTGTACTCACTGACCACTTTTTCAATCACACCCCACTCTAGCGTTCTCTGTATCTCCTTTCGAACCGCCTCCTTCCTAGCTACATGTATTTGGTATGGCTTCCTGAAAAACACTTGGCCAGGTTTCACCTTTAATTGACATTCATAACCTTTGACCACGCCAGGTAGATTTGAAAATACCTTATGATACCTTTTTAAAACCTGTCTCAGTTCTTCCTTCTGATTAGCTGAAATTTTATCGATTTCCTGCAATTTAGCTTCTATCTTGTCCAAAATAATTGTTTCTTCTTCTTCTTCTGTGTTTAGCTTACTTTTACTAAGATAACATCTTCGTCCCAATATCTCCTATTTTTCAGAACTCGTATGGACAGCTTCCAAGTTTCATCATTAGTTACTACATGTTTATCAATAAAAGGTACCCTAATTACTCCGGTTATCGGCAAGACCATTTTTAACTGGCTTCTTTCAAAGTCAACAACACTCTGATATTTTGACAAGAAATCTATGCCAATTAAAACCTCAATACTGAGATTATTTACAATTAAGCATGGATGATCAGTTAAATTACCATTAATGTTAAAGGGCAGCAAAGCTTCTTGTTTTACCGTTTTTGACACCTTGCCAGTAGCACCAATTATTCTTAGTCCTGATACCCTCATTACGGTAAGCTTTTCTTTACTAGGAAATGCATCAAAGAAGGACTGAGATATCGCACTCACCTCACTTCCACTGTCTAAGGGACAACGTACATTGATACCCAACATATTCACTATTATTATAGGGTGGCTTATTCTAGGTTGTACAGGTGGTTCCTCAAACTCATCCAATAGTTCCTTTTGGATTTGTCTCCAACTAAAGTGATCGACATCTGTCTTCATTACATTCAGGTCAAAGTGTGTAGGGGTTTTCTGAATTACATTTTCAGCTGCCTTTTCCAGTCGGTCCATTAATTTTAAATCGAAACACCGCACGACTTCATTACATTTAGTTTGCTGAACATGACCCAAATTACTGTAGTCTGAGCGATTCTGCGCCTCCAGACCGGGCATAACACTAGTTACAGCTAAACCACTTTCACTATTATCGTCAGATTCCTTCTCAAGTGACAACTGGTCACAGCTACTGGGTTCATCGACACACAACAGACTATCCTCTACATTCTCACTTACCTCCTGTCCTAAATCTATTAGTACAGTATCAACATCCTGCACAGGCACTTATATAAGAGCACATCATCCTTATCGTAAATATAAGCATGAATTTCTTTTGCTTCTTCACCTGACAATTCAGTATTTTGTAGCTCTTCCCTACCGTTACACTGCTGCTCCTTCTCTTTATCTTCCCACTTAGAAAGCGTCTCTAACATAGTATCTATTAAATACTGTGAGTGATCTAATATTTCTGCTGTATCCTTAGATGCTACCGACCCCTCATCCACATGTTCAGTGTGAGTATTCTGATCTGTCTTACCAATTACTGTAATTACTGGCTTAGGAAAAGTAACCGCCTGGTGAGCGCCAGTGTTCTCATAGGCGGGAACTAGTTTTCCTGCTTCGGCCTACTACTGTCTCCTTTATTTCCATTATAGTTAACTGGCACAGCATTGCTTTCCGGACTGTTGTTTACCTGCACATTTTTGTCCGGAACAAAATTACTATCATGTGGGTGCCATTGTTGGTTCTGATAATTATTTCTCCAATTCCTACCTCTCTTAGGATGGCGAACACCTACTGTTCTGATGTTTACATTGCCATTCTGCTCGTTCTTAAAATTACTACTAGTGTTATTACCATTTCTGTTATTACGTGGTTGCTCCTCATTGGCAGCAACACGCTCTACACGTTCCAAATACTCAATGAAACGATCAAGATTGTCTCTAGGGGCAGATATATTTCTAGTTTGCCAATACCATGGCAGTTTGGCTTCAAGACCTAGTATTACCATTTCAGGTTTCAGCTTTTCCGCCAAATGTGACAAACGTGAAATCCATGACCTAGCAAACTCTTTAATAGATTCCTTGCCTGCATTGAAGCGTTTTCCACTCGAAAATTCTCTCAACACTTCATTTTGCTTATTGCTAGACCAACACTCATTAATGAAAGCTATTTTAAATTTCGTAATGTTTTACACTTCAACATAACATCAGCTGACCAACGCATGGCGTCACCTGCTAAATGGCTTCTAATAAATGAGATTTTCTCTCGTTCAGACCAAGTTGGTGGAATCACATATTCAAAATCGTTCCAGAAATCTAGCGGGTGAATGTTTTTATCTGGATCGAACCGCAAGAATTGCCGACATCCGATAAATGCGGCGTTTGCAGCTACAACTTGTTGTATACTACCATTACCAGAAGTTACTGAAGTTACTTTATTCTCAATGTTAGCAATGTTAGTACTAATATTTTCTACTCTTATTTCAACATTATCTACTCTTTGCACAATATGAGTAGTATCAGTTTTGTTTGCATCTACTTCTGCTTGAGATATGTTTATTTTTATATTAACATCTTTAAACCTATCTGAGCACAGTTCAGATTCCGCCTCGATCTTTTCTGTTAACTTGTGCTCATACATTTCAGAAAATTGTTGAGCAACCTTTTTCTTAATATCCTCATGATTGTAAACAATTTTATAATTCAGACTGTCCAGATCCTCTTTCAACTTATTGCAACCAGCCTTGAAGGTATTGTCCATTACCTCCAATCGTTTATTAAAATTAATTTGGCTGGCCACAGTCTCATACTTTAATTCTGCATTACTGCTTTTGACCTCAGTTATTTCAGACTTTCATTCAGCTGTCATTTTAGCATTGCTGGTAGCTATTGCTTGTAATATAACATTTAAATCAATAGCCCCAGTATCTTTGGGTTGCTCACTAGCTGGTTTTTTATCACACTCAGGTGACGAAAAAGTAGCTCCAATACCAGAATCATCAAAACGAAATGAAACATCTGATTGATCAGTCATATCTAACTTATTCTTTTTAAACTCTACCACCTCTGATGACTGTTTCGTTTTTAACTCATCAGATAAACTATCATCCAATAAATTAACAATTTCTGATTTCTGCTTTACTGCAGGGGTCTCTATTATTGAATCATTGCCCCTTTTCACTCTACTGTCAGGAGACAATATTTCATATTTCACTTTAACATTACTATTTTCATGCATATGTACACCTGAACCGTTGTCTGGATTTACAGTTCCCTCAACAAACATAGGTTCTGATTTAAGTTTAACCTCAGTTTCTTTTGGTGGTTCCATCGCCGACAGTCTTTTAGTGCAGGTTAGTAAAATTTTTAACAGCTTTTCACTTAACTTCGTTCCTTCTGCACGACGTATGGCGTTGCCGGCGCGGCGTACCAGGATTACTGATGCGACGCGGCGCGTTGAACTGCAGACGGCACCTCGACGGCTGCTGTGTGTTTGCGTGGCCCGCAACTGCAGGCGCAGCTCCGGTTGTTCCGGAGGACGACTGCGGTGAGGCGAAACTGGCTTCTCGCGATGCCGGCAGCGCCGCTAGACTCAGTGCCAGCTCCGTCAATCCAGATGCGTTGTTAATCCAATTGCGTCGTCCACATGCACACGTAACACTATCACTGCTCTATTACTCAGTTGCGTGTCGCATTTCACTTCCAAATTCGAATATTTAAAAATCACTTTCACTTTTACTCAGTTTGTTTCCCGGCCGATTGGCACCATATGTGGGGCGGCGGGTGGATTAATTGTTAAAGTTCCTATTATTTATTTATTGCTGTTGTTTGCCATTCTCAACACTGGCTCTCTAACTACATTATTGGCACCCAGAAAGTGATTAGCAAAAAGTGAAGCCTGTAATTAGAATTCCTAGTGCCCACTTTATCTGAGAAATACATTTATAGCTAAGCTTATAGCTCTGAGGAATTAGGAGATTGACTGGGATTCATAATCAAATACCATTCTCTCTAAAATGTTCACTATATTCTGAAAGTCACAGACCAAAAAGAATCCACACAATCCAACTACCAGAGCAGTTCAGAGTCTAATGCGCTGATGCAACTATAACTGTTCAAATTAAATGTTTAAGTGAATGCTCGCCATAATTTGATGATAATGTTCATCAAACGCCACGCTAATAATGGTAGGATGTCTGTACTGCGGCGGCACGTGAAAATACGACGTACACAAACTAAAGATAGATCATTAACGTCATCCCAAAATTAACACTTCACTCGAAAACGATTTCATGGTTACGCGTATCCCGAGTAACTTATTACTGCATCTGAGGCTGTTTATATCAACGATACCAACGCGACACGACTCCCGGCACAGGTGGTGCGCTAATCAGCGTCTGGAGAGAACTGGGGCCTTCCTTTTCTTGCGCAGCATTCTTACATATAAAGCCGCGGTGCGGACGGCTAAGGGAACGCCTGATCAAAACTGCTGGTAATGCACCACTTTAAGTTACCGAATAAATCATTGCTTCCTTTGCTGATGGTCAATGAAGCTTTCAATATAATTGTGCAATCAGCACACAAGTAAGTAATCATAATAAAAGTCTGACGTGGCTAAGTAAAATATTTTGGGCGAGAGAATTAATTTAATTACACTACACGCAGTAGACGAGCTCTGAACTTGCTCTTTGGAGATACGTTACAGCTATAGTTTTATAGTTATTCTGTTAAAACTCTCGCATTTTTATGATTATAGCTGATCTCTCTTCTACTTAAATTAAAACATCTTACCTTCATTTATTCGCCTACTTAATCTATCTTGCTTCCTTAATTTTTAAGATAAAAACCAGAAAATAATGAATTTCAACTAAAATTTTAATTTGTGAGAATCAGAATACTGTTTCTACTAAATTATTATGCAAAAGGAATCTAAATATAAATTTTTAAGTTTCTAGCTCTTTTCTGTTGCGCCAATTATTTTTACAAAAAAACATCCAAATTTCGAAAATGGTTAAAGTTATTGAACTGATATCCACACATATTGATTTTGTATTCCTCCTGACATGCTAGAAACGTTTGAGGTTATTTACTTCATTTTAAAGTATTGCGCAATATTTATGTCGTCAGAGCTAGTTACAGCGGACTGGCTGGCACACAATGGAAAGACTGATGTGAATTTTATAAGGCGTGGGTAGGCTGCTTCCCTACAGGTAGAACATTACGTAGGAAATCACCATACATCGCATTGTTTAGACTGCCATCTATTAAACGGGGGCCTATTATCCTTCCTCCCATAATGCCGCACCATACAGCAACCCGCCAAGGTCGCTGATGTTCCACTTGTCGCTGCCATAGTGGATTTTCCGTTGCACAATAGTGCATATTATGCCGGTTTTAGTTACCGCTGTTGGTGAATGACGCTGTGTCGCTGTGTCTTGTAATTTCTCTTGTGCCCAGTGGGAGAACTGTACATGACGTTCAAAGTCGTCGCTATGCAATTCCTAGTGCATAGAAACATGGCACGGGTGCAATCGATGTTGATGTAGCACTCTCAACACTGACGTTTTTGAGATTCTCGATTCTGGCGCAATTTGTCTGCTACTGACGTGCGGATTAGCCGCGACAGCATCTAAAACACCTACTTGGGCATCATCATTTGTTGCAGGTCGAGGCTGACGTTTCACATGTAGCTGAACACTTCCTGTTCCCTTAAATAACGTAACTATCCGGCGAACGGTCCTGACACTTGGATGATGACGTCCAGGATACCGAGCAGCACACATATCACACGCCCGTTGGGCATTTTAACACGGGTAATGTATCACGAAGCAAATATGGTCCGCACTGGCGGAATGTTACGTGATGCCACGTACTTACGTTTGTGGCTATTACTGCGCCATCCATCACAAAGCAAAAAAGTTGTCCAATTAAACATTCATATTTCTTTACGTACTACACGAATATGTAATAAAAATCCTGATGACTGGGTGTTGTGTGATGTTCTTAGGTTAGTTAGGTTTAAGTAGTTCTAAGTTCTAGGGGACTGATGACCGTAGATGTTAAGTCCCATAGTGCTCAGAGCCATTTGAACCATTTTGTAATAAAAATGGGGTTCCTATTTTTAAAAAACGCAGTTGATATCCGTTTGACCGATGGCAGCCCCATCTAGCGGGCCAACCATAGCGCCATCTGGTTTCCCCCTTCAAGTTAGACGGGTTTCGTTCTTTGTAGTTTTTTCGTTTGATGCTTATTTCGCGAGATATTTGGCTCGGTCACTATCAATGGAGCGCTCTGTATTCAAAAAGTGGACCTATTTACCAGTTCTAAAAACATTTCTAGAAGCATAAGTAAGTAATTTACGGAAGTGACATTACCGATTCGCAGGATCCCAGCAGAAACGGTTGTGGCCGTTCATTCTGTCATTGACCTCAAAAGTCGCTTTGTCGCTCCAAAGAACGCTTTTGTAAAATTGTGATCATAGTCATGTATCCGGTCATGTTTGCCAAACAAATGTACGCTGTTCAGTAGCTAACTTCCTGTTCTGCCCGCATCTCGTGGTCGTGCGGTAGCGTTCTCGCTTCCCACGCCCGGGTTCCCGGGTTCGATTCCCGGCGGGGTCAGGGATTTTCTCTGCCTCGTGATGGCTGGGTGTTGTGTGCTGTCCTTAGGTTAGTTAGGTTTAAGTAGTTCTAAGTTCTAGGGGACTGATGACCATAGCTGTTAAGTCCCATAGTGCTCAGAGCCATTTGAACCATTTGAACCTTCCTGTTCTTTGTCTCTCAGGTAACAAAGAACGTAACCTCAAATTGCTAGTGTCAGCTTACTTACGAATACTATGCGCTAGTGAGGTTCACAAGTGAGTTCCACTACGCTAGGCAAAACGAAGTCTAAGGACTGCCAGTGACAACGGAATTATGGCCCACCCCGTAGTAGGTCGCTGCTCGAGTTTTTAGAGTCCGTATCAAGTAGCGATCGAGAGAATTGAGAACGCTCCACTAGGATTGCAACGTGTCTGTACAGCCCATACGAAAATGTGTACGAGATGTCGGGAAAACCTTAACGGAAGAAAGTCGACGATGTTCTCGTGAGACTTTCGAGTAAATATAGAGTTCCGGTGTTTATTTTAACGAAGGCAGAGGGACAGCTCTGCTGCCACTGTTGTATATCTCGTATAGAGACGATGAGTATGCGATGAAAGAGAATAGGACATAGAGGCAGTATTTTTCCGTCACTCTATAAGCGAATGGACTAGAGCAACAAACTGTTAACATTACTAAGAAGCGTCCTCCACGCCATTCTGTATGGTCGAATATAAAGGGTACTTCATAATTAAAAACCGAAAACTGAAACAGGTTTAAGTATACGATGGTATAAGCAAAAAAGTTCAAAAAAAGTAATCCATAAATAAGCTGTTTGTGAGACAATTGTGAATGTGTGGTAAAGAATTACAATACCTCTGATCTCAGTATGAAATATAGTCCTAGTCAGTAGACCTAGATGCGAAACTTTTCTATTAATTTCCTGATGTAATTGGACTCAAATTCCATCCATTTACATTTCAAACGTATTTATTCTAACTACAACTATATTTCATACTGAAGCGAGATGTAGCTATTTCACAAACGGATCGTTTGTAGACTCATGTTCACCGGAACTTTTTTACTTCTACTACCGTATACTTTCATCTGCGTCAGTTTCAGGTGTTAATTATGATACATCATATATACGTAGATGTAGCTGCAGAGGATAGTAAAATCCAGCCTTATTATTAGCCTCGGCAATTTGAGGAACGATACAGAAGAGAACAGGCCGACTATTGCCGCTCTTGGTGTTACCATCGCCTTTGTCAGATAGCAAGGTCACCATAGCCACACTTCAAACTCTGTATTAGAAAAAAACAGGGCATCTTATAATGATCTTACTGCTTTCCACAGTTTAATGACTCTTTTAGTTATATCCTCAACCACAAGTTTTAATACTGCACTCATGATAAACTCTTTTGTTAGTGTTACAACTGCTGCTGCTATTACTTGTAGCTTTCGTAAAACTATTATTATTCTACAACTACTATTATCAACTAGCATCATAACTTTGTGAATAAACTCATAATTTTGACATAAAATTTATGATCAATAATAACCTTCCAGATATTGCTAGAAATACCAGTAACCAGTTTAGTCATGACCATCATTCTAACCCAAGTAGCACGTAGACTGTCTGATCAAAACTCTCCAGACAGCCGTAAGTAATGTGAATCTAAGCATTAAGTGTCACGACAGGCAGACTAGAAAGGTGGGTATAATACGTATTAAACGTGGTGGTGGTGGTTGTGGTGGTGGTAGTGGTGAGGGGGGAGGGCGGGGTCACTATATAGAAATGCACTTTGCTGAGGGATTTTTATGTATACATATTACTAAGTTATCGATTAGGTGTAGTGAAATTGAGCTGATAGTGAAACATAAATACAACGGCAAGAGCCGCTACCGTTGAACTCATCCGATATCGGAGAAACGACTAATTGATATTTCTTTCGGTCATTCATATTTCTAATAGGGTTTTTAGTGTCGAAACAGTTAGTTACATTGAAATACCAATGAAACAAGGACAAATATTTATGAAACTCCTTACGGGATCGCTAATACGACGTATAAAATTATCGTGTGCGTGGGCGAGAGGGAAAGCCCGTGAGGCTAGATAACTGGATGTGTAACCTCTCTAATAACTGGGACTCAAGGTTCGTATAATGTGATAGAAGCAGAATTTCTCTTCGTCTTCTGACTAGTTCGATGAGGACTGTCATGAATTCCTCTGCTGTGTTAATCTTTTCATCTCAGAGTGCTCTAATCTCTGTCTTCCTCTACAGCTTTATCCTCTACAGCTCCCTTTAGTACCATGGAAGTTATTCTTTGATGCCTTAACAGAAGTCTATTCATCTATACACACGCACCGTGCTTGTAATATCAGTGGGCGTGCTGTCCGTGTTCAGAATGGGCAAGGCCCGGGATCTATCTGATTTTAACTGTGGGCAGATTGTGATGGCCCGGAGGCTCGGCGCCGGCTGGAGTGGCCCTGCGGTTCTAGGCGCTACAGTCTGCAACCGCGCTACAGCTACGGTCGCAGGTTCGAATCCTGCCTCGGACATGGATGTGTGTGATGTCCTTAGGTTAGTTAGGCTTAAGTAGTTCTAAGTTCTAGGGGACTGATGACCTCAGAAGATAAGTCCCATAGTGCTCAGAGCCATTTGAACCATTTGGAGGCTCGGCGTGAGCATTTCGGAAACTGCAAGAATTGTCGGGTGTTCGAGGAGTGCTGTGGTGATCGTCTTCAGCACATGGTGAAACGAAGGTGAAACCACATGCAGACGTCGTCAGGTTGGGCGGCCACCCCTCATGTCAGATGCCGTAGGCTGGGCAGACTGGTAAAACAGGACAGGCCGCGAACTGTGGCGGAACTGACGTCAGAGTTTAATGCTGGGCTGAGTACAAATGCGTCTGAACACACAATACACTGAACTCTCCTAAGTATGGGCCTCCGCAGCCGACGACCCATGCCTGTGCCAATGTTAACATTACGACATCAGCAACTACCATTGAAGTGGGCGGGTGACCATCGGCATTCGACGTTGGCACGATGGCAGAGCGTTGCATGGTCTGAAGAATCTCGACACCTTCTTCATCATGGCGATGGTAGGGCACGAATCCGTCGTCTTCCAGGAGAACAGCTCCTTAACAGCTTTACTGCGAAATGGAGACAAATAGGAGGCGGCTCCATTATACTCTGGAGGACGTTCACGTGAGCATCCATGAGTCCAGTGGAGCTCGTGCAAAGCACCAGGACGGTCCCTCGTGACCATGTTTCGCGATGACAGTGACATTTTTTCAACAGGATAATGCGCCATGTCGCAAGTTGATGAGTGTGATGGAGCGCTTCGAGTTCCAATTGATGTGCTGGTCTCCCAACTCGCCAGATCTGAACCTGTTCGAACACATCTGGGATGTGATTGAACGTGGCGTCAGAGCTCATCGTCCCCCTCCCCCCTCCCTCTCTCTCTGGAATTTACTGAAATTAGGTGACTTATCGGTGTAGATGTGATGCCAGCTCCCTCCTACGATCTAGCAAAGCCTCATTGTTTCCATGCCGCTACGCGTCGCCTCTGTTATCCGCGCCAAAAGTGGAAGTGCCGACTGTTAGGTAGGTGGTCGTAATGTTCTGGCGTACCGCATCTCAAATACCGGTACCTAGATTTTCTTTTTTTCCGGATATCCCACAGTCCATGTTTTACTACCATACAATGCTGTGCTCAATATGTACAGTCTCAGAAATTTCTTCCTCAGATTAAGACCTATGTTTGATGCTGGTACGCTTATCTTGGGCAGGAAAGCCCTGTATGCCAGTGCTAGTCTATTTTTCCTTTTTGAATTCATCATGTTGCCTAGGTAGCGGAATTCGTTAACTTTCTTTACTTCGTGATCACGAAAGCTGATGTTAAGTTTCTCGCTGTTCTCACTCCTGCTACTTGACGGTACTTTCGTCTTCTTTCAATTTGCTACCTGTACTCACTAGACGCCTCATACCGTTCAACTGAGGATACAACATTATCTGGGAATCCCAATTTTGAAGCTTATTTTATTCCCGTCACTGCTTCTTCGATGTGTAGATTGAGCAGGAGTGAAAGACTACATCCTGTCTTCTAGCATCTCGAACTTGGTCTTCCAGTCTTATTGTTCCTTCTTGTTTCTTGCACATATTGTCTATTTCCCGTCTCTCCTTATAGCGTAATCCTATTTTTCTCTGAATTTCGAAGATCTTGCACCACATGACATTGTACAACGCTTTTTCCAGGGAGACAAATCCTATGAATGTGTCTTGATTTTTCTTCTATCTTGCTTCCTTTATCAATTGCAACCTCAGAACTCGGTCTGGTGCAATTTACCCTTGGCGAAACCAAACTGATCAGCTGAATTGGGTGCTGAGATATTCATTATCTCAGTATCTACGGCCTTAGAAAAATTCAAACGTGTCCCTTCATTCCTCAGCGCTTCCGTATCCCACTTTTCTGCACATTGATTTTGCCGCCCCCAAGAGAGTGCCCTGAACCTCTTTGATCCTAAGCCCTCTTTGACAAGGACATTGTCAGAGCGAGGGTGACTTTTTATGCCAGAAGTCTTCGGTTGTTATTTCCGATGATTTTTATTAAAAATTTAGGCAATGGCGAGATTGTAGCCCAGGACCTAGGACGTTGATCAGTAATCAAAACGCCACCATAGACCACGCGTACACCAGTATGGCCACGTAAAGGTTAATCATGCATTCATGGAGATCCAAAGTCACCTATTCGGTGTCTGTATCAGCAGTTGCTGAAAAATAAGCATCGGGAAACGAGTACTAACGCGCTGTCCATTCGAGAACTAACAAATGGTTCAAATGGCTCTGTGCACTACAGGACTTAACTTCTGAGGTCATCAGTCCCCAGAACTTAGAACTGCTTAAACATAACTAACCTAAGGACATCACACACATCAATGACCGAGGCAGGATTCGAACCTGCGACCGTAGCGGTCGCGCGGTTCCAGACTGTAGCGCCTAGAACCGCTCGGCCACTCCGGCCGGCGAGAACTAACATTCAGGAAGTTAATGACCATATCGAAATTATTCTGACAAAGAAGTCACGTCTCAGAACGATCAACACCTAATCGAACATGACACACAACTTGCAAAGCACCACCTATCATCCAGAAGTCGGGACTGTCTCGGAAGTCGGCGCTGTGATACATCAGGCGCTTATTTCCTAAGTCCAACAGCAGTGGTGGCAATGCTGCTAACATCGGATTCTTGGCCTGCTGCCCACAGCACTGAACACTAGAGCCCTCCTAAAACCCAAATAAGTTTCATAATTCCTGTCAGAGCTCCACTTAGCCACCTGTTTGACAAAGCGTTGAAGTTAGCCAATAACCTCTTATGACAAACTGATCCCCAAATCAGGCGAGAGACTTTTCTGTTCATATCCCCTCTACATTGAATTACGGAGACTAGCCACTGGGACAGATCGACGAATTCCCGTTCTCTCCTCCTAGCCAAATTTAGTTGAATTTTCCACAAACGGTCATTTGTGACGTATGCTTGCACAGGTGGTGACGCACAGCACTAGAATTTTCCCACACAGCCGGTGACAACTAGGTAGTCCAGGCACGAACCATAGACCCCCCAGGGCATGCGGGCAGAATTGGATGGAAGTCTGTCGTAAGGTGGCCTGCCAGGTGGAAAGCACTTCAGACTTAGCGGGACGTTCAGTTTTACTCAGCTGTTTGTAAATCAAGTAACGTAAGAGGTTTACCAGCACAGTAATTCGTAAATATTTCTAAGGGGATGTTACAGTTTTATACAAAAGTACGACTTCATGTCATTCTGTTCGTGGAAATGGAATTCAAACATGTTAGCAAGATGTTAACAAACGAGAAAACAGACAGCATAATTCCTCCCCCCCCCCCCCCAGGTGAAATTTACAAAATTTATTCTGAAATAACCTTTTCGATGTATGATGAAAATAAACCTGAAAGTAAGTAAAAGAAAGTACAGGAAAAACAAAAATTCCATATCGTTCTGTAGTGTTATCTTCACAAGGTGAACGTGCAATATTTTCCTTAAAGCATATGTAATCCCGTTTTAAGTTCATTCATGAAGTAATCGATAGGTTTTTACGTGTAACTAGAGCTATAACTTCTCCAGTGAATCAACGTACATGGAAATAAAGCATCTATCTTATAAAATTTCTGATACTTATTGTGAAGTACCGAAAGAATTTAGTACTGTTGTGATTTGATCTAGTTCTTATTGTTCCCATACCTATGTATGGCAGGCATCGTCCCTTAACGAGCTTTAAATGACAACCCTCACCCCTCTGCTATTCTAGACATGGCTGGAGCCAGCAGTAACAACCATTCTGTGTTCTCACGCGACCTGAACATTAGAGAATCACAATGCTGACTTACAAACACTGCTTTAAACGGCAAATTTCATTCACTCTTAGCGTGGCATAAACGAGTAAGAGTGGTAGATTTTCTGAATGACCGTACTGATTTCCATTAGATATTAGCATCTAGTTATGTGTTACTCTTAGAGATAATAGATTAAAGCATGACCGAAAGCTGTATTAATAAAATTTCTCTTTCAAAATATTTTCATTGGTTTCAGCGTTTACTGATATAGCCTATGTCAGACGCAAAGGTTTTCTCTAATTATTCTGGCGCGCTTCCGACGGAAGCAGAACACGCTGAATGAGTCGACGATGCCGCAAGGCAGAGAACTATACCGCTGTTCCTCGTTTTGCGAACACAAAGTCTGTCCGCGATCTGCTTCGTAAAAGAATAAAAATTTGAATGAAAACCAATTGTGGCATAAAGTATCAGACAGAAGAACGCTCCTCAGTTGTTCCAGAATGCAGCTTGCACTGGAGATCCATGTCGTATGAATCGCGATTAAGAGGTTATGGAAGTAGAAATCATATCTTTTCTGTAGAAGAATACCATTGTATTGTTTCCGTCAAACCAGTGGCCTTGCCGCAATGGTAATACCAGTTCCCTCTAGATCACCGAAGTTAAGCGCTGTCGGGCTTGGCTTGGATGGGGGTCCGTCTGGGTCTGCCGACTGCTGGTGTCACGTGGTGTGCACTCAGTCCCTGTGAGGCCAGTTGAGAAGGTACTTGACCGAGCAGTAGTGGTTCCAGTCACGAAAACTGACAACAGCCGGGTGGGTGGTGTGCTGACCATCCTGTGAAACTATCGGACCAGGATGACACGGCGGTCGATCGGTACCATTGGGCCTTTCGAAGCGTGTTCGGAGGAGAGTTTCTGTCAAGGGAGAGAGGGAAAGTAGATTATTTAGTTGGTGCGAGATAAGATGGCCAATGGTAGATCAGGTCACCTACAGTTAGAACGGAAGTCGGACTGTTGGGATTAAGTAGGTGTGATTCTGACAGATTCGTTCAATGGAACTGCTTTCCAGAATTTTGATGGAGATGAATCGGTAGAATGCGTTCTGAGAGTATGGTGTGGGAAAGTAGGATATCAGATGTTTCCAACTGTTCTAGATAATACCAGTACCTCGTACAGAGGATTCCCAGTTCGGTTTTACAAAGAGTACTCTACGTCATTGGCCCCTTACTTAGTTTGCATTCATCGCGAATTTATCAACCAGCACAAAGTGTCAAGCGATTGGAAAGAAGCGCAGGTGACACCTGTATAGAAGACTGGTAAAAGAACGGACCCGCAAAATTACAGATCAATATCTTTAACATCAATTTGCAGCAAAATTGTAGAGCATATTCTGAGTTTGCATATTACAAATTTTCTACAGACCGAAAAGCTCATGTCCACGAATCAGCACGACTTTAGAAAGTATCGCTCGTGCGAACCCAGCTTGCTCTTTTCTCACATAATATACTGCGAACTCTGGATGAAGGGCAACAGACAGATTCCATGTTTCTAGATTTCCGAAAAGCGTTCGACATCGTACCCCACTGCATGCTATTGAAGAGGGTACGAGCACACGGAATAGGCTTCCAGATATGTGACTGGCTCGAAGACTTCTTAAGTAAATAGAACCCAACATGAAACTTCCTGGCAGATTAAAACTGTGTGCCCGACCGAGACTCGAACTCGGGACCTTTGCCTTTCGCGGGCAAGTGCTCTACCATCTGAGCTACCGAAGCACGACTCACGCCCGGTCCTCGCAGCTTTACTTCTGCCAGTATCTCGGCTCCTACCTTCCAAACATTACAGAAGGTTCGCAGGAGAGCTTCTGTAAAGTTTGGAAGGTAGGAGACGAGATACTGGCAGAAGTAAAGCTGTGAGGACCGGGCGTGAGTCGTGCTTCGGTAGCTCAGATGGTAGAGCACTTGCCCGCGAAAGGCAAAGGTCCCGAGTTCGAGTCTCGGTCGGGCACACAGTTTTAATCTGCCAGGAAGTTTCATATCAGCGCACACTCCGCTGCAGAGTGAAAATCTCATTCTGGAACCCAACATGTTGTCCTCGACGGCAAACGTTCATCGCAGACAGAGGTAAAATCATGGGTGGCTCAGGGAAGTGTGATAGGACCGTTGCTGTTTTCTATATCCATAAAAGATCTGGTAGCATTTGTAGACTTAGAGAAAGCTTTTGACAATGTTAACTGGAATACTCTCTTTCAAATTCTGAAGGTGGCAGGGGTAAAATACAGGGAGCGAAAGACTATTTACAGTTTGTACAGAAACCAGATGCAGTTATAAGAGTCGAGGGGCATGAAAGGGAAGCAGTGGTTGGGAAAGGAGTAAGACAGGGTTGTAGCCTCTCCCCGATGTTATTCAATCTGTATATTGAGCAAGCAGTAAAGGAAACAAAAGAAAAATTCGGAGTAGGTATTAAAATTCATGGAGAAGAAGTAAAAACTTTGAGGTTCGCCGATGATATTGTAATTCTGTCAGAGACAGCAAAGGACTTGGAAGAGCAGTTGAACGGAATGGACAGTGTCTTGAAAGGAGGATATAAGATGAACATCAACAAAAACAAAACGAGGATAATGTAATGTAGTCAAATTAAGTCGGGTGATGCTGAGGGAATTAGATTAGGAAAGGAGACACTTAAAGTAGTAAAGGAGTTTTGCTATTTAGGGAGTAAAATAACCTATGATGGTCGAAGTAGAGAGGATATAAAATGTAGACTGGCAATGGCAAGGAAAGCGTTTCTCAAGAAGAGGAAGTTGTTAACATCGAGTATAGATTTAAGTGTCAGGAAGTCGTTTCTGAAAGTATTTGTATGGAGTGTAGCCATGTATGGAAGTGAAACATGGACGATAACTAGTATGGACAAGAAGAGAATAGAAGCTTTCGAAATGTGGTGCTACAGAAGAATGCTGAAGATAAGGTGGGTAGATCACGTAACTAATGAGGAGGTATTGAATAGGATTGGGGAGAAGAGAAGTTTGTGGCACAACTTGACTAGAAGAAGGGATCGGTTGGTAGGACATGTTTTGAGGCATCAAGGGATCACAAATTTAGCATTGGAGGGCAGTGTGGAGGGTAAAAATCGTAGAGGGAGACCAAGAGATGAATACACTAAGCAGATTCAGAAGGATGTAGGTTGCAGTAGATACTGGGAGATGAAGAAGCTTGCACAGGATAGAGTAGCATGGAGAGCTGCATCAAACCAGTCTCAGGACTGAAGACCACAACAACAACAAAAGATCTGGCGGACAGCATGGGCAGCAATCTGCGGTTGGTCGCTGATGATGATGTGGTGTACACGAAGCTGTCAATGATCAGACACTGTAAGATGATACAAGATAACCTAGACAAAATTTCTAGTTGATATAATGAATGGCAGCGGGCTTTAAATGTATAAAAATGTAAGTTAATGTGAATGAGTAGGAAAAACAAACTCGTAATGTTCGGGTACAGCATTAGTAGTGTTCTGTTTGACACAGTCACGTCGTTTCAATATGTGGGTGTAACGTTTCGAAGCGACGTGAAATGGAACGAGCATGTGAGGACCGTGGTAGAGAAGGCGAATAGTCGACTTCGGTCTATCGGGAGAATTTTAGGAAAGTGCGATTCATCTGTAAAGCAGACCGCATATAGGACGCTAGTGCGATCTATTCCTGAGTACTAGGTCGAGGTCGGATTGAAAGACATCGAAGCAGTTCAGAAGCGAGCTGCTAAATTTACATGTTGCTTGGATCAGCATGCAAGCGTTACGGTTATGGTTCGGTAACTCAAGTGGGAGAAGACATTCATTTCGAAGAACACTACTGAGAAAGTTTAGAGAACAGGCAATTGAAGCTGACTGCAGAACGATTCTATTGCCACCATCATACATTTCGCGTAGGGACCACGAGGATAAGAAACGACAAATGAGGGCTGATTCGGAGGCATTTTCCCTCGCTCTGTTTGCGAGTGGAAGAGGAAAGGTAACGACCAGTAGCGGTACACCGTACCCTTGGCCACACCGAGCGATGTGGAGTAGTGGGCAGCACACTGGACTCGCATTCGGGAGGACGACGGTTCAAACCCCCGTCCGGCCATCCTGATTTAAGTTTTCCGTGATTTCCCTAAATCGCTTCCGCCAAATGCCTGCATGGTTTGTTTGAAAGGGCACGGCTGATTTCCTTCCCTATCCTTCTTTAATCCAATGGGACCGATGACCTCGTTGTTTGGTCCCCTCCCACAGACCAACTAACCAACCCACCATTCGCCACGCACCGTGCTGTGGCTCATGGAGTATGTATGTAGATGTAATATAAATGATATTATAAAGGATGGAACGAGTTCAGCTGTGGAAGCCGTAACATTCCTTCAGGTGGAGGTATGTAATGTCATCGTAACTATATGGAGTGTTTTGCTTTTTTTTCGAATGTTTTCGCTATGTCTTTGATTGTTCTCCGGAATGTTTAGTTCTGTTTGTGGAGTACGTTCACCTAACTGTAATCATCTTTCTCCAAAGCGATATAAAATAGAATGCTGTGTAATTTTCCTAATGTTTTATATGAACTTAAAATAGTTTGATGTTAACAACTGTATCCATAAACGCCAGTGCGGTCCTCTGTCTATAGCATGGCAGCAACCGCACTCCCTCGAGTTTCACTGGTACGCAGTCTGTTATGTAAGTACTGAAAGTTGGACGTGAGAGACAGATCAGATAATTGGTTTTCTTTTCTGTAAACCTGTGAATAATTTCCAGTAATTTGTTGAGTTTGTATATGTTTCGCTTAGCTAAACGCATGTTATGTCCCTGTCGCAGGCGCTTTCGTTGGTGGTTGGATGTGAGAGTATCGGTCACTGACACGCGGAAATTTTCTGTAGAGACATTGTGATGTAAGAGGGCGCGAGCAGGAGGGAGGAGGATGAGACAAGGACAGTAGATTTGTCGGAAAGGAAATTGTTTAGTAATGGATTTCGTGATCTTGTGATATTGGCCTCAAGCTGGGGATGGGCAGGACTTTGGTAGTTGGAATCGTGGCTTTTGATTTGGCCACGGATTTTGGATAGATAACATTTCAATTTGTGTGCGGGGATACTCCCGAATTTGTTCAATAGATAACTGGGTGAGGACTGAGCCTAGGTTGCTGCACGGTAAAGGATCTTGAGACTAACGATTGAGAAGCACAATTTCGACTCAAAACTTTACGCTATAGTTCACTGCAAGATGGTGGACGAATGAGTAAGTTGAGTTAGGGTATAAACAGGTATGGGAACTTTGTGGCTATTGATTTTGTTCAGTAAAGGAAAAATAGAATTTAGATATTCGTCGATGACTAGGTCATGGAGATGAAGCGCGAGTTCATCTTGGGCAAAGACGGAAAATAAAGTAATAGTGTACTTTTCTAAGCGATCACCCAGAATTCCCTTAACACATTTAGAGCCTTTGACAGAAGGCATTTTAGTTTTTTTCTTTCAATCACAGCCATACATGATTCCAATGAGTACATTTACTACATTCCCCTTTTAATATCCTTCTCCTATCATAGTCTTACATATAACACAATTAACCACATTTGCTGCCACGTCTTTCAGGCTACTGCTGGCCCAATCCAAGCTTCGTTCGTCCTCTGTCCCATATATCCTGTACGCTGTATATCTTCCCGAACTGTCTCCCACACTTAAGCCTTTAATACGCTGGCGACACCATTTATCTAACTATCCGCCACATCCTTGTAGTTTCCAGTGTCTTCCTCACGTTACTCGAGTCTCCTGTTAGAGTGACAAATTCGAAATTTGGGAGCACCACGGTCAACAAAGGTTTAGAAATAAGACGCGATTGCTCCTCACAAGAGATGTATTTTCTAGAGCAGAGTAGTCAACTTTTCTTACCTACCGCCTACTTGTATGTCTCTGTTAATAACATTTTCTAACCGCCCACCAGTTCCACATTACTAGTGATTTATGAATTGGGAAGTAAGTTTACTTCATAAAACCTATAAATCAGATTACAGCAAGCTGCAGCACACAAAAAATAATTACTTGTCTAATACTTCACGTCAAAATTTTACGAAAACCCATGAAAAATGTTTTTAATGCCCCTACTGCCTACCGCCCATCAAAATAAAACGAACTCCGGGTAGTAAGCGGTAGGGACCAGGTTGACTATCACTGCTCTAGACGATTTGTCCTTATCGCATTACTGATAGTTGCCTGTGAGAAAATTCGTGTTTATAATTCACCCATACGTAAAGGAGCAGCTATTTAGAAAGTTTTCTTCAATACTATAAGCCTTAAAATGTTTTCTTCAATACTACAAACTGTGTGAAAATATACAGGGTATGTTACGTTTACAAACCGAAAATTTGTCACTCCAATCTATTACACGTAATAGCAGTTGAGAGTCAAGTAAAATTAAAATGAACATAAACAGTTTCGACCGCAAGAAACATTAATTTTTGTGGTTACCCGTTACTTATCATCTTCAGACATCATACACTGTTGGCAGGCGTTGGTGAACGAAGCAGACGTTACGAATTCCACGAATGTCGCTGCTCAAAGAAAATTAAAATAAACAACAATAAGGATCAAGTAAAAAAAGGAAAAATAAACCTGAAAAGCTAGATAGTAAGAGAATTTATGATCCTATTTACATTAACAATAATCTGATATATTACGGGAGAACTGTGACAACTTCAAGTGACAGTCAAGGAGCAACAGTTGGCTGCAGAAGTTGTTCACTTACGAAACGAAAGAAACATGCATGCTTGATGGAATGAGGAATGCGATACGGCGATTCTACGCAGGTATAAAACTTCGTTAAACGACCAACAAAAGAAAACTGAAAGTTCCAGGAAGGAATTAATCAATGCTAGACAATCAATGGCTAAGGATATTAGAAGGTTCAAAAGGAAATTTCATCAGGACTCACTAAAATCTATCGAGAAGGCTTTCAGTCACCATAAGACGAGAGATTACTATCAGACATTTAAATAGCACCAATCGAAAACTACCCACTCTTATGACGGAGGATATGAATGGAAATGTGGCGCTTAACAATAATGACAATTGAATGATTTTCGCTAAATACTTCAAACAATTACTAAATAGTGCGTAACCTGGGCATTATTTGGAATTTGACCTTTATCCGAAAAATGAAATGCATCTAGAAGAAATTATACCCTCACATACAGACGAAGTACAAGTAACGATTAATTCATTTCGGAAATACGAGGCGGCGGTTGAAAATCGAATAGTAGGAGAACTTTGGAAGTATGCAAATGAACAAACTACTTACAAAATTTCTTCTAAGTTTTTCTATTTGAGAATTATTTAACAGCTTGATGGAGAATTAGATGAATACGAAGTTGTACTGATAAAATTATTTGTCTTAAATGTATAATGAAACACCAAAGCGTCAGGAATCTGGTGATCACCTTCGTCTATTTTAAATGAGCCTATAATAGCATCCATGGTGGATCTCTTCTGTCTACTCTTACAGAATTTAATTTACACCAGAAACTTGTCAACTTCGTTGCGGTCATCCTTCGATATGCTAAATCTAGAGTAGGGTTCAGAATTGAATTCTCTGAACCTTTTGATATTCGAACAGGCCTTCGACGAAGTAATGGATTCTCGCCATTACAGTTTACTTGTGTGCTGGAGAAAATCATGCTCAAATGGAACATCCACCATCTATTAAGATTGGAGGATAGATTGGTCTTAATTGTCTTGCATTTTCAGGTCATCTGGTATTGTTATCAAATAGTATCGATGAAGCAAAGTTTCAGATAGAAGAGTTAGAACTATTGGCGGCAAAGGCTGCATTGAAAATTTCTTTGGAAGAAACGGAAATGATGCGCACCTTTCCAGTTGACACATCGCATATTATACTCCATAATACTCAAATAATTAAGATCGCAAAATATCTTGGTGAGGTTATTACTTGGAATGCCAATGAAAGAGCGTCAAGAGATAGTAGAACATATAAACTACAACGAGCACAGAATTACGTGGCAAACTTACAACAAACGATGTCTTTCAATAAATGCTAAACTTCGGTTCTATTCCTCTTTTGTTAAACCGGAGGCAATATATGAAACTGAAACACTAATTGTACTGAACACTAAAACAATAATTGCTAAACTGCGGACAGTTGATAAACGAATACTCCAAAAGAGTATAAAAAAAGTCAGGTCAGCGGTCATTGGAAACTCTTGCCCAATTCGGTGGTTTACCAAGGAAGTGAATCCATCTTTGATACGATGCGAAAAACTGGGGTTGCTTTTTTTGGCCACATTTCTCGCTTACCGAATACTGGCTGGACTCCTGAAATAACGGCAAACCAAAAACCACTGGTTTAAAGAAGTACAAATGGGCCTGAATAAATTGGACATTGCCAAACATCAAATTGAACACAGAGAAGAGAAGCTGCTTCTGAAAGACAAATTCACACGACTGACATTAAAAACATCACGACGGAAGAAGTATGTCATATTTGCAGAAGAACAGGCCGCCAGATGTCTCCGAATTAAGAAGTTTTGGGAAAGGAAAAATTGTTGACGGCCAAGATTGTTGACCCTGTAGTCAAATGTTTGATCTTAGTGCTCCAATGTGGGCGTAATCTATCTACCTATCTATATATTTATATATCAAGTACTGTCAAGCTACCTCGTTAGCCACCGATGAAAATGCCATTTCCTCCGTCCCTTTTAATAAAAGCACTATAGTAGAAGAAGTAAATCACAGTTAAAGAGGTCGTAACGGAAGCAGACAATCGCTTACAGAACTGAAAGAAGATCGTAAACAGCTGATTTACGACTGCTTTCCTTCGAGGTATTACTGGCAGCCACAGGTGCACAACATTACCTGCCTTCGTCTTGGCGAGGTGGAAGAGTGGTGTACGTGTTCCAGAGCCGTTTCAGCTAGGCTTCCAGAGTCGTGATGCAGGGCCTTAGATTCGAGTTTGGTGGAACATCCAGAGAGAAAATGGATGTGTTATAGTACAAATCTTCACAGGTTTAAAGGAAAGAAGTTTTTTCTTGAATGTTAATTCCTTGAACATTCGAAATTCATGTTTTGATTCGATACGAGTTGAAAGACATTCTTATTGGTACACTGCCAACTCAGGCGGTCAGAGAATTTTGCGTTCAGGAGAATTGAAGTGTTCCGCAACTCGAAAGAATTTCAGGAAATTCATAGTGGGTAAAATGTCAACTTCGACTGTATAGTGGGATTTATGTAACATTCTATCACTCCAGGCAAGTGTCGAACCACGTGTGTACCTTCAGCGACTAAAAAGTCTAAAGTTCTGTCATTATTAGTCAATTTACAGGGGCTGGACAAAAATACACTACTGGCCATTAAAACTGCTACACCACGAAGATGACGTGCTACAGACGCGAAATTTAACCGACAGGAAGAAGTGCTGTGATATGCAAATGATTAGCTTTTCAGAGCATTCACACAAGGTTGGCACCGGTGGCGACACCTACAACGTGCTGACATGAGGGAAGTTTCTAACCGATTTCTCATACACAAGCAGAAGTTGACCGGCGTTGCCTGAAGAAACGTTGTTGTAATGCCTCGTGTAAGGAGGAGAAATGCGTACCATCACGTTTCCGACTTTGATAAAGGTCGGATTCTAGCCTACCGCGATTGTGGTTTATCGTATCGCGACATTGCTGCTCGCGTTGGTCGAGAGCCAGTGACTGTTAGCAGAATATGGAATCGGTGGGTTCAGCAGGGTAATACGGAACGCCTTGCTGGATCCCAACGGCCTCGTATCACTAGCAGTCGAGATGACAGCCATCTTATCCGCATGGCTGCAACGGATCGTACAGCCACGTGTCGATCCCTGAGTCAACAGATGGGGACGTTTGCAAGACAATAACGATGTGCACAAACAGTACGACGTCGTTTGCAGCAGCATGGACTATCAGCTCGGAGACCATGGCTGCGGTTACACTTGACGCTGCATCACAGAGAGGAGCGCCTGTGATGGTGTACTCAACGACAAACCTGGTTGCACGAATGGCAAAACGTCATTTTTTAGGATGAATCCAGGTTCTGTTTACAGCGTCATGATGGTCGCATCCGTGTTTGGTGACATCGCGGTGAACGCACATTGGAACCGTGTATTCGTCATCGCCATACTGGCGTATCACCCGGCGTGATGGTATGGGATGCCATTGGTTACACGTCTCGGTCACCTCTTGTTTGCATTGACGGCACTTTGAACAGTGGACGTTACATTTCAGATGTGTTAGACCCGTGGCTCTACCCTTCATTCGATCCCTGCGAAACCCTACATTTCAGCAGGATAATGTACGACCGCCTGTTGCAGGCCCTGTACGGGCCTTCCTGGATACAGAATTTGTTCGACTGCTGCCCTGGCCAGCACATTCTCCAGATCTCTCAGCAGTTGAAAACGTCTGGTCAATGGTGGCCGAGCAACTGGTTCGTCGCAATACGATAGTCACTACTCTTGATGAACTGTGGTATCGCGTTGAAGCTGCATGGGCAGCTGAACCTGTACACGCCATCAAAGCTCTGTTTGACTCAATGGCCAGGCGAATCAAGGCAAGAGGTGGTTGTTCTGGGTACTGATTTCTCAGGATCTTTGCACCCAAATTGCATGAAAATGTAATTACATGTCAGTTCTAGTATAATATATTTGTCCAATGAATACACGTTTGTCATCTGCATTTCTTCTTGGTGTAGCATTTTTAATGACCAGTAGTGTATGATAACACCAAAAACACGTTACCGTGCCTAACACGGTACAGGAGACCTGTTGGCAGACAAAAAGGTTTCCATTAGTCCCTGAAGGGATAAATACAGGTCCTGTATGGCTTTCCAGGAAATCGTTTACCATCCTTCCTGCAAAACAGCGACAAGTTTAGGTAACGATGACGGAGGAGAATAGCGATCAGGCACCCTTCTCCCCAAGGTGGACCACAAAGGGTCAATAATACTGAGGTATGGTGACCATTGCGGCCAGCGAAGATGCGACAATTCTTCATCGAGCTCACAAGACCAGTGCTGAACGAAGCGAGCTCTGTGAACTGGGATCCTCTCGTCTTGAAACACAGCCTTGGGGTTAAACATTGTACCATGGGATATGCCTGATCAGCCAAAATGGTCAGATAATCCTTGTCAGTAGTGCGATCTTCCGTAGTAACTATCGGCCCATTGACAACCACGATATAGCTGCTCAGATAATCACCAACGTAAACTCGTCCAGAAGTCGAAATCTCTATGAACAAGGCTCACCCGGCCAAATTACTTTCTTCCATTGTTCCATAGTGCTGGTCTTATGGCTTCGGCACCACGGTTTGCTGTTACCGGCATTTGTATCACTGACACGTGGTTTTGAAATTCCAGCTCGTCCACCAGTTCTGTATCTGTGGGGCTCCCTTGGTGTTGTCTTGGTACTGACACGGCTCTCGAGTGCGACAATCAATTCTGCAGCGTATGATGCAGCTGTAGTCCGATTCTTTATCGTCACAATCCTCTTCAGTGGCCGCCTGTCACGATCACTCAACACATACTTTGCTCTGCGTTGTGACTTAACGGACGTTTTTGTTCCACTTTCCATAAGAACAGCAGCATGCATGCAGCATAAATCTTCGATACCTTGCCTCTTGAAATACCAAATACTTCGGCTCTCTTGGTTACGGGAGCACTCACCTAGGAGTACCAACAATTTGTCCAGCTTCGAATTCACTGCGTTACGCTCACCACTACACGGAACACTGTTGTAACCATTACTGACACTTGCAGCGTATTGAGACATAGCACGTGGCCAAATACAACAGCGTAACCGGCAGGCTTATTTAGCGTCTGCATTTATGTACAAAGATACGTTTATCGTGGTGTTTCCGTATTTTTGTCCATTCTATTTGGGTGCACTGAATTCGAAAACACTGCAGCTGAAGAAACGCTGAGGTTCCATACAGGTTGGGAAAAATAAAGTTGTAATTAAATCCTGCTATGTAGCCGATTTCGACATTTTAGCATCCATGGAGTTGCTGCAGCACTCGTTATAGAATGACTTGTTCGTGAGAGCTTATAGGAATTTGTAGTAACAGATACACTTATTGACAACATCATTGAGGCGTTTACTACTTCGATTACGTGAAGCATTTAATGTTTTACTTCCTCCGCATGTCAGTTCTGCTTTCCTAGACATTCATTACGAAGACGAGTTTATGGCAGTTATGTGCTGGTCTGAGCCTGATAGCTTCCACCCCCCTCCTCCCCCTCCCCATCCATTATCCGCAAAAACGTCTGTTAACGTTTGAGGAAAAATTTACAGGCTGTAATAACAGTTTTGTAAACTTCCTGTAACATGTCATTTACTCTCGTTGAATACATACGTATACAATACAATGCCTGATAGTGGAATCGCTGTTATGTTGGATTACAGCTGTAATGAACATGGACTTTCCATTTTGTGCTTTAATACGATAAGTACGCACAACTGACTTTCTCTGCGTCAGTATATATTTCTAGATATGATTTAGCCCGTTAATACACGTGGTAGTTCAACATCTGTATACAAAAGCAGCAGCGCCAGATGAGGAATGATACTGATGCAATGCAGGAAGATATGTAATGGCTATGGTATAGGAAAGAAAGTGGTAAGTAATAGAACATTCATTAGAGAGTAATTTAGTCTTATTTGCGACAAATCCAGAAACAGTAACATAAGCAAATAACTGGCCACATTTTGTTAAAGAAATAACATTCAGGTTGCTGTTTGAAACTGTAACGGACATCATCTGCCATTTGTCTCACGTGGGTCTTATTTCCAGTGCCTGAACTGTCATTGAGATGGAAAGGCAGTAATTTTAAATAGTCATGGTTCCTATGATTCTGTATATCTTTGCGTAGGAGTCTTCAGTTACCACTATTGGCCAATTTCAACCTAACGGCCATTTCCAGGCGTTTGTGTACGTATGTTTACACATACGCTATTAGCAGACTGTGCATGAAGTCCAAAAAACGGAGAAAATTTTGAGTTACTTTCTACATACTTCGTTGATCAAGGTCTCGACGTCTTTTCTTTATTTTTAAAATTATATGCTGTCTGCTAACAGCGTATGTGCGTAATTCAGCTGTTATAAATGTAGTCAACTCAGGATTGAGAATTATTAAAAATCAATGAGGTATTCGAGCCATTACTGACACAATAAACTTTGTTTATTATATTACATTACTTAACAAGGACCAAATGATTTTCACGGATATTTCGATTCAATGGTTAGTTTTCTAACCATTTTCTATTTCAAGTGAAATCATTTGAATTATGGTATTGTATCGTTAACTTTTATGTGACCGATTATAACAATTTTACCGTTATTTCTTCTGGGCACAAAATACCAAATACTGTGATTAAAGGAACGTTAGAAATATATGCTACACCACATTGTACCGTACGTTAAGGAGATTTCATTCACGGATAACACATAGGAAAGGTGAATGCTTCCCAGTTTCTGTGTACACTATTATTCGACTATCTTTTTACTCGCCGTCTCTAAAGAGTGCGAGATGGTGCGAGGGCATGCTCAAAGATAATGTCACCAAATCATTTATTCTGTTCTCAGCATCAGTTGGGAATTACATGCCACGCACATTATTCGGTCGACTTTCCCTCTTCGCTCTCGCAATTTGCAACCCTCTGTCGCTAGAGGGCTCCGAATTGTAGCCTGTAACATGCCTGTGTTTGACGTAACAATGTCGGTAAGTGAGAAACGGCGTGATATAATCGAGTTTGCAACAGCTGAAAGCGAGCCCCGAACTGAAATGCTCCTTCAGCACAGACCACATACGAGCGCTACGAAAATCCGACACCTAGGGTTCACTGCCATTGTCATTGATCATCCTCCATATAGTCACGACTTGGTCCCTTAGAGTTTCATTTGTTTCCAACACTTGAACACCTTCGAGGGTTTGGCTTAGAAGCAGTGAAAGCAGAGGTGAGGTTGTGGCTCCGTCAACAATGTCAAACATTCTACAATGAGGGTATCAAAAAAGACCTCTCGTTGGGAGAAATATGTTCGTCGCCAGGGTGACTACGTTGAGAAATAAATATGTAGACATGAAGAAAAAAGCTGTAGAATGTCAATAAAGTTTGTACTATTTAATAATCTTTAAGGGGTCTCACATAAATAATTCGCTGGCATGAGTGCGTGAGTGCGTGCGTGTGTGTGTGTGTGTGTGTGTGTGTGTGTGTGTGTGTGTGTGTGTGTGTACATTTCACCAGGATTATACATTAATATATTCGTGGAATATATTCTCCTCAGCGATCACAGGGCCTGTAGAACAAGCACTGCATCAACTATCTGCTTCCACCGCCTTTTGTCCCTCGCAGTCTCTCTCCACCTCGCAGAAATTCCTAATGCTGCGATGTCCTTCTCTATGCCATCTTTCCACCTTGTACGAGGGCAGCCCAATGTTCTTGTTGCCTGGAGAGCTCCTACAAACGTTTTTTTGTGATTCTGTTGTTCTCCATTCAAGCCACATGTCCAGCCCATTGCAGTCTCCTTATTTTTAATTTGTGGATGGTAGTGGGTTGCTTCATTAGCTGATGAATTTCATTGTTCTTTCGAATTCTCCATACGCCATTCTCCAACACAGGTCCCCAGATTTTTCTCATTTCTTTTCTTTCGAAAACATTCAGTTTTTCTCTTTCATTCTTTGTAAGCGTACAGCTTTCTGAACCGTACAGTACTATGGGGATGATGATAGTGTTGCATATTTTCATCTTTGTGGTGATTGACAAAGCTTTACTTTTGAATGGGTTGCTTGGTGAGTACAGACATCTTGACGCTGAGGGTATTCTTTCGTTTATATCCATTGATACGATATTTTTACTGTTGAAACGTGATACAAGGTATTTAAACTGAAGAACTTTCCTGAATTCAGAATGTAGGTCAATTTCAAAGTAAGGATTTGGGTTTATGACTCGATCTATTTCCATATATTCTGTTTTCTGTCTGTTAATCAAAAGCCCCATTTTGCTGGCACTGTGCCTTAGAGATCTGTACATGTCTTTCAGTTCTTCTTCAGTTTAACTCAGCAACACTATATCATCTGTATAAGCCAGGAGTTTTACTTCACTGTGTTCGAATCGGAGACCGTTGTATAGATGTAAATTACTCTCCCGAACCACTTTCTCTAATGCAAGGTTGAAGAGAACACATGAAAGAGCGTCTCCTTGTCGTAAACCTGTGTTAATTGGAAAGGCGGGGGATGTGGATCCTCTGAACCTCACTGCTGCCTGGGAGCCATCAATGCACAGTTGTATCATCGAGGGATTCTGTACAATAAAAATGTTGTAGACACAGTTGATACATCTGAGGACAATGCGACCGCCATTTATCATGCTTTTGAGTTACTTTAAAAAATCTAACGTTAACTTCATTATCAGGAGCTATATTTTTAATTCTTGTAAGGCAGTATATATATATAATCAGTTGTGAATTTTATTTTCCTGTGTAGTAGAAAGAGTATGAGACGTGGGGTCAAGCTATTCATCTTGCTGGTACTGACTTGTATTAGGCTTTCAGCATGAACCATGAAGACTTTTCGGATATTATATTTTTCTGTAACATGTGCGTGATGTCGAGCGCCAGTATTGGCTTTTCCCTCTACTGGAAGGAAATAGCACTAATTGCCGTGACTCTCCTTGATGAAGCGACTGCAAATCAATCTGCCAACTTCCTAATTGAGTTTAGAGCGCGAAATTGCACACTGAAGGAAGTACACGTGGCGCTAAGCGGTCTGATGCAGTGCTGTCACGTGATCACGTATGTTACACTTTTCTTTCGATTAGAATGTCGTCTACTGAATAACTGTGAGCCAAACAACAGATGCATAGTAAAACTGAGGTGCATTTTTTATTCAGTAGAATGATTGCATTTTGCAGATACAATATTTGGAAACGAAGTGATTTTTTTTTTCTTATGGTATGAAGTCTACATCTACATACATGCTCCGCAATCCACCATACGGTGCGTGGCGGAGGGTACCTCGTACCACAACTAGCATCTTCTCTCCCTGTTCCACTCCCAAACAGAACGAGGGAAAAATGACTGCCTATATGCCTCTGTACGAGCCCTAATCTCTCTCATCTTATCTTTGTGGTCTTTCCGCGAAATGTGAGTTGGTGGCAGTAAAATTGTACTGCAGTCAGCCTTAAATGCTGGTTCTCTAAATTTCCTCAGTAGCGATTCACGAAAAGAACGCCTCCTTTCCTCTAGAGACTCCCACCCGAGTTCCTGAAGCATTTCCGTAACACTGGCGTGATGATCAAACCTACCAGTAACAAATCTAGCAGCCCGCCTCTGGATTGCTTCTATGTCCTCCCTCAATCCGACCTGATAGGGATCCCAAACGCTCGAGCAGTACTCAAGAATAGGTCGTATTAGTGTTTTATAAGCAGTCTCCCTTACAAATGAACCACATTTTCCCAAAATTCTACCAATGAACCGAAGACGACTATCCGCCTTCCCCACAACTGCCATTACGAGCTTGTCCCACTTCATATCGCTCTGCAATGCTACGCCCAAATATTTAATCGACGTGACTGTGTCAAGCGCTACACTACTAATGGAGTATTCAAATATTACAGGATTCTTTTTCCTATTCATCTGCATTAATTTACATTTATTTATATTTAGAGTTAGCTGCCATTCTTTACACCAGTCACAAATCCTGTCCAAGTCATCCTGTATCCTCCTACAGTCACTCAACGATTGTGGATTGTAATATTCATTATATTTTGTAGTCTACTGTTGTGTGTGACACTGATTTGATATTGCTCGTCGTTCCAAAAATACGTCCACATCTGTCATTTTGGTGCGTGTGGGAAATCATCCTCAAAAAACATGTAGACTGTACGATAGGAATACCGTGACTCATTTTTTAAGTTGTTTAATGTGTCCACTTTCTGACCTTCAGCTGACCAACTTGTGCCTTCCCAGCCTAGAATCGTTGTCTTACGTGGTCTTCTCTTGAGGACATGAGGCTGGAAAATAAAGCTTAATAAAAGTTCTTACTTTTTAAAACAAAATTAAAACGATTAAGCTTAAAAAATAAAATTCTTCTCGATTTTAAAAAGTGTTTCCTATGAACAAATAAATTCTAGCTTCCTTGCCGTTCTCTGTAGTAAGTTAAAATAAATAAACAAAAAAATAAAAAGGATTTTTTCCGTTCTTCAGAAAAACGTAGAAAAAGTGAAATTTTGTAATTTTTAAAAAGGTTGTATTCTACTTTGAAAAGAAAATTATTCTTTGTAAAGTAAAAGCAGATTTTTCTTCAGTTAAATAAATAAGTTTGTGTTACCCATTGAAGTATTTCTTCCGTGTGGCTTTCCCTCTTCGTTGTGTTTGCAGTATTGTTTTACTGTACCTTACCCAGTTTTTTCATCGTCTACATGTTTACTTCCTAATCTAATATGCGTTATACAAGATTATCAGGCGTGTAGGGTGTATTTCTACTACTTTATACTTTCCGGAATATTACAATCCATCAGCAACATTCGCAAGTTGCTGCTCATCCTATCTGTCAGGTCCTTATGTGTATACAGAATAAAAGCGGCCGTATCAGAGCACTTCTGACAATACCGTTGTCCCTAACGGACACACGTCTTCGACGACAAGGTACAGTGTTCTGTTACTTAAGAAGTCTTCGAGCAACTCACATACCTGGGAACCTACTCCGTATGGTCGGACCTTCTGTAGTAGGGTACCGTACCAAACGCTTCCCGGAAATAGAGGAATATTGAATCTGCATGTTGCCCTTCAACCGTGGTTCGTCAGATATCGTTCGAGAAAAGAGCAAGTAGAGTTTCGCACGAGCGATGCTTACTAAATTCACGCTGATTTGTAGACGGAAACTTTTTGTATCAAGCAAATTTATTAGATTCGCACTGAGAATATCTTCAAAAACTCTGCAACAGACAGATGTTCAGGATGTTGATCTGTAATTTTGCGAGTCCGTTCTTTTACCCGTATTATATACTGGAGTCACCTGCGCTCATTTCCAGTCGCTCGGGATTTTGCGCTGGGCGACAGATTCGCGGTAAGTGGAAACTAAGTAAGGTGTCAATACTGCAGAGTACTCTGTACAACAGAATTAGAATTCCACCCGGACCTGGCGACTAATTGTTTTCAATTCTTTCAATTGCTTCTTCACGCTTTAAGAAAGTCTTCTCTGGATTCTAGATGCTTTAACTCAAATTTTACTTGAGACTGGCAAGGAAGTTCGCAGCTATCAACTCGTGGAGCCTGAACTACTCTAATTTTCTGTAAGCTCGACCAAAAACCTAGCCCTGATATACGACCATGATCGATATCGGCTGCACAAGTAGTTAGTGGCGCCAGTGGAGGTGCATGCCTGCCAAAATTAAAGCCGCCATGGCTCACTTATGTTCCAAATAAAAGTGTCCAGCGGCTGAAAACTGTAACAGATAGTGTTATTAATGGTGGTTTTGATGATGATGATGAGGATGAGAACGATATGTTGACGATTGGTCAGTCGAAACCCATGAAACAATTTATTTGATTATAGACTGAAATGATCTTTATATACACAGTGAAGTCCAAACTGTAGGAAGTATTTCTGGAGCAATAAATTTTCTGTTACTATTTGAACGAACAAAATCATAAGTTAATTTCGTAACTTATCGAATGGAAAGAATTATACTGTTGTTTGGGCTTCTCCTAATGCAGTAATCATATTGTACAAATCCAATAGCTCCAGGCTTACAGATACCATCACACTTAACGAAATACGAAAAGTAGACATAGCTTTAAGTATCACTTGTAAATAAAGTTATACAATTACTTTTTGTTTATAAATGAAGAACACAATATAGTTCATGTTCTACAATATTAATTTTATTGAGGTAATCAGTTTTCGGCTTACAAGGCTATCGTCAGACTTTAACCGACCATCGTCACGATTGGAAAAAAATATTACTTATCTAAAGTGAGGTACGAACACACAGTAAGTGTTGACTTTGACAGTGGACTGATAATGCAGTTAGAAAGTTTAACAACTGAACGGCAAATAAAAATAGAGAAAAAACATCAACACTAAACTCAAAAGCCACTGACAATAAATGAAATTAATAGTTGACAAGAGTACTAAACAATAGCTTGAAGGGATGTTATATGAGGAAACTGACTTTTTAGTTTCTTTTTTAAGCCACAAGTAATTGTGTCATCACAGGGGTTGTTACACTGCACTAATTAACTAATGATGTTTTGTAGAAAAGCTTAACGCATAAATGGCTAGTTAATGGATTATTTTTTAATAATTAACACAATATGCAAATATTGCTGCACTTGTTTTGGCAGACATCATTCAAATGACTTGTAACTTCAGCAAAGTTTTAATAAAACACATCACTAAGTAATTGGAATCAGTATAAACAGTCATTTTCTTGCATCACTGTATGGTTATAAAACACTGAAGAAGCTATTTTTCCCTCTGCTTTATACATCTGCGTTGCTATGCCACTGTCTTCTATACCAGGTTTAGGAAATGTGTGAGGTTGCTGCAACTGAAGTAGGAAGAGACTTCTAGCAAGAGTGAAATTCCTAAGGAAGGATTACCTTTTTGCATAACTTTCTTGTTCTTTCCACTTATTGCAGAATCTTAGAATGAAGATCTTGTAAGTCAATATTTTTCAAATTTAAAGGATGTCCTTTACCAAATGTATGTACTTCCTCATAATCTGATGAGTGATTGTATTCGTATTCTATCACTCCTGGCTTGTAATTTTGGTAGCGAAAACATTTTATTTTTAACCAGACTGTCAGTAATTAAATGTTTAGTAACAGACGCAGAAAGTTTAGATAAATCGTTGAATTCTGCATGTTTCAGTTCGTGTACTGCATAATGTGAACCTTTCTTATTTCGGATCTTTTTCGATCTTACTAGTCTGAATATGTTTAGCCAATAGGTGAATGATTCTTCACACATTCAGTTGCACCATGCATGCTGTCTGCTTCCATGAATGTGTGACCAAATTCAAGAAACCTTTGTTCAATAATGCCCAAATTTGATCTGAACCAAGTACAGGAACAATGCTGCTATATTATTTTTCCTGTCCTGGCCCCCAAGGGTGTCAGAGAAGAGTGAAATGTGTGTTATATTTGGTCGAATCTGTTTAATGTATTTCATGACGCAGGTATCGATTTCTGAGCTACCGCTCTGTTTGTTTAGCTCATTCCATGTATAGCAGAATGCATCATTTGGTTCAGAGAATGAAATTGTATGCACAGATTTTCAGATTATAGTATGAATCGCCCCCTTAGAAAAATTTATACATGACTGTGCTTAAACTGACACACAATATTTTTGGCGCAACGCAATCTGACTTTCAAAAATCCCTACAAAAGAATGGCCCTGACTAACATTAACCTATACCATTCACAAATCACTTACCTCACAAAAATCTCCGTTACTCGAACTAATGCAATACAGCGAGCGCCACTACTGCCAGCTAAATAAAAGATTCAAACTACGGAAGGCACTAACTACTGATAGGCATAGTTAGCAAATGAAATATTTTGATAGAGAACAAACAATGTATTTACTTTAATAGTGTTGAAAAATCATAATATACATAGCAGTTCATGACATCCAGTCTTACAAATTTCAAAACTCCGCCATTTCTCTCCCCACATCCACCACTGCTGGCGGCTCACCTCCAACTGCGCAACGCTACGCGCTGTTAACAGCCAACAGCCCAACACTATAATGGCAGACAACAATGCAAACTAGCCACAGACTGCACACAGCACAGCCAGTGATTTTCATACAGAGCGCTACGTAACGTTGCCAATAAGAAAACATAAACAGCCTACTTACAATAGTACATTTGTATGAATGCGCGTTGTCTGTTCCTTCGAAAGAACAGACACCATGCAGATCCTGCAGCTATTGAACACTATATGTAAATGGAAGGGGATCAGTGCTTTCAGATGGAACATGACATTAAGCGGAATCAGTGGCGACGAGCGATTATGTGCATCGGATCAGGATTCGAACCTAGGATCTCCTGCTCATACAGTGTTATCGCAACTGCAGGGTCTATCTCGCACGCCCCATGGCCGATCCACACTCGAACTGAGCGCCATTTATCCGCAGTCCCTGCCCATTGTTCTCCCATTCGCCACTCAGATATTCCCATAAGAGGTCGGGCATCTTCCGTGCTTTCGCAGTAGTTCTGACAAAATATTCTTCTATAAGTTAGTTCGCTGCCTGGTTTCAAATACTTACATTCTTCCTTGTACAAACTGTACATTTTAGATATATTTAGTTTTGAGTCTAAGTACAGTCGTTTTGTGGATTTCCTTGAGTAGTGAGACTCCATTGTAGGTAATTTCCTATGTGTTCCTTAACTCTTTGCACATGATCTGCTTTAATTTTTAATTTTATTTTGTGGAATTCTTTTACTTCTCTTATCACTGCCTGTGAAAAGTCCAGTCTCACCTTTCCCTCTGTATGCAGTATCAATGACATCAGCTGAAATACATGTAGTTTTAATAAAGAAGTTCTTACAGACTCTGACTTCTTTATCATCTTTATTTAAGTAGTAAACCTTAGAATCCTTACTTTATTTCAGTGGCTGATCAATATTTCGTCTTCGTGCTGGAGCTAGCCTCACTGTCTTACCACGAATAAAATCTTCCTGCCTTTTGTAATCGCAGTCCCAGACGCGTCTACAGAAGGAGTAGCTCATGTCGTCTGAAAAATTTTTGTTGCAGTCACATCTATATCTTTCCAAATAAACTGGCTTTGGTGTTCTAGATTCAATTTTATTCTCTTTAATTATATTCTTCTTCCATCTTTTGGGATCACTTTTATCCCATCTTGATTGTTTACCATGTTACTCTCTTTTACAGAATTGATTTCTTTAATATTGAGATCTGTACTGTATGTGTTACAGGAACTATGTTCATAGTCAGGATCCTTGATAGAACAGTCAGAGTCAAAATCATTCTCTTCTGCACTATGCTTGACCATTTCACTAAAACCACTCCCCCCTCCCCTGCGATTACCTGATACAGTTTCTGCTTTGCTTTATCTCGTGCCATTGTCTGTGTGGAGACCTCATCTAATACTCTGCTTGCATCATCTTCATTGTTTCCATTTGATACACTTGGAAATTCAAATTGATTTCCTTAATATAAAAATATGAAATGAAATTATTTCATGTTCTGTGGACAACATTTTCTTAGCCAGTGCCACAAGCAGGGGGAACCTTGAAAACATTTTTTAGAATTAGAATTTAACTTACTGTAGGCAATGCCTTCACTGAACGCACAGCAGCTTCTGCTACAATGGCCGTTTAGCTATTCATGCATCACGTTATTGAGGTAATGTGAAATTATTAGAGGCCAACAATAAATCACCAGCAGTGCGCTGGTGGTTAAGAATAATACTAAACGCAGTTTTACCAGTCTGCTAACAAAATTTATCTTCGATGTCTTTCAAGTGACGAGTAGTAATATTTGTCACACTGTTTACGTAGTGGAATGTTGTACACCAACTGTAGATCGTTTTTCTTGTAGCTGAAGGTAAGAAACGTAAGCATAGCCCAATCCACTTACAAAATTTATCTCTATTCTATCATGTACCTTTTCTTGCTGAAATCCGTTCACTTTATGGATTGTCGTTGATCAAATAATTTCATCAAGCAAATTGGTCTGTCTGAAAGTGTCTTATAGTCAGGAGATCCTCAGATTATCTGACTTCCAGTATGTGCTAGTTCATTTAGCGTTAGCCAGGGTGCACGTGTAGTGTTATACTACTACGGACGCGAACTAGCTTTACACCACATGTAAACAAAATGTGGATGACCAGTTGCATAACACTCCAAGGAAGGTTTCTGGAGTAATTAAACCCACTCCAACGCAATGGCTTCCAATATTACGCCACATCCCGCCGCCACACCTGCGACGTACTGACGCCCTTGCACGTTAATACACTCCTGGAAATTGAAATAAGAACACCGTGAATTCATTGTCCCAGGAAGGGGAAACTTTATTGACACATTCCTGGGGTCAGATACATCACATGATCACACTGACAGAACCACAGGCACATAGACACAGGCAACAGAGCATGCACAATGTCGGCACTAGTACAGTGTATATCCACCTTTCGCAGCAATGCAGGCTGCTATTCTCCCATGGAGACGATCGTAGAGATGCTGGATGTAGTCCTGTGGAACGGCTTGCCATGCCATTTCCACCTGGCGCCTCAGTTGGACCAGCGTTCGTGCTGGACGTGCAGACCGCGTGAGACGACGCTTCATCCAGTCCCAAACATGCTCAATGGCGGACAGATCCGGAGATCTTGCTGGCCAGGGTAATTGACTTACACCTTCTAGAGCACGTTGGGTGGCACGGGATACATACGGACGTGCATTGTCCTGTTGGACCGGCAAGTTCCCTTGCCGGTCTAGGAATGGTAGAACGATGGGTTCGATGATGGTTTGGATGTACCGTGCACTATTCAGTGTCCCCTCGACGATCACCAGTGGTGTACGGCCAGTGTAGGAGATCGCTCCCTACACCATGATGCCGGGTGTTGGCCCTGTGTGCTCGGTCGTATGCAGTCCTGATTGTGGCGCTCACCTGCACGGCGCCAAACACGCATACGACCATCATTGGCACCAAGGCAGAAGCGACTCTCATCGCTGAAGACGACACGTCTCCATTCGTCCCTCCATTCACGCCTGTCGCGACACCACTGGAGGCGGGCTGCACAATGTTGGGGCGTGAGCGGAAGACGGCCTAACGGTGTGCGGGACCGTAGCCCAGCTTCATGGAGACGGTTGCGAATGGTCCTCGCCGATACCCCAGGAGCAACAGTGTCTCTAATTTGCTGGGAAGTGGCGGTGCGGTCCCCTACGGCACTGCGTAGGATCCTACGGTCTTGGCGAGCATCCGTGCGTCGCTGTGGTCCGGTCCCAGGTCGACGGGCACGTGCACCTTCCGCCGACCACTGGCGACAACATCGATGTACTGTGGAGACCTCACGCCCCACGTGTTGAGCAATTCGGCGGTACGTCCACCCGGCCTCCCGCATGCCCACTATACGCCCTCGCTCAAAGTCCGTCACCTGCACATACGGTTCACGTCCACGCAGTCGCGGCATGCTACCAGTGTTAAAGACTGCGATGGAGCTCCGTATGCCACGGCAAACTGGCTGACACCGACGGCGGCGGTGCACAAATGCTGCGCAGCTAGCGCCATTCGACGGCCAACACCGCGGTTCCTGGTGTGTCCGCTGTGCCGTGCGTGTGATCATTGCTTGTACAGCCCTCTCGCAGTGTCCGGAGCAAGTATGGTGGGTCTGACACACCGGTGTCAATGTGTTCTCTTTTCCATTTCCAGGAGTGTACAAAAACATCATGGGAAATCGAAGCCTGCCAATCCACCAAGACATTGAGACTGGAAACACTAATAGGCTTCGATCTAGGAACCCGCCAACAAGAACAACAAGGACCTGTGTACAAGAAGGTCGCAGTATCACAAACGCATGGTCTGAAAAATGGAACGCATGGCAAAATCATAGCATGCCTTGCATCACACAAAAACCACTTGGTTTTCACCTACCACGCAAAACGTGGTCCACCCTAAATAGGATTAGAGCTCGTCATGGCAGATGTGCTTACTCCCTGTATAAATGGGGTAAAATACTATCCCCTCAGTGTGACTGCGGAGAAAGTCAGACCATCAGCCACATTGTTGAAGAGTGTTCCAGTAGAGCCTATAATGGGAGCCTCGACGACTTCTTGCTCGCAACTCCAGAGTCTATAGATTATATTAATAGGCTTGATGTTTGTTTGTAATCCGTAAACTTTGTTATATTAGTAACGTTTGTTTGCAATTATTAACGTTTGTTATATTAGTGATTTGTCTGTTTCTTTATTATGTGTCTGTATTACCATACGATAAATAATAATAAATAATCAAGCAAATTGCACGAAAATTGATTTAAGTGCACCTAAATGATTTGTGCTGTACTGAGTATTGAGCTGTGCACTTAACAGATTTCTCACCTCTGTTTACCTTCTCAGAGCGAAAACTGCACTCAACTAGTTTGTCCAGATGATGGGTATTTTCTGATATGGAATGCATATATAGGGAAAGCTATACAGAAACAGAGTAAAAGCTGTAATTGACAACTGTAACAACAGAATATGTGGAATACACAGGCAATCATAATGAAGTAAACAAATACAGGAAGATGGAGGAATAGAAAGAAACAGTGGGGGAAATATTGGAATGTTGTGTGGATTGAGTGGAGTAGAGGAGTGGACAGGTATCGAGCTGTATTGGGTCACTTTATATTAAATCACGGCTGTGAGCCAAATGATTTCCAGGGCTTCTAACAGGTTTAGAGCTTGGCCTTTGTTTACTAGGTGCAAGCTGAAAACTGGCTAACTAAATAAAATTAATCCTGTTGTATGTACAATATCGTGTTTTTTTTTCATTTACAGTTATATTGTTCTATCAAGAAGCGACGAAAGATTCACTGTGAATTTTTTGTTTATGGCCAGGTACATATCTATAGGTATGGTACACATACAAATCCCCGCCATTTTGTTTTGGCTCCTCTAGACACCTGATACGATACTGTGGCCCAGGGGTTTTCTATGTGTACCAAAGTGACAGGCACGTGCCTGAAAACAATGAAAAAACACAATTACATAGATTTACTCTTTCTTGGTGATGATTAAAACTTTATGAATACGCTTTGTAATGTTGAAAATCAATTATAAGTAAGTACCCCTGAACGAAATACACACTGATGTAAACGTCTTGCCCAACCACAATAAGTTGGACGGTGCAGACGACTGGAATCTGGAGACATGCTGGAGTTGCGTACTGTTGAGGCAAATTTTTCAACGTGTTCTCGATTGCCGACAGAGTGAGAAATTAGCTGTTCGCTTGCAGCAGCGGGAGGGCTGGCAGAGCACGCCCCTGGTAGATGGCTGAATGGTGAGCCCTCTGTGTTTGTCACAGAACGATCGCCGGCTCGCTGTTTGCCGCTGATATTTGATCGTCAACACGGGCAGCCGCCCCGCGCCCCGCGCCACACCCTGCCACTTGTTTGTCGCCCACGCAGCAGCCAGCAGGCACGCCTCCAATCAGCAAACGTTTCTGGTGCACCACCTGTCAGCGCGTTCACTTTCTTCTTGTCCGTATCTCGAAGATCACATCCTGTTTGTGCAGCTCCATTACGAGTTTGCAACTTCGTTCGTTTTACGCACTGGATTTTTCGTGGTGATTACTATGAACGATCCATTGCACTCATCTACTGACCACGCGGAATGTGGATCTGCGATATATATTATGTGAATTTTAGGTGGAGAGGGGAGGAAGGAAAGGGCCCGCCAGGGTAGCCGACAGCGCTAACGCGCTGCTTCCTGGTCTCGGGTAGGCGCGCCGGCCCCAGATCGAATATGCCCGGCGGATTAACGAGGGCCGCTGTGCCGGCCAGCCTGCTTGTGGTTTTTAGGCGGTTTTCCACATCCCGCTAGGTGAATACCGGTTGGTCCCCATGTTCCGCCTCAGTTACACGCGTCGCAGAAATTAGAAACACGTTCGCACTATTTCACGATTTACACTAGATGCAGACAGCTGGGGTACACTAATTCCATCCCTGGGGTTACGGGGTGGCGGCAGGAAGGGCATCCGGCCACCCCTAAAACTAACCTTGCCAAATCCGTTCTAACCACGCCGACCCTGCGATCGCTGCGGGACTATGGCGTAAGCGAAAGAAAGAAAGGGGAGGAAGGACAGGAAAGGGGAGGAACTAATTTTATCAGCTGCATCGAGACCTTATGCAGAATCAGAGGTGACGAGGTCGAACGTTTACTTGTATCTGCACTGAAGGTGCCTCCGGCAGGAATTAAGACAGCCAGCACTGAGGCCGTGAACGGGAACTGGATAGCTGGCGCTAGGTGGGAATGTGGATATACTGGGAAGCGTGCAGAGGTATTCTGCGCAATTGCGTCAAACACTGTGTCTGGATGGCACAGTGGTTAACGCAATAGCCTAGTAAGCAGGAGATACAGGGCTCGAGTCCTGGTCCTGATTCTGCATGAAGTCCTGATGCAGCTGATACCATTAGTTACGTTTCTTTCTTTTCTCCCCTCCCCCCGCCCACTAACTACAATTTACATAATAAAGGACAATAGTTGCGTTGCATATAGTTACGCAATTAATCTCACCAGACAAAAAATTGCGTACCATTGTGCCATGGTTGGCACTGCCCCAACTAACAGCCTAAGTTGGCAATACTTCCTCCGCCGCCAGATCCGTTTGTAACCATAATGACCACACGCAGATGCGGGAAAATCCACATGAAAAAGACACATTTACTCAATGTCTCCATCTTCGGAGCCAGCAGGCATATATTTATGCATTACGGCGATAGATCTTGGCCGCGTGTATATCATGGCTATGTTAATGTAATGACTGTGCTGTTCGTAGTAATTGGACCACCCTTCTGCTTTCTTATTACTTATTAGATCTATTGCAGCATTGCCGCTATTTGTTTTTATGTTATAACTGTTTACTCGCCTAACCAGAATTTCAGCTTTTCTTGCCACTGCCGGTGGGAGGCACAGTTGGATAGTACCCATTTTGCGTGAAACGGTGTAAGGCCCAAATGGACAGTATCCATTTTCAGAGCACCAGTGTAAGGCCTAAATGACACAAGCCGCCGCCGTTTGGAGAGCAAAGCTAGGGGGGAATAAGTAGCAGCGGCCGCTTTGGGCTTCAAACTGAGAGATTCGCGAGGAGCGCCTGATTATAAGATTTGTATCGAGTGCAACAGTTGGCACCGGTGAAAATATACGTGGGAAAACTGTGTGAGGAGGAGTAACAAATTATAAGTCGCTTGTGTGGGAAAATGTCCCCAAATCGGCTCTTCATTTTACTGTTCGCCTTCAGGCTTGCATTCATCACAGCTCGGTTCTGTCTTGGGTTTGTTTTTCCGGCAGTGTTAATTGTACATTAACAGTGACACACAGTTGTATGGGTAGGTTTACTGAGTTGGTCGATATGCTCCTCATGTATGAGTTCATTGAATGAAATGAAAGAGCGGCGTCACTAAGCAACAGCATTGCTGTACAATGTTTAGTTTTAGGGTTGTTGCATTACTGTGTTGTGTGTTGTCCTTTTTTGTTATTGGTTCTTCACTGTTGCGAAAGTATTTCAGGAGCACTGCATTAACAAACTGAACGTCGTGTGAATAGGGTCTCCCGACGGGTAGACCGTTGGCCGGGTGCAAGTCTTTCGAGTTGACGCCACTTCGGCGACTTGCGCGTCAATGGGGATGAAATGATGATGATTAGGACAACACAACACCCAGTCCCTGAGTGGAGAAAATCTCCGACCCAGCCGGGAATCGAACCCGGGCCTTGCCGATTGACATTCTGTCGCGCTGACCACTCAGCTACAGGGGGCGGACAACAAACTGAATAAATCGTAATTACATTATTATGCTGCAACGAGCCGCCGGTGATCGCAGGTCCCTTGTACCGTAATATTTAAAAGGTATCCTTTAACAGCCTCTGAAAGTTTCTTGATGGAGTTACAGTTCATCATCCTATTAACAAGAATATTTAGTAAGATACGTACACATAGACAGCCTACAACTAAGTCATTACTAAATGAAAATAATGTTGTGAGAATATCAGGGATAACAATTATTGTTATCTCCGCCAAGTAGCGAAGAGGACATCCCACCAGCCGGTACCGATATAGAGGTGCGTTCGATCAGTCACCTAGATAGTGGAGGGAGGGAGAGAGAGAGAGAGAACGACAGCGACAGCACAGTCACTTAGTGTGAGCCACGCTGCAGGAGAGGTCGTCGGAAGGCGTGGCTCAGATAGGCAAACCCTTTGGTTCCCGGTCGCTTAAAATAAGCGCTCACCACTAGAAGACCATTCGCATACTTAAATGAAGCACTTGTAGCAATGTGTTGACTGTTTTTCTTTGGACTTGCATTTCAATTTGGGCACAGCTAGAAATGTTAGAAGATCTCCATCCCACAATTCTTCAAGAAGTGACTATAATTGTTGTTTTCCTTTGTTACTACTTATTTCGACTGTTTATTATGAATGATAAAATGGTACAGTATGTATTATGGACTAGCAACATGGATTTAGCACATTTTATAATACGTAGAAAGTTATCTTTATTTTTATGTAGCTTTCCGTTGAAGAACGTTGCATACGCGACAAAAGTACTTTAGTGAATAACAGTCCACATGTAAAAATATTAGTTTTCTCTTCTAGTGGCAAAAATAATGGAAAGTATTGACAAAATATGTTAAGTGATGTACTGAAATAATACAACACCATTATTTAATTAATCTCCAAACTAAAAAAAAAATAAGCTGGTTATGTACAGGACATGAAAAAATAACAAAGCAAATATTAAAGAGATGCGAAATTAATCGAACTGTTCGCTCAGAAAGTAAGTGTTCATAATTTTCCCTGAATTGCACACCAAGGTATATTGAAGTGGCGAGTGAAAATTTGTACCAATGCTTATTAGGCAGGTAAGCTAGCCACTAAGCCACCTTTTCACAGTGGGTCACATAACTGCAGGGATTTCCCTGGTCCACCTCCCTCCACGCTCCAAATTCTCACTGCTGCGCAAGTCCACTTTAAATTTTACCTTGCAAACGAACATTTGTGTAAGTACCTACACGAGGCTAGATCCACCATTTACATTCGATGCTGAGGTGCTATTCCAGAACTTGCAGAGTCTCGGTATTTCTGTTAGTAGGAAATTACAACGAAACGAATACCCTTAGGTGCATACAGGCGTTGATATAAGTCAACGGGAACAGCTGAAAATGTGTGCCCTCGACCGGGACTCGAACCCGAGACCATCTGCTTACATGGCAGACGCTCTATCCGTCTGAGCCACCGAGGACACAGAGGATAGTGCGACTGCAGGGACTTATCTCTGTGCACGCCTCCCGTGAGACCCACTTATTGTTCCGCACTATATCCATAGTGTCCCTGCCCATCATACTCCTTACTCGCGGCTTTACCGCCGATTTCCGTAAGAGTTCGGGCACTTTTTGTGCATCCGCATAGAAGAAGATGGGCCAATGGCCGGTGAGCCCTATATATATATATATATATATATATATATATATATGAGACGATGATATCTGTTCTTTCGGTCATTTCTTTTAGTGTTCACGGGGGAAGTTAAAGCAGACAGGGCCGGCAGTGAGAACTTGGATCGAGGAGAGAGGCGTGTGAGGATAATCTATGGAGTTGTGCGAACTGCTGTGCGTAGGTGGCTTAGTGGTTAACGCACCTCCCTAGTAAGCAGGAGACCTGGATTCGGTTACCGGCGATGCTATGAATTTTCACTCGCAGCTTCAGTCTGTATGCATAAAATATCTGTATCGGACCAGCAAAGTCTCAGAAATTGTGTCCTTTCATTTGTATAAGTATTTATACATATCCTACAAGTCAGTCATTTTCAATGGCGTTAGAGGAAGAGGCTATATACAACACAGAAAACCATTAACATGTATAGGGATGTTAACTAGAGGTCGATTTTCTCTCCTGTTTTTAGCAGAGAATGACGTACCCACTGGTGAATAACATTCTAACTAAGACCCAGCACCGCTGAATTTGGATCATGTGCGTTGATATTCACCGATACAACTATGTAGCAAAATTCAAGCTTCGGTCACACTTCATAATTCCTTGAACACTGCCAGCAATAAAGGTATTCTGGCTCATTTACAATGAAAGGTGTACTTCAACAAATTTCAAATATTTCATACTTCCATTCCTAGATAATCATCACATCCATTTCTCTTCTTTCCGGTTAATGCAAAAGGACGCTCCCAGGCAGAAAGCTATATCCCGAAACAACAAATTTTTGCTCCATGGTAGCAAAAGTCCTGTCAAAACAAGATAGTGGTACAAAAGTATCATTGTTTCGTTGTTTTACCCAAAGCAACACCCACACCAAAAAAGTTCTAGTGTGTAGTTTTTACTTTATAATAATATTCAACGTTCTTTTACATACCATATTTGATGCAGTTTTTTGAGGCACAGTTTTTCTAGCTGTAGAAATATAATATATTCTAATATTCCTCCTACTTTACTGGACATTCTCCTTTCAGTCTGAGGGATCTACTTTCCTTTCTAAGCTTTTACTAACAATACAATATCCTTTGTAGTGAAATTAACGTTAGATACACCCGCCGTTTTCACTGATAGTCAACGTTTTTAGAAGATGGTCAACTTTACCACTACAAATAGCTCGAATTGTAAACATAAGAAATGACATCAACTGCAATGGCAGCATGTCCCATGTGATGCACCACTTTATTCCAGCGAAACCCAAATATTGCCAAAAGTGTGACACGCAGCCTTCTTTGAGGATTTGTCATCCGTTTTGCAAATTTTCGGCTTGTAACTTTTTGGGTCAAGTCGCATATCACCGTATCTCGGCTTGTACCGTGTGTGAACGTGCTCCGCACCAGGATGAACTTTACTCCGATCTCCACGTAGCGGAACACGGCTATCGTACGCGTAATGAGCAAAGTGTAAGATACAAAAACAGTATACTTCTGTGTCCATTACATTATGACAGGTAATGCTTTTTTTTCAATTTTTTTCTCGACTTGGGGTATTTTTGTGAGGAAACATTACCTCGAAAATCGTAAGGTATGTGGGTTTTGTAGCTTTTTGTATTTCTAGATAATTATTGTTTCTTACTCTATAGTACTGGGTTACGGTTTCTCGCAGGTGTATGTGGACTTATTTCTAGCTCAGATGCAGTGAACACCGGATAAACGACGGAGGGAATAACCTGGAGAGATCATCTTTAGTTGACTTTTCAGTATTTCTGGATTTTCAACTGTACATCTCCTCACGAAGCCTCAGTGGAAACTGTCTTTACTTTTAGGACTTCAGAGCATGCCCTTCCCGCCTAGCCTCAAGTAATAGTCTACGGTTAGCTAAAAAACGAGAAAGTTTGTTGACCTCTTTCATCGAACTATAGACTGACTGTGAAACGGTAACCAAATGTTTCACACAGCTGTTAAAAGCTGCAGAGCCAACATTTTCATAGAGATACACTACTGTAAACAGCAGGACGTTGTTAATACATTTACAAACGCATCTAAATTTCACTATAACACTGTTGGTGGAAATTATTTACTTGAAAATATTTACGTGCATCATAAGGAGAACGAAGAAATGTTATTTTATTTTACGACAATTAGAGCAAATACAAATATTACGTTGTTAATTGTTCTCGAAACTTCATTTCCTACACTATCAGAATAAAGCCTGGAGTGGTTTGGCGCCGTTGTAACTTTGAATCTCCAAATCATTTTTCTTATCGTATTCGCTTTGTTTTCCGCAAACACTTTTGTAATTAATTTTTGTTGCAAGCAATGAAGTTCAGGTAAATGACTGTGCGTTCCTTAATGGATCTGAGGAAAATCTAAAGTTCCTTCAAAACTTTTGATCACAGGCTACATCTGATTGCAAAGTGAGGCAAAAACTCTTTGAATAACTTCTCGGCAGAATAACAGTCTTCCATTTAGCAAGATTAATTAAACTCTCCGCAAGCCACACGGAAATTGGCCACCACAAACTCACATTCACCGGTAACGTGTCCTTGCCAGAGGTTCAAACGTATTACGGCTACATCTCAGAGGGTTGCAGGCGCATGTGTTAAGTTCTTTGAGCATTACGTTTTAGGCCTACGTTCCGTCTTTAGGGTAGACTGGGTACGCTTGAAACGATTTGGCTTTTATCGCTCATATTATTGTTGTTTGTAAACCAATCGACAAAGATGATATGTCAAATTAAAGAGCGTGTTTCTAGCTGAGAAACGGCTTTATCACTTTTGTCCCTGGGGTGCAATTTTTACAAAGATTCAAAATTTAAAAAACAATCCGTTTTATTTTAATTGTTCCCATACTAGGCGCGGTTGAAACAGTGATTGGGGTCTGTTGAAACACATACAAATAATGCAAAATATAGTATTGCAACATGTTTTATTTACCGTTAATTCTAGTTAAATGCGTAATTAAGGCACTATATGACAACATTAATTAGCCTTAATGATTTTGATATTTATAAAGATATTCCTAAGTAATAAACTGAAACATTTCTTCAACCAAATAAACGTAGCCTACAGAACAAATTAAAAAACAGTTTTAGGAACAGTGAAAGCTTTTATAATTAAAACAATTCCTCCCCGATTGGAAAAAAGCTTTAAAGCAAGGAAATATTTACATTTTTAAAACTAAAAAATTAAAAATAAAAATATTGTTTTTTGTTTGAAAATGAAACAGTAATGAAGTTTACCGTTAGTTGTTGTTCAACACCCACAACTAGCTGGCTTAGCAATTCTTTCTTTTCCCGTAACACATAGGTTAACAAGTTATTTTCTGTCGACTGACAAGTGGCACTTCCTGGTTCAGCTAAGGTAACACACAATAGGACTCCTAATTCAAATGAGTAATTCACTGATCCATTGCAAATAACATTAACCTAGAACAACGATGAGAATACTAAGCAACTTAACCGGCCGATCAACAACTTCGCCTTTTCTGTTGCCAAGTCTGGTAGATGGGCAGCCTTCCCACAGTTGTAACTTACATGTCAGTTTGCCTGTTCACTTCCCTACCCCTACATTCAGAAAGGACCGTGCACTATTTCGACGATTCTAAGAAGACGGCTGTGGTAATAACTAGTCTGGATTCCACACACAACGATGCGAAATTTGATACGCTTGCAGAAAACTTAACAATTTGCAAACAGAAGCCATACAGGTCGATCGTTCAGATCTTCACGTAACATGCTGCGTTACAGATAACGCGTCCTAGCCCACACTCATCGTCAGCTGGTGCCCGTCCGACTGACGGTCCAGAAGCAACTGCCTTTACCTCTAGTCATGCGAACATAGTACGGCAGAGATATAGCAGCTAGGAAAAAAATTTTTGTGCCTACAGCTTAATGCTAACCGCCAGCTAAAGTGCCACAATCGACACAAAACAGACAGAGAGGTCTTTTTTATGAAATTCATGACCACCTTCAAGAGAAACTCTACAGTCACAGAAATTCATCCAATGGACGAAATTATATGTGATCTAATAGTCAACCTCACACTATATGGCCACGCTGTATAGCCGTTGTTGCGTGTAACATGAATGACATTCTCCCGTGTGTACTGCCGTATTTCAACACTGATTGCAAGGTATTGGTAATCAGAAATGAAGACAATAAACATGTGTCAGTAGTAGAATCTAGAAGTTAAAAGTGTCTTAAAGTTTTTACCAATGTGCCACCGACTGTCTTATTCTACGAAATATACCCACGGAAATCATACGCTATTAAGAAGTCTCGATCTACAAAGATAGTTTTCATTCATTAGTCTCACATTTGTCGTAATTTTTCAACCAGAACGGAACTATAAATTGATTTTAATAGGCACATACAGTGTTATTACTCTGTGAATCTCATTAGTTTATGGTATTCTATCACTGAGAATATCAGAAGAAAATCATTTGCGTGTTCTAACGCGAATATTTATAATAAAAATTCGTATTAGTTATCTGAAGCTGTCAGTAAACGAACAAATATCTAGACTGCCATCATTTACTACTGTCACGGCACACAAGAAATTACCATTACTGTGTCCCAATCATTAAACACAGTGTGTCCCAAAAGTTCGGTGACTAATGTTATACCCGTCATAAAAGTGACGTTAGTGCAGTAATTAACGTGACAGTTTGGACTAACAATCGTGGACAACAGATCTGCATTCGACCGGTCGGTTATAAGCAGGTAGTGGTGAGTAGTGGACGTGTGACTGCAGCGTGGCGACATTGCAGGGTTTGAAATCGCGTTAGAAAAATGTCTCTAAATCAAGTTCTGTGCAATGTTTCCAAGAATAGAAATGAGTGTGTAAAGTGTGTGCTGCATATCTTGACTCCCACGCAAAATCAAAGACTTGATTTAAATGCAAAATCCGGACGATTATTTTCTGGAAAAAGTCATCAAGGGTGACGAGACCCGGTGTTACCAACACGAACCTACTACAAAGCGAGAAATTGCAGATATTCACACGAAGGGTCAACGCTTCGGTGACATAACCGATATTTCGTGCAATGTGACTCGTAAGTTGGACAACATCCCAGGGAAGTGCTTTTCTGAGAGTTGCATATGGTTGTATGAACGTTCTCTGCGTTGTACAGAAATGGCGGGGAGAGTATGCCGAAAATGTCAAGCACTAGAACCACCCTCTTAAAGTTGCTTTATTTCTCATTAAGCCTGTCTCTAAACTTTTTGGACTGATGGGGTGGCGTTAGGCTAATTCGTGGTGAACTCAATCGTGTATCAACTGAGATACAAACAGATTAGAAGAGTCATACTTCATAAAATGTTCACCACTTCATTCATAATCTAAGGGGTACCTCTATTTATGTTTACGTAAGTTCAGTTTCCGTTTCTATTTATTGCATTTCGCTATAAAATATATGAACGTAACGTAAACTAAAACCACGCCACACGATATTATTAAACAGGTAAAACTATGTCCATAAATTAATTCGAGATGAAAATAACTGCAATATACGAACTGGTAGATGATAATGTTATAGCAGTCCAAGAATTTAGTGAAATGCCTCAACGTGAGATCCCAATGCAGAACTTAATTCAGTCTGAATTCTGTGTTCGAGAGTACAATTTGTCGACAGTCGTCAGAAATTGTTTGCCTCCATGACATGTTGGCCTCTTTGTTCCCACATGCTTCTTGTGGGCCTGCTCTGTGTACACAGCTGTTCATAACAACCTTTTGCGTTCTCTCTGTACATGAATACTCGCCGTAGGTGGGTTGTTCGATAATCTGCAGTTGCCACATCAAGAATTATCTGCAAAGTTTTTGGAATAGCAGCAGCTTTGATTTACGTTGCGCGTTTCCAGACTATAGTAATAACTGCAAGAGAGACTGAATAGAGTCACAGCATTCAGTTTACTGGTCACATTATTCAATTACACTGGTGACGAGTTATCTCTCAGAGTGTTAGAGGCAGGCGGAGGTCTCATCGTCGATTGTTTGTCTATAGAATTTGCTGATAGCTTGGAAACGCCAGCAGTTGGTGGCTGTGGAACGTAATCGGGAATGCTGTGAGCACTCGCTTAATGGGTTAAACATTTGCTGCTGGCGGCAGAGGGGACCAGGTGATGCTGTGCGCGTGTCTCGGAGCTGTTGACTGAAGCCATTATCGTCCCACGAGGCTGCTTGCGTTTGTGTGTGCGCGCTATAAATATCGATAACCGCTGCTGGTTGTTCTCTGCAGCACGTGGACAGAGGATTCATCCGCGGAGATGCGTCAGCTTTTGTTTCGGCTACCTAGAAATCTCCTCAACTATCGTCCCTCTACTTTCATCACGTTTAATTCCAGTGAGGATGGTTATTAATTTTCAGAAACAATATAGTGTTCTCATAAACTATTTGACCATAAGTATCCGGGAGCCTGTGTAAAAGGAGACTGGTCAGTAAAGGAGCAGGAACAGAAGAATGGATGTGTCAGGGGAGTACAGTGACTTCGAATGTGGACTAGTGACGGGGTGTCACCTGAGTAACGAACATTTCAGACTTTCTGTAGCTACCCAGGTCGAATGTTGGTGATGTGACTGAGAAGTGGAAATGCAAATGAACAGCAGATAAACCGAAATCAGGCAGATCTCATGAACTGATAGCTACCGCCGAGCATTGTGGAGGGTGGTTGTATAAAAGTCTCAGTATATCAGTGGGAAAAATCATTCTTGAGTTCCTAAACTACCAGAAGTCCAACTAGCACAATGCTGTGCTTGGGGAATTAGAAAGAATAGAGCACGACGGCGAAGCAGCTCCTCATAAGCCAAACATTTCTGTGGTCAATACTAAACGACACTTGGGGTGGAGTAAATAGCGACTCCTTTGCACAGTGGATGGCAGTAAACGACGGATATGGTGTGATGACTCACGCTACAACTTGCGCCAATCCAATAGAAGGGTCTGAGTTTTGTGAGTGCCTGGTGAATTTTGCGTGCCATTATGTGTACCGCCACAGTAAAGTACGAACGGGGGGGAGGAGGGGTTTTTTCGTGGTTAGGGTGTGGACTCCTCGTCTTTAGAAAACTCTAAATCCGAAAGGGTTTGAACATATCTTACGATAATGTATACTGCCTACAGTAGTGGAACAGTTCGGAAACCATGACTGTTTTTATCAACATGACAATGGTCCCTGTCATAGAGCAGCATTTATTAGGCAATAAAATTCCTGAAATGGAATGATCTGCTTAGAGTCCCAATCTGAATTACCGGTCCAGTGGACCGCCTTTGGGATGTGTCAGAGGATCGTCTTCGCTTCAGACCCATCCTCCAGCATCGCCATTCTTCTCTCGTTTCGGCCGTTGAGGAACAATGTGCTGCGATTCCTCCACAGATTTTCAGACATCTCATTGAAAGTGTCCTCAGCCGAGTTAAAAGCCGTCATACAAAGAAGGGAGGAGGCACTTCATATTAACGCCTACTAATAGATGTCCGGATACTTTTGCAACTAACAACTCTAATTGCCTACTGCGTTACGATAATACAGAGCCGGCCGGTGTGGTCGTGCGGTTCTAGGCGCTTCAGTTTGGACCTACGTGACCGCTATGGTCGCAGGTTCGAATCCTGCCTCGGGCATGAATGTGTGTGATGTCCTTAGGCTAGTTAGGTTTAAGTAGCTCTAAGTTCTAGGGGACTGATGACCTCAGTGCTCAGAGCCATTTGAACCATTTGATAATACAGGATCGAACCTATGGAGTCATCCCGTTTACGATCAGAAAAATTCAAAAATCACTTATATCTACATTTATACTCCGCAAGCCACCCAACGGTGTGTGGCGGAGGGCACTTTACGTGCCACTGTCATTACCTCCCTTTCCTGTTCCAGTCGCGTATGGTTCGCGGGTAGAACGACTGTCTGAAGGCCTCTGTGCGCGCTCTAATCTCTCTAATTTTACATTCGTGATCTCCTCGGGAGGTATAAGTAGGGGGAAGCAATATATTCGATACCTCATCCAGAAACGCACCCTCTCGAAACCTGGCGAACAAGCTACACCGCGATGCAGAGCGCCTCTCTTGCAGAGTCTGCCACTTGAGTTTGTTAAACATCTCCGTAACGCTATCACGGTTACCAAATAACCCTGTGACGAAACGCGCCGCTCTTCTTTGAATCTTCTCTATCTCCTCCGTCAACCCGATCTGGTACGGATCCCACACTGATGAGCAATACTCAAGTATAGGTCGAACGAGTGTTTTGTAAGCCACCTCCTTTGTTGATGGACTACATTTTCTAAGGACTCTCCCAATGAATCTCAACCTGGTACCCGCCTTATCAACAATTAATTTTGTATGATCATTCCACTTCAAATCGTTCCGCACGCATACTCCCAGATATTTTACAGAAGTAACTGCTACCAGTGTTTGTTCCGCTATCATATAATCATACAATAAAGGATCCTTCTTTCTATGTATTCTCAATACATTACATTTGTCTATGTTAAGGGTCAGTTGCCACTCCCTGCACCAAGTGCCTATCCGCTGCAGATCTTCCTGCATTTCGCTACAATGTTCTAATGCTGCAACTTCTCTGTATACTACAGCATCATCCGCGAAAAGCCGCATGGAACTTCCGACACTATCAACTAGATCATTTATATATATATATTGTGAAAAGCAATGGTCCCATAACACTCCCCATAACACTCCCCTGTGGCACACCAGAGGTTACTTTAACGTCTGTAGACGTCTCTCCGTTGATAACAACATGCTGTGTTCTGTTTGAAAAAAACTCTTCAATCCAGCCACACAGCTGGTCTGATATTCCGTAGGCTCTTACTTAGCAAAATTCAAAAATCACTTATATGCATACTTTCACGGCTTCTCCTAACTTTCCATGTGGCATTAAGTATATCCGTGATTAGGCAATGACGTGAGACATATTTATCTGCATAACGTCACGTCCCGTCTTTCCTAGGGTGAGCAGATCTGAGAGCATATTTACGCATAGACCGAATAGGACAGGGCTAGGCCACCGAAATGAAAGGGGGAACCGAGAGACCTGGAACTTTCATTTTTGATAGACTTAGATAATTGTACGTAATTCGAAACCATGGGAGGCAAGCCCAGGTTCGCTGTTGCTAGCGTAGCTTTTGTATCTTTGATTACTTCAATTACGCACTATTTGAACATTTAAGAAGCGCGACAGCGTTTGTAATTTTACACTCTCAGAAAGAAAAGATGGACCGAGAAATTTCTGATGGAGCTTCACAATGATTCCTTTCCTCGATAACACATGTATTGTACTCGTAAGGTTAAACAATGATTTCAAAGAAAGTGTCAAGTCTCTTTCATGAAACTCGTAAGCTAAACAATGATTTCAAAGTAAGTGTCAAGTCTCTTTCACAATTTTGAAAAAAAAACTAGTGTTTTTAGCTCTGGACATAAATGATTACTATACGAGACATACATGCAGTAAATTCCACAGAGCTAATAGAGTAGACTCTTTTTTGTGTGTGTGTACGTTTGTATTAGGAACTAAATTAGAAGTAATATTGATCGTCAGGTACAATCAAACGAACAATAAGTATAGTTTGTCCATTTAAGCCAGCCGGAGTGGACGAGCGGTTGTAGGCGCTTCAGTCTGGAACCGCGCAACCGCTACGGTCGCAGGTTCGAATCTTGCCTCGGGCATGGATGTGTGTGATGTCCTTAGGTTAGTTAGGTTTAAGTAATTCTAAGTTCTAGGCGACTAATGACCTCAGAAGTTAAGTCCCATAGTGCTCAGAGCTATTTGAACCATTTGTGTCCATTTAAGTGGGCAGTAAATGGACCTGGGCGAATGCATCGTAGATTTTTCAGAGATGTTCGTTGTTTGATTCAAAGACCGAAAAAAGGACCGAGACGATGATGTACTGGAAAGTTCATAATTGACATTAGGAAACATTTGGAAGCAACATGGTCGGGTAGGTAACAGAAGTCTTGTGGAGAACATTATTCAGCTGTGGATATCAGATGTCTAATGAAGAGGATGATGATGGTAATGATAATTATGTTTGTGCACACAAAGCAATTAATGTATCACGTGAACGATAGTGGCCCTGACCTATTGCTTGTTGGATTCTGTCTCGGAAATTTCAGCCGATGTTCGTACTCGTATAACGATTTTCCTGACATTCCCGAGGATGTGTGGCGTTGTCAAAGGATCACCCTCCACTGCTGCTGGCGGTATGGAGTCGAGACCACCTTTAGAAATGGAGGGTGAATCTTTGACAATGGTAGTTACTTATGCCTGCGAAAATTCAGGAAAATCGAGAAACGAACATCAGCCGAAGGTACGGGACGGAAGCCAACAGGCAATAGGTCAACAGATGACCATGAAATCCTCGACAATTTAGTACTCACAATAGTGGCCCTCTTCTCAACGAATGTAATGTCAGTAGGTGGACTGTTGGATATTTAAGGAGCTCGTGTCCAAAAACAACGACTTGCTTCATGGAACATTTTTGGTATTACGACATGATTAAGCAATTGCCGACGAAATAATTCATCTTTACTGGCGTAATAGGTAAAATTTACTCTCTATTGTTCTTGCTCCATAGTCACTCTTCATATCAGTCTTGCGACTCGTTGCTGCAGCCCGACACGTTTGCTCTCCTGTACCAACATCTTGGTCTCAGAGCAGCACTCCCGTCTAATGTACCAAATTATATGTTCTATATTTTCCAATGTCTGGCTTCCCGTACACTTTCCACTCAATAGAGATTATTCGCTAATGTCTTAATACATCTCCCATTATTATGTGCCCTCTTCTTGTTAATGTGTTCCATATGTTCCTATCCTCATTGTGGAGAACCTCCTCATTCTCCAAAGTCCTCCTTTTACTCAACATTCTTCTACAGCACCAGATCATAAAAATTTCTTTTCTTTTCTGTTTTTCTAATGGTCTAATGCTAAACAATGCGGATCTCCAGAGGTAAAGTCTCAGATATATCTTCCTCAAATTCAGGATGTCGTTTGATACTAGTAGACTTCTTATGGCGGGGAATTCTCTCTTTGCCTTCAGCAATCTGCTTTTTATGTCCCCCTGTCGTTCATCCGCCAAGTGTTATTTTACTCACTTGGTGGTCCCAAATTTTGAAGTTAACTTTATCGTTAATCTCATTTCTGCTACATATTACTTTCGTCTTCCCTTTGTTAGCTCTTAGCCTACTAAGTGGTCAGAAACAGTCTCATAAGCTTGTAAGGAAGCTGCAGGATAGATTGTGCTAAGGAACAACTGTTGAGAAAAAAATTCGATATGTTGCGCCATTTCCGAGTAAATTAGCATTGAAATTATCCGATCGAGCCATTTGCGCGAAGATTCAAGCGACCTACCAGAGACGGTGTCGCCAAACATGCTCTTCGTTTGGTTTTCTAAAACCGACCAAGAGAGCGAAACAAAATTTGGTCATGGGACGGAAGTAAGGATCGAACCCGGGGCAAAGGCTGAGCAGTATCATGCGCTATCATCTGTGCTATATGAACATCTAGCGCTAATTACATCTGAGCGTCCGCTTGAATTAGCACGCGCAGTGGCCTGATTGGCTAATATCAATATTAATTAACTCGGAAACGGTGCAACGTATCTAATTATTTCTTAGCAATTATTTCTCAGCACAACTTACTCTGCAACATTCCTACAAGTTTTTCAGGCTGCATCTGACTACCTTGAATAGTGTGTGCTCATTAGAATGTTCATTCTGTTCGTCCTCACTATTCTCAGTGAAACTGAAAATGGATGGCCGGCCTTTGTGTCCGTGCGGTTCTAGGCGCTTCAGTCTGGAACCGCGTGACCGCTACGGTCGCAGGTTCGAATCCTGCCTCGGGCATGGATGTGTGTGATGTCATTAGGTTAGTTAGGTTTAAGTAGTTCTAAGTTCTAGGGGACTGATGACCACTGATGTTAAGTCCCGTAGTGCTCAGAGCCATTTGAACCATTTTAGTAATACACAAACAGCCTTACACCGATGACGTTGTAAAATAGTTCACCTAGAAATGTTGCACGTATATTAATGAATCTCCATCAAAAGTCAACTCACTGTGTTCCACTTGTTGTCAAGCCATCAGTCCAAGACTAAAGCTGGCTAGATATCCGATACAAATGTTGTACTTTCCCATGGTGTGACCCCATGCCTGTTATGCATAAACTGGAAGATAATCCAACCGGCACGTTGGCAGTATGATTTTGTTCGTACTCAAGGACTGCTGCGTTGCCCTCGTCACTATTAACAACGAAAATGACAGTATCTGATTTTCTGGTGGATGCTTTTAACTGTTTCATGACATGGCTGGACTTTTTGAATAAAGTGATTGGTGGCTACAGTTTGCTATCACTTTGTTTTATATTCCTCTCCAGAAGAAGTCTGCTAGTATCATAGGTCTTCATTTGAGGAATAATTTCTGAGGAAATTGTCTAGAGGACAGCAGCTTACGGAAGTGAATCACGGTGTATGGGAAAACCTGAAATAGAAGAGAATGGAAGTGTCTGACTTTTTACGTTACTGAAGGATTCTGAAAATTAAATGGATTTATAAGATAAACAATTTGGAGGTTATCTGCAGAGAAAACTAATATGTGGAAAACATAGACGATAAGAAGGGTACGATGACTGGACAATATTAAAACAGAATCGTTCCATGGTACTAGAGGGAGCAGCAGTGGACTAACAATGGAGTGTAAGATAGAGATTTTAATAGTCTATATCCTACAGAGAACTGAGAGAGGACGTTGGGTTTAATAAAAAGATCTTCATAAATCAATGATCACTGCAGTCACCTGAACATTCCTTTCTTAGTTTTTTGTGTGCGAAGTTGATTTTGTCTGTTCGGTGTATTCGGAAACAAAACGTCAGTTTTGCACCGTTTTTCAAGATGAGCGTGCCATGTCCTTTCTCCAGCTGCTGCCGATTACCCTGTAGAGAAGATGATATTATTACTTCTAATTGTGGTTACTTATATTTGATATGACTTATTTATTTGCAGATTTATTTCTTGCTTAAAACTTCTCATTTCCAAACACAGCGCACCTCAGATAAATATTTCCGATCTTCGATTTTCTACCTCAACGCACTGTTTCGTCTCACTCATTTTTCGTTTTGACTCACGAGGTTAGAACACTGTGCAAGACGGGCTTGCATTAAAATGCAGTACACCGCTGGTGGTGGACCGGCGCTGCACGCAGAACCTGTGGATGGAGTAATCAGGCCCTGCCCTTGTCCCATATCCCTCGCTGCAGGCTGCCCTTACCGTCAGCAGCCGTCCTAATGAAGCCTTGTTATGCGCCGCAACGCCAACGCCGCTACCCGGCACACACGCACTTTCTTCTTTCCGCTACCAGTGATCGAAGTTACTACAGTCTTCGTGCGCAAGGAGTATCATTTCTGTTCCGGATATATCTAATCCATTCTCCTTAAATATGTATGAAATGTAAAATATCTATCGAAAATCGGGCTGCTAAAATGTTTGTCACCAACAAAACCTCAGTCAAGAGTTTATCTACAGTAATGGTCGCCAAATCATAGATCGCGAGCTAGTCGTATTTGGCGGGAACATTATCCGTAGATCGCGGTAAGGCTCAAGTTGACTAACGTACTAGTAGACTGCTCTACTGCGCACGTAAGGGGACCGAACGAACTTCCAGTCACCGATTAGTAGCGGTTCTAGGCGCTTCAGTCTGGGATCGCGCGACCGCTACGGTCGCAGGTCCGAATCCTGCCTCGGGCATGGATATGTGTGCAGTCCTTAGGTTAGTTAGGTTTAAGTAGTTCTACGTTCTAGGGGACTGATGACCCCAGCTGTTAAGTCCCATTAGTGCTCCGTGCCATTTTTTTCGCCGATTAGTGCTGACACGGAATGTAGGGCACGACTAGGCTTCATGGTGTGTAAACAGGGAGACGTAACTTCCAACTGTTTTCGAGAAAATTTTAGGCATGCTTACACGTTCTTTATGGTCGCTAACACAAACGAGTCCGCAACCGAGCGAGTGAGCATTTAGTTTTATAAGCGCGAGGTCTGTGGATCGAATCTCGCTGCTGGTACTACTACTTTTTGTGAATTATCTGCACCAGTATTCGGTGCTATGCTTCGATGATGATGATGATGATGATGATCATTGGTTTGGGGGGCGTTCAACTGCACGGTCATCTGCGCCCATACAGAGTCCAATTTTTTACACAATGTTGCCATTGTCACGGATGTTGATGATGGTGATGATGATGATGATGATATGATGATGATGATGATGATGAAATGATGACGGCAACACATCCAGTCGCCAGGCAGAAAGAATCCCCAACCTGGCCAGGAAACGAACCTGGGACCCCGTGATCCACTATGCTTAGATATGTTTGGTACGCCACGAAATTATGTGACAACCAAGAACCGTTTATGAATGTAAACCATTTTTTTTGCAGTAGATATAATGAAAAAAGGTAATATAATGAATAAACATTCAATACATCTGCTGCATATTGCGATAATATTGTTGTTTTCCATGTTTCTACAGTCAATATCATCCTGATTCGTGCAGTGCTCCTTAGGTTACACATTATATTTGTCACGAATGTAAATACAGTAAAATGACTACACTGGTTCTTCTTCTCGAGTACCCTTTTTTTATTTCAAGCTGCGCGGCCCCTCCCGCCGGAAATTCGAGTCATCCCTCGGGCATGTGTGTGTGTGTTGTTCTTAGCATAAGTTATTTAAAGTAGTGTGTAAGTCTAGGGACCGATGACTCAGCAGTTTGTTCCCTTAAGAACTTTATTCATTTTCTCATGCTAAAGATTAGAAAAGTAGCAAATTAATGAGTAAATATTGATAGTCTGCACAGTCATACTAAATCTGCTGTTAGAAGTACGTATGGCTAACTAAAAAAGGCTGTCGGCAGCAAGATTCGATCCAGAGCCCTGGCGCATATGAAACTAAGCGCTTCTTCTCTTTTCTTTTCTCGTTGTAATACTTCTTTAAAATTAAGAAGAAAGACCCAGAATCACTTAGAAAATAGAAGTGAAGAAAAAAGTATTTGGTAAGAGGTGCACATGAACTTACTATCTTTCTCTTTAGAGCTCATCATATTTAAAAAAAATTTTCTTTATTCTTCGGCGTCCCTCTAAGTCGAGCACCACCGCCTAAGCGTGAGTTAGTGACGGTTTTCTTTTAAAATTTATTACATACTTGTCACAAGGAACCATAGAAAAAGGGATATAAAATGCCATAAAAGGCAGAAAACTGTAAGACAAATACGATCAACCACACTTTTTACAAGGAACCAAATAAAAAATTACAGAACGTCATAAAAGGCAGAAAATTGTACCAAAATAATCAGGTACGCATTCCTGCAGTATATAGAAATAATTGACTTGTAACATTGTGCCAAGTAAAAGAACATCCGAATTTCCAACTTTCGAACAAAGAAGGACCAGCTCGTTTCTCAGACTCAACAAATGGTTCCAACGGCTCTGAGCACTATGGGACTTTTGTTCTGAGGTCATCAGTCCCCTAGCACTTAGAACTACTTAAACCCAACTAACCTAAGGACATCACACATCCATCCCCGAGGCAGGATTTGAACCTGCGACCGTAGCGGTCGCGTGGTTCCAGACTGTAGCGCCTAGAACCGCTCGGCCACTCCGGCCGGCTCAGACTCAACAGCCCGTACAGTTTGTTCGTGCATCCAATCATAAATAAGTACATAGTAAAACTTCTTAGAACTGGGACACCCCAGCTGTTTCCAGCTCTCGAACAGAGGAGGGCAAGTCGGTTTCTCAGAATCCACAGTCAGAACCGTTTGCTCGTGTATCTAATCGTAGCTAACTACATAATAAAACTTCTCAGATCTGAGACGCCCCAAATGTTGGGAATTATGTTCTCAAGAAAATGGCATAAAGTACTCCATATTTCGTTCGGCGCTGTATCTTCACGTGTTGTTCGTGTAACTACATCCAAAACTGCAGCACGTCGTTTCCATTGCCGTCGCACACTGTTCAGCCAGAACGTTCTGACCATGTACCCTGGAGGCGCGTTTGGGAGGACGGCGGTTCAAACCTGTCTCCGGACATCCTGATATACGTTTTTCGTGATTTCCCTTAATCGTTTCAGGCAAATGCCGGGATGGTTCCTTTGAAAAGGCACGGCCGGTTTCCTTCCCCATCCTTCCTTCATCCGGGCTTGTGCTCCGCCCCTAGCGACCTCGTTGTCGACTGGACGTCCTCCCCCTCCACCTACCCAACAGGCGGTATGTGCACTTTTGGCACGGATAACAGCGGAGACGCGTTGTGGCATGGAAGCAGTGAGGCCTTGATACGTCACCAGGGCTAGTTGGTACCATATCTGCATACACAAGTCACCTAATTCCCGTAAATTCCGGGGAGGGAATGGTTTCCGGCACCACGTTCAGTCACTTCTTTGATGTGTTCGATTGGGTTCAGATCTGGCGAGTTGGGGGTGGGGGGAGGGCAGCACATCAATTGTAACTTGCCATGTGTTCCTCGAACCACTCTGTAACACCCCTGGACTTGTGACATGGCGCATTATCTTGTTGAAAAATGCCACTATTGTTGGGAAACTTGATAGTCATGATGGGGTGTACGTGATCTGCAACCAGTGTACGATACTTCTTAGCCGTCATGGTGCTTTGTTCGGACTCCATTGGACCGATGGGTGCCCACGTTAATGTTCCCCATAGCACAATGGAGTAGCGCTATCCTGTCTCCATCCCGAGGTACAGGTGTCAAGGAGCAGCTCCCCTGGAAGACAACGGATTTGCAACCTCCAGTTGGCATGATGAAGAAAGTATCGGGCCTCATAAGTCCTTTCAACGCTCTGCCACTACGCCAACGTCCAGTGCCGATGGTCACGTGTCCATTTCAGTCGTAGTTGCCGATGTCGTGGTGTCAACATTAGCATATGTAGGGGGCGTCGGCTGCCATCGCTAGGAGTGTTCGGTGCGCTGTGTCTTCAGACCCACTTGTACTCTGCCTAGCATTAAATTCTGATGTTAGTTCCGCCACTGTTCCCCACCTGTTCTGCCCAGCCTACGACGTCCGACATCTATAATGAGGGTGACTCACAACCCCACAATGTCTGGATGTGGTGCACAATGGTTTCGCCACATATTGAAGACATTCACCACAGCACTCCTCGAACATACGACAAATAGTGTAATTTCCGAAATGCTCCTGCCGAACCTCTGGTTCATCACAATCTGCCCTCTGTCGAACTGAGGAAGATCGTGCGCCTTCCCCATTCAACACACGGATAGCAGTCTCACTGATACTATGTGCACTGTGCGTTGTGTCTAACAGTCATTCCTCGCCAGGTGAAGATGCCATCGCCTGATCAGGTTCAAATTGATAGTAGGTCGGTGATCAAAATGTTCTGGCTGATCACTGTATATGCAACTCACTGCCATCCTTGCGGTCCAGTTGGTTTTTTGTCTGGAGAAGTGTGTCACATCTGGGTAAGGAATTACCACCGGTTTGATCTCTGTGTAAGCGGTACGGCTAAGAGAGGCTATGATACTTCATGATTTATTTACATTTATTTTAAATTTTCTTCTTTTAGTTATTTATGTTTTGATTTGTGTAGCATTTTTAACTTTTTTGGAATGTAAGGTATTAATTCAGAGTCCACACTTCCGTTGCCTTTCCACAGACTAAACGGTGTTCATCCAAGTCCATCAGCCTTCAACACGACCAAAGGGACAAATCAGTCACCTTTGTTACGTGTAGTCTGGCCCGTGTCATGTACTTGTGGTTTACTAGAACATATATGAAGATACAGCTGCCGAGTTCATGCGGGAGAACCCTAGAGGGTGGCCAGGCTCTCATCGGGTATTGCCGTTCTATCACGTTCCTCTCACGATACTGCAATAAGAGACAATAAATGTCTCGCACCATTGGTTCTCTGGACGACGGCAGCTCGTGGCGGACGTAGCAATGTGAGCAAGTATCTGTGAGATGTTGATAACTGAAGCAGGCAGCACGTAAGAGCGTGGCATAAGTCTGTCAGTCATTGCCAAATTTATTGCATGCGTCCGACGGTGCCGCATTATGAGCATCGCCCGAATGAACAGGACCGAACATTTATCATCCCGTACCAGAGAAAATATCCAAAGGCCGCCAGTTCCTGTCGGCAGTGGAAATTGCAGTATCGCCAATGACCGCAATGTAGCGCACAGCGTTTCGCGGCTAGTAATCAGACGGCGTTCAGCTCACGGCCGATAGGCAACGGCACCACCGCTTAAAAGCGAAGGCACTACCACCCCTAAGGAGTTTCCACGGTAACCGCAGCAACGCAAGCCGGCGTGCATACGGAAAGTAGCAACGTACCGACAACGGGCCAATCACACCATGCCACGCCACCGCAGGCTCACCGGCGGCTTGTGTACTCCTGCGCTCCCGGACTAGTAAAAAGCTCACGCTCCGCCACGGACGGCTCCTCCACACCTACAAATCCTTGATCCGCCCCATCCTCTGTTATGCTACCCTCCCAGGTTCCATAAATCCCTCCAAATCCTGGAACACTATGCACTCTGCCTCGCCTTCCGCATCCGCCTTCCGTCCCCCATGCGCATCCTCTACGACTTCATACCCTTCCCCCACGTTCTCCTTTTCCTTGAACACATCCGCACACTATATATTGTCCGCCGCCTTGATCCCACTCACCCCATGGTGTCCCCCTTCCTCTCCACCCCCAGCCCATTGCCGCGCCTGTACCGTTGTGTACCACCCTCTCTCCATCTCCACACCCTCCGTCTCCTTTCCCAACGCAACTTCCACCGTCTACGCCCCCGGATGATGAGCTTCGCCCTGACATCTACTCTTCCTACCAGCTCTAACCCCATTTTCCTCCTGCCTCCTCCTCAGGGTTCCCTGTCCTCCCCCTCCCTTCTCCTGAGCGGCTTTCGCCCTCCTACGCCCTTTCCCTCTCCTGTGCTCTCCTTCAGTGTCTTTGAACTCCCTCCTGCCTTGTCTTCCCTCTTCATCTCCTGCCCCACCTGTCTCCTGCCTCTTGGTGCATCCTCTGCCGCCCCTACTCGTTTCATCCCACCCCCTCCCCTGCCGCATCTTGCTTTCCCCTCCTTTTCCGTCCTCTTCGGCCTCTCCCTCGGCAGGTCCCACCTAGCAGTTTTATTCTTCATTGAGTGTGCCCCAAGTGGGTTTAAAGTGTTGTTCTGGAGTATTTTTAATACTGTGGCCAACTTTTAACCTGTGCATGTGACTTTAGTGTATTTTTTGTGTTCTACGACTCGCCAACTGTGTTTTTTTAACTTTATGTCGACTTTTTTAATTGTCCCCCCATGAACTTCTCCATGTGAGTCTGTTTTTACCTCCTATATCTCCCCTTACTCTGTTTTGTGTCCCTCTTTTTTATCGCCTTATATGTAACATTTTATTCTTGTATTAGTTGTCATGTTACTTGGCTGAAGAGTGGCGGATTGTGCCGCTGACGGCCCTCCCTGGTCCATATGGGGCAGGGGAATGAAATCACAATAAAGAAAAAAAAAACACAGACGGCAGTGTGAGACCAGGCTGCAGTATCGACAAGTGTTTGGACTCACCGCTTGCAACTATGGACATATACAGACTTGAAGTGACAATTTTGTCTGATTATAATGGGGACCCAATGTAAAATTCCAGCTGACTGTTTGTATCCAGATCCTGTGCGAATTTCAATTGAGAGATTACATTTGTTATTCAGCTCAGGCCTCCAGTCTTTGTTTTCTGCACTTCCCAGATACAACAGAAATATCTGTGGAATATATGGCAATGCGATGTCAGAAAGACGTTGACATTCTGCACGCACTGGAGCAGATGCCTATAACTCACTGTTGCTGTCCCTGTAGATCAAGGGTGAATGGAATTCCCAGGCATCTCAACGTTTAGACCACTCGTAACGGGCCACATCCAGTCTTCGTCCAGTGTGTAATATCCTCGGTTTTGCCATATTCAGAACACTCCCCACAGCAACTCCATACTGTGCAATATGATTGCACGAGGATCAGCAGGTCGCCTGCATAAGCTCGACGGATGGTGTTACCACTCAACTCCATGCCAGTGCACGTCTGGTGTAGTCCATTCAAGAGCAGTTAAAGAACTACTGCGAAGAGTAGCATTGACAACTGGCAGCCTTGTCTTACTAAGCTCATAATTGGACAGGGACCTGCATCTCGTCCCATCACTATCGCTCTGGAGATGGCACCCCTTAGCAACCGCTGATGATCGTAATAAAATTGAGCGGAAATGACATGCAATACATGGCGGATGCTAGGAAATCATAATTAATTCAGTCAAATGCTTGATCAAGATCTATAGACTAGAGTAGCTCTACGTCACAGGTGGTGGTCATTTATAACACGTCTCTATAGTCACTGAGCACCGATTCTATGTTGCTATGTATTCCAGGAACGTTTGATCTGGGGAAATATTGTGTGACAATACTGTCTTTAGCCATCAGTCAGGCAAAGGATTTATAATCACTATTAAGCACGGTGTATGATCAGTATTGGGAGAAGATATCATGCAATGAAGTCCGGCGGCACGTACATGTCACATTGTATGAGCTAATTATACCGGGTGATAATTATTAAACTTTCCCTATTTAAAACGTTATAGCATGAAAACTAATTACAGTACGAGTATCATAAGTGGTAGCATTAATGTCCAAAGTATGGGGTCCACGATTTCCATGTGTCACAGAATCACCGTCCAGTTTCAACTATGGCCACCAGGTGCCGTGATCAGTCATCGTGATTCATAGTCTCACACACCTGACCAGCCGCAGCGTACTTGTTGGAGTCCACACGAGCTTGGACAAATGGAGCAGGGCGTTATTGGTGAAGCTCTGTTATCAAAACAACAGTAACGCTGCAGCTGCCCTTCGAGAATATCGCCAGCTGAAAGCATCACAGAAAGGCATTTTTCTCCACCTGCTGCGCGGATCATGATGAAGTAGTCTGAATCAACTGGAGAACTGGGCATCGCTCCTGTGAAGAGGGCGACGACCGGTTGCACCACAGGTGGTTGATGAAGTCGCTGTTGCTGTGGCATACAACGCTGCGCTCAATTACCGATCGTCAGGCAGTGTGCGTGCTGTGTCACGACAGCTGAACATTCAGTGGCCCACTGTACAGAAGGTGCTCCGAACCATTCTCAAATGGTATCCGTCCAAGATCCATATCGTGCAACAGCTTGCACCACAGGACGCATAACGACGTGTTGAGATCGCTCTCCACTTTCTCGCAAGGACTGAAGTTGACGAGGGGTGGCCCTGGACCATCCTATGGACAGATGAAGCTCACTTTTCTCTAATGGGCGAGGTGAACACACAGAATTGCCGTGTGCGGGGGTCTTCACCTCCAGTCAACGCGCAGGGAGTTTCTCTGTATGGTGAAGGTATCAAATGGTTCAAATGGCTCTGAGCACTATGGGACTCAACTAATGTGGTCATAAGTCCCCTAGAACTTAGAACTACTTAAACCTAACTAACCTAAGGACAGCACACAACACCCAGCCATCACGAGGCAGAGAAAATCCCTGACCCCGCCGGGAATCGAACCCGGGAACCCGGGCGTGGGAAGCGAGAACGCTACCGCACGACCACGAGATGCGGGCTGGTGAAGGTATCACGGTACGGTGTGGCTTCACGGCTACGTTCATCATTGGCCCATTCTTTTTTGAACAGGTTGGCGCTCAAGGACCAAAGACGTACTGTGCGACTGGCCAGCGTTACTGCGATAAGCTTCTCCAGCATGTCATACGCGCCCTTCAGGAGAGGGACGCATGGAACTCAACAGTTTTCATGAGAGATGGGGCCCCACTGCACATCGCTAGTGAAGTTCACCTGCTTATCCGGAAAACATTTGGAAACGATCGAATTATCAGACGATCGTTTAGAAATGCTTGGGTGGCATGGCACCTGATCTCACTCCCTGAGATTTCTGGTTGTGGGGCTACTTGAAGGACAGAGTTTACCAGCGAAACATTCACACATGTGCTGATCTGAAGCGAAGCATATTATCAAGAACGATAGCCAGCATATCTACGGACATGCTTCGTTCTGCTGTGCGGAATGCATTCCTGCGCTTTCAGACTCTTCTGGACACTGATGAGGCCATATTGAGCCCCTTTTGTAGTATAATGGTACCGGGGAGTAATGGTACGATGTACCGTAGCAGCACATTAAAAGTGTTTCAATTGAATTGATTCTGCAGTACTTATTTCCTCCATATCCTTGACATTGATACTACCAAGTTTGGTACTCGTACGGTAATTAGTTTCCTTGTTATAAAGTTAAACAGGGAAAGTTTAATTATAGCCCCCTAGTACATCGTTAGCCATCGGGACATCATGATCTCTGCAAAAGACCGATAAAATTCTAGGAACAAACCGAGCGGTCCAGGTAATTTGTTTGTTGACCGCTTTCTGAGTACCTCCAGCATCTCATCATCTCATATTCCGAGATCGGTTTCAGGAACACTTCCACATCCGTCTGGTTCAGTCTGGGCTATATTGATCGCAAGGTCCGCTCTTCCACCGGAGGTTGTGTCTGGGCACCAGTGAAAGACGAAATCTGTTCAAAAATGAAGCTGTGTCCCTTTGTGACTTCATATGCCGACCATCTGCGGTATGGATCGTGTCGTTTAACTTATAGGCACGCTCTCTACCCCACGTCGTGCGAACGTGATAATGTGGTTTTCACCAGTTGACTTCAGCCTGACGGTGAGGAGACAGGGCTTGCAATGACAGCTCGCCAAGCACCGTGTGATAATACACCATAGTGTCCCGGGGCCACTGCACTTTGTCTTGTCCGTACATAATAAGGGCGCTACGTAAAGCTGGCTTTGCATATCCCAGCCATCATTGTGTCACATTTGCATACGCTGGGAGTCGCCACTCACATACCCACACCTTCTCAATTCGCTCATGACACTCTCGATCTGACAACAGCGAAACGTTTAATTTCCAAGGTCCTCGACTGCACCACACGCTCTGTCGAGGTCGGCTGATGGTGCCCAAGTATGCTAGACGATGAGTAAAAGCCAGGAGCCGAATTTCAGCATCAATAGTCGCTTTCTGTAGCCCTCTGGAGACACAAGTATGGTCAATACGACTCGCCCAGTCTCCGGTGAAAAATGCAAAACCCTTCCTATCCCTTGTATCCGTTCTCATGTGTCACACAGTTTCATGTCCAGACATATCACTTAAGTTCGTTTTAGGCATTGAAGTTAGGCGTTTGATCCTTCAGAGCCAGGACGCAGCTGAAGTCACTGCCGAGGAGAAGGTGGTCGTACCTGCTGCCAGAAAGAGGAGCAATACCTACAGAGCAAAGACCCCGTGCAGATGACAGAAAAGAGGAATCCATTACTGGTATCTACCAGTATCAAGATCGCTGTGCTACAGTTATTGGCCGAGTAAGTTGATTTGTCCCCAGCAAACGCGTCGAGCCATGTTTCTTACACCAACAGGACATCAAAGTCAGATGCTTATAACATCACGAAGGAGTTGTAACTTCACCGTCGAACCAGAGTTGTTAATATTAGTGGTTCCAGTTTTGTGGGCTTGCGGTTTGGAGTCTGAAATACGGGCTCGAAATGGAGTAATGGTTGCATCTACAGCGTGAACTCTTTCTGCGGAGGAGCCACCATCCTATCTCTGTATGTCCATCTTTGCAGAGATGGTTGCGGGACTCAGCTGTTTGATACACGATGATAATGAAACACCTTTCAGCCGTCTAGTTTCAAATCTTGGAGTAATCGCTATAGTAAGCAGAAATCTACTAATACCGTTGTTGATGGCCTCTATTTCGACCAGAACCGAGACAGAGTCTTCCTACATGTCGGTCAGAGGCCTGAAGATGGCGTAGTAAATCGTCGAAACTGGTATCCAAATAAAATAAGTTTTATTTGACTTCCTCTACATTCCTATAGTCGTCATCTGAGTGGGTGGACGCCGCAATCCCGTCCCCGACACTGTGTTTTAGCCCTTTCGGTATCGTCTTCTGGGTCGTCTCTGTCGAGGGTGTCAGGAGCCACAACTCCTCCCTGATCCATATTTCTGTGTGGAGTCCGCGATGCCTCTGTCGCATCCTGTTGGAATCTGAAAGAATGTGCAGAACCCGTAGGGGAAGAGTCATCAGAAAAAAATGACGTCCTCCATCACCTGAAACTGCAAGTCGGCGTCATCATGGCATTGCAGCTATCGTGCCTAAGCGTTATGATCATCACTGATATCAGGTGGCAGGCGATGGACGTCGTCTTGGTTGATTCGGCGCTTTTCACATTGTTTCTGTGAACGCTGCTTTCGCTTGCCTACGCCAACGTCCTTAGAATGTGGTTCATCCTGCTGTACATCCTCCACTTCGTTCTGTGTCATCGCTGCATCCACATCCTGTTCCAGTCCTCCATTGGTCGCCGCTGGCTCTGGCGGTCGTGTGTCGGGCGTAACTGTGATAGGAGACTCTTCAATCGTATGTAATGGAATTGCCGCCACCTCTTCAGTAGATGGATCGACAGAAGGCCCTAGCAACGGAGTCCGCGGGTCCTGAAGTGCCGCCACGCTGGTCAACGGAAGAGAAGAGGTCACATCTGTACGTTGCTGGTCACCTCGAGACAACTGCGTTGCTCTCCTCTGGAGGCATTCCTAGCAAAGGTGGCCACCATTGCCGCATCCGGAACAGGTCCTTGGCTATCTGTCGTAGATCACTATGGCTCTGCAGCCCCCGATGTACAGATATGAGGGCACGTGTTTTGTCAGCTCAATGTGTGGCTCTCCGACACTATTAAGTACTGAATAAGTTGCGAGACTAGCCCATTTTTCTGCGGAGTGGCCGATCACCATGTCATATTGTCATAATGCGTCTGTTACCATCATTTCCAGTACCTTGAAGGGCAGTTCAAAGATCCGTATGTAGCGGGTAGCTAAACCAGCATGATCCACTGGTTATCTGTGTCGGAATGTTAATCTCTGTTTGCCATCGTTCCGTATCTTGGTATCTTTTCAAATGTCGCATCTGCTTATGATTGATAAATGGATGCCAATAAAGTCGTTGGAAATAATGCGCACTTTGTCTCGCAAAAAGCGTGCGATTTCATGAGCCTTACGTCTGGCATACTCATTAGAGAACGTCAGCATGAACGTGGTCTTTCTGAAAGTGTACCAGAGTGCTCGTCTATAAGAATTTGCACACGCGGAGCCAGCTGCAGTAAACACAACCTGGACCGCGAGCGCGCGCGGCCAGAATGTAAACAGTACGTCCGAGCTGCTTCACTACCGAAGACAGACTTTCACTCGGCTGTGGAGTCCAACACTAGCAGCCCTACAAAGCATACATAATAAGCACGCCGTTAATTTTCAAACTAGATTTTCTCAAGAATGATTGAGAGTTTCATCTTCCTGTTTACACATTTTAACCTTCTAAATACAGAATTCGTCACGGTCTCATGAGACACCGCACTCGGACCTGGTTGCCGCTTTTCCGAAACGGTATCAGTACATTTTTGTAAGTATTATTACTTGTATAATGTCAGCATTATATGAGGAGATTAAACTTCGCAGGAAAGTAGTATTTATTTTAACTTCAGTGGCAATTTATGGGATAAAAATAAATGAATGCGTAACTATGCTTTATATTATAATAAAAATACTTTTGCTTTCGATAATGTACAATATTGAATAATTACAGCATAAATCATTTGCTTGTATTTCCCATATCAACTGAAACTAATGATATTACGAATTACGACATATATGAATATGAAAACACTAAATATCAATCACTCTGCACTTCCATATCCCCCCCTTCTCTTCGACGACTGCAATCGGAAACCTCTTGGCGTATTGAGTGATACATACAAAACGTTTGCATGTTGAAGAACGTATAGTAGTGTTGTGTGGGATCAAATCATATTTGTAGGAATGAATCTCATAAAAGCGCCCAATTCCGAGGAATATTTCTGCATGTGAGGGTCGGACCTGGAAATAATTTTATAATGTTTTCGATTTAGTTTTATTCGAAAGAGATAAGGAATTGCTTATTCAAAGTGTTTCCCAATCTTTTCGCTACTTAAAAACGGTAATCATTGCCTTGGATATCTAAGGCGTTAGAACGTTCGTCACTGGATTTTTCTGAGTGTTACTGTGGCAATCCACGTTCATACTTCCTTCCTCCCCTTCACTCTGAAATCGCATGTTGGCTCGCTCAGACAGCCCACGAAGTATTTGAGGTATAACTTTATCACGTATATTGTCCCTATTCCTAGAAAAGTAAAAGGGAGCAAAGATGTAATTATGCATTGCATTTATCGCAGTATACAGCGACGGTTAGCACAAACAATGGTAAAAGCAAAAGGAGATACCACAAAGAAAATACGTACGTGACTGAGCGCGCAGTATGGAATGCCGCCTGTGCGATGTTTTCAGTTCAACGGATAGTTTCTCATTGACTATACAGGAGACACACGAGTGCAATACTCGAGGGAAAGGCGAACCTAGGAATTCCTATGAAGAGAAAATGAGGGGACTAAGAACTAACATGTACTTCCGCGAACACTAGGGTTGCGGTACTCTCTGTCGCTGTGCGGTAATTAGGGCGTTAAAGTTTTGCTCGTGTCCTACATATGCAGCCAATATGAATGAAAGGAAATTCGTACAGTCCCTTTGTCAGCCTCAGACTGCGCTCACGGCCACAACTGCTTTTTTCTGCCACGCAGCTACCATTGACAGTCAAGAATACCACATTATTAGCCTCAAAGTTGTTTACATATGGTTAAGATTGCACGCTATGCTTTCAGTTATGTATCACACATTCGATAGCGTGGATAGTTAGATTTATGTATGTATACTAAGCTATGTTTGTTCTAATGATAACGCGTTCAAGCAAAAAGCGAAAAACTCATCACTTTCATTCGGAATGGGAAAACCAATTACTTCTTTACCCAGGTAAAGGAGAAACGTGTGCTATACAAGTGTGTCAGCTGGAAAGAAAGGAAACGTAGAATGTCAGTTCAAAACCGTTCACTCAGGAACTGTAAAGCATATTTTTAGCAGTTAAAGATCTCATCAACTATTGAAGATATTCCTGTAAATAAGTTGGCTTAGCAACTGATGGAGCTCCCGTTTTAAGTACACCTACTTTCTGAAATTTATGGCTTACTATTACGTGATTCACCAGCAACCACTGTGGGGAAAGTTCTTAAGTTTGAAAATGTAACGAGGATAATCGTAAAAGTAGCGAACAATGTTGGAGCACATGCATTTCAGAAACGTTTGTGCAAGGTCTGATTAATGAACTAATTTGACAGTATGGTGATCTACTGCTTCATACCAAAGTTCGTTGGCTTAGCAGAGGATGAATTTTACAACGTTTTATAGAACTGCTTCCTGTCTTATTAGAATTTTTGAAAGAACGGGTCAAATCCTTCCGTGAACTAGAAGTTCCAGTTTGGCTGCGGGGTTTGCTTTTCTCGCAGAAGTCACCGAAAAGTTAAATATCCTTAAACTGCAGCTTCAAGGTAAGGATAAAGATAATGGCGCAACAGTCTCAGAGTTTACTTCATTCTCAGAAAAGTTGGAAATGTGGGAAAAAATCTCATCCAAGGCAAATATAAACAATTTGCTTGTTTGGAACAAATCCTTAACGAGCAAGGCCCTCCAACGCCTCCTGACAACAGCAAACAATACGCAGAATTTTTTTTTTTTTTTTTTTTTTTTTTTTTTTTTTTTTTTTTTTTTATAGATTCGAGACGTGATTGATTTCAACGAACACTTCTAAGATTTTAAAGCATTACAGTTGTTTATAGAGACTGTTGCTGAACATTTGGAACTGATTTTCAAAATGATTTAACTTTAAAATCGCTTTCTTCAAACTATGAAGATATCTTCCCTTTTGTTCCTAAACAGAAATATTCAATTTGAAGCAAGGTTGTTCTCAAAGTGAACGCAATGGTCGGCTCGACATATCTGTGTGAGGTTTCTTTTTCCAGTATTAAATTTATAAAAAATCGAGTGGCAGCCGCTACCTACTCTCCCAGCTTTAAAAAGACTTATTCATGACAAAAAGAGTGCCATCCTTCTCACAAAGTTAAAAAGTCTGATAAAAAAACTGTTTTCACATTTGTAATTTATTGTAAACTACATTTCAGTTTTTTTCTTCTGTACAATTCAGTTTATTTTCATTATAAACTGGGTGTCCCAGGAGGACTGGTCAATATTCAGTGATATGATAGGAATGATCATTCGAAATAAAAAAGTCTGGTAAACATGGGTTTTGTTTGTTGTTTTGGTCCATACTGTCACCTCTCAAAATATGGAAAGCAAAGAGCTTGCAGCCGAATAGATTTGTTCCGCAGTATCGAAGATGAAGAAGAAGTGCTCATAACTCTTAAGGTATGCGTTTTAGTGCTTCACTTTTCTTGGTTTAATGGTCGTCCTTGCCATATCGCTGAATACTAACCATTCCTCCCGAAACACTCCGCATAGTTCTTTTCATAATTAATAGAAATGTACGTTTAAAGCTAATAAACAACAGTAAGATTTTTTAAAAACTTATTTCTGTCCTAGTTTCTTTTGATAGATCACAGCAGGATTAAAAACGGTACAGTAGTTCAGAAGCTTCCAAAGTTTGACGACCACTCGTCCAGAGCTTAGTTTCATGTAGCAGAGAATCATGGGCAGTCAGTAAGAAGCATAAAAACCATGCAAATCGGACAAGAAATTGGTCACTCCCAGGGGACATCTTTCGAATACGGTATAGCACAGTCTGTTGCCTTGACACTGGCCTCAGTTCAGCGAGAAAAACAGTCTACAGCTTTTTCGGACATTCTACATCCAGCTGGAGCCATTTGTTGATGACTAGACCCCGCAGAGCTTCTGGGGATGTTGATTACTACCCTTCACCATTTATTCCAAACAATTCTAGGAAATTTGTACGAGCTTGTTATCTGGTGGCTTAGCGAGCCAGCCAAGGTGCTACTTGATGTCTAACTATTCATCAAACCAGGCACATAAAAGTAGAGGACAGTGATATATCTGTTGTCTGCCTGGAAGACGGGATTGTACACAGCAGTCTAATCATGTAGATGTACAAAAGAGGGCAACACTTGGTCATCGAAAAGTAAGCTTCCCGGTTCATGTTCATGGTAACCTGAATAAGAGGCCCCAAATCATTGTCGTGAAATCACCCCATAAATATCTCAGGACCACCCCTGGCTTGAACTACATCCTAGAGTTAAACGTCTCATTGGGCCGTCGGCTCACCTAAGTCTTTACGTCTTTTTCAAGAAGAGGCAAATCGCTACGGGTCAACAACACACGTCTGCGTCAAGTATTTACAGTTTCTGTGTTGTTTGGGCTACTGAACTTGCAGCTTTATGTGCCACTGTGAGAAATGGACCTCTGCGAAGTACCTATTTCAAATGCCAGTTAGATGCAAATCTGTTCGAAATGTTTGTTCGGAAACTGACTGCGACGGTCCACGTTCACTGACAGCAGCAATTCCTGTCAGGTTTGAAACCAATTGTCGCTGACAAGACGTGCCACTCGTCTCCATTTATTGTTGGATAGGATTTTTCTACAAGCGCTGTCGTCATATTGTCTAGTCACATTAATGTGATCACATGTCAAAAACCTGAATAACGACTTTTTGCATTGCAAACCACTGTGAGAAATGATTGTCACAGACACACCACTCCGCAGTGCGTCGTGGAAACGGAAATGTGTCGTTGAATACAATAGAGGCATGATTGGAATTGATCGCCAAGATCAGATGCTCGCATGCTTCCCTGTGATGAGAAAATGTATGAACGGATAGCGCAAGATATTCTTTTACCTATTTGATGTTGCTTTATTTAACACGTACATTTTGTGTTACAAAATACATTGCGGCAAACGACAGAACTACGCAGAATATAGGATTCACATTGCAGAATCACTGTTGAAAACTACACCTTTACCGGAATATAATCGGAAGGGACGATTAGCATCCGGCGATAAACCACAAAGACTGCAAGCGCAACATTGAGCACATTTTCTCAAACATATTGCTCCAACACCATCAAACGTAAATCCTGCGAGAGCTTGTGTAGTGCGCAAAAAGCATAAACGACGCAGCAAAACAACGTGGGAATGCAAAAAGTGCAGGGTTACATTACATGTGTCAGATTGTTTTGAACGATGTCATACAATCGAAGACTATTAAATTCGTGTACATGTCATTATGAAGACGCTGCTTTTGAAAATATGTTTGCCACCGTACTAACGTAACAGGTCCCAGAATGTTTTGAACAAAATATTATACAGTCTTAGATCACTGCATTGTTGTGAATATTATTATTATTAAGATGTATTTCATCAATGTATGTTTGCTTATAAAGGGAAATAAAACGTTTCTGAATATATCGTTGCGTTTGAGACAATGAATGTTTCGTTTCCAATGGGCAACTAATCGTCATTACTTATGATACCTGTAGAAATGTCACGTTACTGGTATCTCACACAGGTACTTACAAATCCCGAGGGCGTCTGCACGACTTCGGACGCCACCAGGCGTGGTGCAACACAGCCTTAGCGTGTGTGAGCGCCGGGAATCGTAAGACGCATCCGTACATTGCAGCCACATACGGCTCACGCTAAAGGAACTTAAATCGTAAGGCAAAGAGTTAAGGGGCTTCGGAACGCCCTATACTTGCAATGTTAAAATAACGCTTATAAATTACATCTTTCCTCACAAAGTATTTGAGGTAGGAAGTTGAACTTTTTACAGATTATTTATTGGAATATGGGCTACAACTTAACACAGGGATTTTACAAAATTTTAGTTCAGTTATTAAAGATGATTTTTTTTCAATTGTAATGAAAATTCACATTTTTTTGCAATTTTTTATTTATATATTCAAAAATATACAGTTTTTTGGAAAAAGGCTGTGTAAAATTATGCAGAAGGTACTGTGTAACATTTACTGTAAGTTTGAAACAAATATGTTTGGAAGATCCTTAGAAAACATTAATTAGTATGAGAAAATAAAAGTTTTGGGAATCGAGCGACAAAGATTGGATTAACTTTTTAGTGCATTCCAGGTCCATAGGATGGATTATATTCATCCTCTGCAAACTCCTCCTCCAGCTTCCTCTTGTTCCTCCTCCTGTTTACTCTTACTTGTATTTCTAGACTCTTTACAGCCCTGTCTGCAGCCCGAAGGCGTTCCTTGTCTAAAGCAAGCATCGCTCGTACCATGTTGGAATGTTATTATTTACAATAATAACACATACCTTTGGCTTTCCAACATTTCTCCTTTTCTTAAAAGCCTTCAGAGGATTTCTAATAACTTTACTTTTACTCATTATTATACTTCAACAAAACAGAGACTCAATAAACAGAATTAATTACGAATATTTTCGAGATAACGACAGAGTAAATAAACATGAAACAATCGACAATCACACCAGCGATATATATTGAACCATCACAGGTTAGTCACAACACATACTTTATCTCACATCACTAAAATGTACCTGATGAACACGGACGTTAATAATAACACCATTTGACAGCGGTTTAACAGCGCCACAGTGGGTCACGCCCATGTAGAACACATTTCAAAAAAAAATTAAAAATAGTTGTAGTTTTCGGAATTGAATAAATTATATATCTATTAAAAGGTAATAGTCTGCAGATTCAGAAAACGCAAAAAAGTAAAAATTGAACTTTTCATGATTTTGAGCCTTTCCGGAGCCCCTTAATGTGACTGGACCGTGTACTACACCCCTACATTGCTGCAAGCGATACACTATTCCTTGTAGATATGCTCGATAGTCCGCGTTGATACACCAATAAATCCTGCAACTTCATTCACGATGTGGTCATGGCTACTTGCCATTCTATTACGCCTCCTCGTCGACCCGTCTTACAGTCGTGATTCCGTACAACTGACTGACACACAAATACCACTCCCCTGCGATTATATATGATAGCGATGGGGCATCACATGCGTGCCTAGTACTACTTCATAACCTATAAAGTTCCAAAACGAAGTGATCAAGGAAGTTGTAACACTCGGTTTCCAAAACTATTGTTGATTGACTGCAGCTGCCGTACTCTGTTTAAAAATACATACCATAAACATAAAGAAATTAAGAGGACATTGAAAATTGGAGGTATAAGTGGGTGATGTTTAACGAATCCACTCAGTGGAAACAATTAATTAACAAAGGCTTACTCTATGTAGTACCAACCTTGAAATTGACGGAACAGCTTGTCACTACAATAAACTGTCTCCCAGTTATATTTCGGTCCCATGAAGTGCGACATCGATGGCACATTTAATTAAATTAAGTGATGGCCTCATAATGGCTGGAAAGTTGCCCCGCCAGCCTAGTGCAAAGGGTACAAAACACAATGCACGTCCGCAGCTTTTGGTACTATACCGCCACGTGTTTCAAACTGTGGGAGATGGTCGCCCTTGGCTGGTGGCAAGGGAAGAGCCTGGGATAGTTTCTTCCAGGTCACACGCGTTTGAATTGGTATCCAGCGTCGTGGAGCGGGGCAACTGCTCAACGAAAAAATTTCAATGGCGAAGCTTTAAAGCTGCCAGAATCTCGGTGTCAAGCTGTCAGTCCAGTTATGCAGTCGTTCTTGGTCGGACTCCATCGACGCTATCTTGTGAACAGCATTCCACAAAGTTCGTCCGTCTCGCCATTGCTTTCTCTTGCTGCGTACTCCATCATTTCCGCTATAGTTAGGCCCTTGATAGTGTTCTTACGGTGAGTAGGTGCCGTAGAGCAATGTGCTGTATCAAGGTTTTCTCTAAAATGTCTGCGTGTATGTGCTTCAATGTATGTTTCAATTAATTTCAATGTACTAGTTGCCCACTGCAGGCTTAACTATAAGGAACACAGTTGTGGTAAGCCAATATCAACAATGTTCTTGCTGCTCAACGCTTTAATAAAATGATTTTGTTTGTGTTTCTTTCACGAGTTGTGATGGGTTTTGTTCTGTTTACTTAAAGTTGTTGTGGTGGTGTGTAAGTGTTATTGCAAAACGTATGAAAATGTAGCAGCAAGAATAACAGCATTATTTAAAAGACATAAATAATCTTTGATAATTCTTATTTATGTGCTTCTGAGCCCGACTATAATGAATTATTTTGTCATACCTTATCACTACAAATAAATATTGAAATGCTGTTTCATTGATTCAGTAAGTGACATTAAAACGTATGCACCAAATTATTAATACCTCTTCCCATAACAACACTGGTGTAGTAAATATTTTTGTTGAAGTCACTGATAAATTACTGTGAGAAATATTAATCTTGCGCACCAGACACAAAAATTAAAAGTCTAAGATTGTTCCACTGAATGTTATTTTCACTGTGAGAATAGAAAAATAACAAATTCCTGTGGGATCTTGTTCTCGGAGTTCAAATATTGTAATACTGATTGGAAGAATTAATGTCTGATTATTTCTACAGTTTGAAATTGCCGCTCCATACGCTCACGTAATGGCAGCAGACAAAACAGAGTTTGGACTGGGTATTCTTACCAACGCAGTTTCTCGTAGAAAATCAACAACATCAACATTTCCCTTTATGCTGGATTAAATGTCAGAATCCTACACCGTTCTGACTGTTCAAAATATCAATATTATTCACCAGTTACCAGTAATTCAGTATCGCCGTACCAGGCGCTAATAGCTGCTTTCCTGTTTGCTGCGAACGCAAAGCTTAAAACATTCATCGTAGGTTATCTAGCTACAAACAAAAGTCCTTACACTAGAATTCCATGTAGTAAATTGTACGTTATATTTTAAACCACTTGCACCTCACACAACGCGATTACTTTTAACAGTATTTAAAAGAATAGACCTCAGCTTAATCTTTGATCTCAGCCGCTTCATGCATGATAGAGAACAACAGAAGGAAAAAAGCCGCGCGGGATTAGCCGAGCCGGCACGGTAGCTCAGCGTGTTCGGTGAGAGGGTTGCGTGCTCTCTGTAATTAAGAAAAAAACTGAGTCAAGGAATCAACGATCAACTTGAACGTATCTCTTGTGACTTCCGCCCAGACCAAACGCAACGAACTATATCGAAAAAAAAAGAAAAAAGCGGTCTGAGGCGCTGCAGTCATGGACTGTGCGGCTGATCCGGACGGAGGTTCGAGTCCTCCCTCGGGCATGGGTGTGTGTGTTTGTCCTTAGGATAATTTAGGTTAAGTAGTGTGTAGGCTTATGGACTGATGACCTTAGCACTTAAGTCCCATAAGATTTCACACTCAAGAAATAAAAATTTAAGACAATACAATGCCAATACTTTCTTTTAGTGATATTATCTTTTGTTATATGATTATTCTTTGTAGAAAACTGTTTATTAATATAATAAATCATATTCTTATTGGAAATTATTTACATTTCACAATATAATAATAGGTCTTTTCTGTATGAGTTTTCACATGTAGGCTTATAAAACATTTCTGCAAAAATATCCATCACTTCATAAATCTCGAGCACTTTCGCATACACTGATGACACAAAATATTAGCGTTGGCATTGCAACGCATATCTTTTCAGTGTGTTGAGCAAGAGCGGCATGAAGGTGATATCTTATCCCTTGTAAGACACGGCAAACAGGAAATACACTGACAGCCTACTTCCAGGACACGATCCTCCTTCAAATAAGGAAAGAAATTCGAATTGCTTCTGCGAGAGATAAATCATATAGTCACCCTCCTTGCGTGTGAATTACAAGATTCGTCTCTCAAGTTCGGTGCGTGGTCTCAGAAAATAAAGGAAATGTGAGAGCTACAAACAAAATACGTTTACCTGCCTTCAAAGTAATCACCATTAGCTACAACGTATCTCTGAAACTGACTGTGAAGATGGAAACTGTCAGCAAACGCGTGTTATGGAACAGCTCGAAGCGCCGTGATTACGCGTAGCGCGATTTCCCACATCACAGGAGATGGGACCTGATGGCACCACGATCAGGAGACCAAGGGACAGTTAATGCCTTCCCCCCCCCCCCCCCACCCACCCACCTCACCCCACCCCCGAGTAGAAATTCACGATGGATCACTATCTTGGGATTGGAGGCGAGAAAGACGATGAACACTACACCATTGATTCTCGCTTAGTCTCTGAATTGTATCAGTAGCACCAGGTCTCGTCTTCTATAATCAAGCGGATATCCAACAACGCATGATAACTGTGCTTCGTGTGATTCCCGAAGAAGCGTTATGTTGACATTCCCAGTAGCTTCGCAACTGAAGTCAAAAGTGTATTGTAGCTAATGGTGATTACTTTGAAGGCCAAAGAATGATGTTTGTAACTATTGTCTACGTCATTTTCTGAGACCATTCACCGAACTTTTCAGATGCACAATGTATTTTTCACACTCACGGCAAGTGTAAGTAGGCTGTTTAGGTTCTTATATTGGTAATGCCACGTAGCGCTCTGTATGGAAATCACTGGCTGCGCTGTGTGCAGTCTGTGGCTGGTTGGCATTGTTGTAATACTCGCCATTGTAGCGTTGGGCAGTTGGCTGTTAACAGCGCGTAGCGTTGTGCAGTTGGAGGTGAGCTGCCAGCAGTGGTGGATGTGGGGAGAGAAATAGCGGAATTTTGAAATTTGTAAGACTGGATGTCATGAACTGCTATATATATTATGACTTTTGATGACTATTAAGGTAAATACATTGTTTGTTCTCTATTAAAATCTTTCATTTGCTAACTATGCCTATCAGTAGTTAGTGCTTTCCGTAGTTTGAATCTTTTATTTAGCTGGCAGTAGTGGCGCTCGCTGTATTGCAGTAGTTCGAGTAACCAAGATTTTTGTGAGGTAAGTGATTTGTGAAACGTATAGGTTAACGTTAGTCAGGGCCATTCTTTTGTAGGGATTTTTGAAAGTCAGATTGCGTTGCGCTAAAAATATTGTGTGTCAGTTTAAGCACAGTCATGTATAATTGTTCTCCGGGGACGTTTCACAAGATCCCCCCCGCCCCAACCAGCAAACAGAATCCAATAAACTCACGCTGTTAGCTTATTAGGAAGCTTGGAAACATGATTACAGAGAATTATGATTGAAGCTAAATGATGTGGCAGAAGAGAAATGAAGAAGTAATTCTGAGAATGAGACAGCAAAGCAGAGTACTGGAAACAATAAGAATGATAAAAACATCTTGGTTGGGACATAAATCGCAAAGAAATTGTCCGCAACCAAGAGTCATCATAGCAGTCAAAGCATATAGAAGAGAGAAGGGAAAGAAGCAGTGGAATTCAGGATGACATTAAAAATGAATGATGTTGCATCAGATTAAGGAACGGGAAGAGGGCAGTGGAAAGTGGGGAGCGTCCAATCGGTGCCTGCTGTAAGACAAACAGGGGTTGGACAAAAATATGAAAACACCACGAGAAATACATGCTGGAACATAAATGCGGACGCTAGCCAAGTCTGCAGGTTGCGTTGTTGTATTACAACACGAACAGAACCCGCGCAGTGTCCTAAGTACGTTGCGAGTGTCACTAGTGCTCAGAACAGTGTTCTGTGTAGCTGTGAGTGGACTATGTGCGAGCTCAGTGCGTTCGAACGTGAGCAGATTGTTGCTGATGGTATGATGGATGCTACTGTAACCAAGATAACAGAAGTGTTCGGCGTTTCAAGAGGCACCGTATTCAAGATGTCAACGCATACAGGGAAAGTGGAAAATCATCATTCACTAAGTCACAACGTGGACGAAGGTGTGTGTTGAGTCGTCCTGACAGACTGTTGTTGAAGACTGTAACGAATCTGGACGACCACTGTAGAAGACAATGCAGAACTGAATTTCGCTCTCGCGAACCTTGTCAGCACCAAAACAACACGAAGTGGGATCGGTAAGCAGCGAATTGCAGGGCGAGTTGGAATTCCAAAACCACCCATTAGTGATGCAAATGTCCACAGCATGAAAACGTAGTGCCGGAGCAATAAAACGTGGACTATGGAACAATGGAAGATAGTCTTTTGATCGGATGAGTATTGTTTCACACTGTTCCCAACTTCTGACCAAGTTTGTGTCCCAAGAGTGAAATATGGCGGAGTTTCGTTGATGATTTGGGCAGTCATATCGTGCCATTCACTGGACCCTTTGGTTACTCTGCAGTGTCGCTTTACTGTAGCCAAGGATTATGCAACCATTTTGGCTGATCAAGTCCATCCCGCAATACAATGTTATTCTCCACCGGTGATGTGTTCCAAGAAGACAGGGCTCCTGTTCACACAGCTCGCATCGTGCAAGACTGGTTTTGTGAGCACGAGGACGAAGTGTCGCATCTCCCCTCGCCACCACAGGTGCCAGATCTCAGTAATATTGAGCCTTTGTGAACTGCTTTGGAGAGAGGGGTGCATGGCCGCTGTCCACCTCCATCATCGTTAACTGAACTTGCCATTATTTTACAGGAAAAATGGTATTAGACTCCCTTGAATTTTGTCCATCCCCTGTACATACAGTAGAAGAATTTCGGGATCGTACTTGACGTAGGAAGTTAGACTCCACCACCCAGCACAAAAACCCACTGTACTAAAGACTGTAGTATACAGAGAAACACCCATTTCAGACGTCGAAAGTCTGTCACCGTGGAATAAACCACTAACGGAACGGTTTTGTGCATAAAGGTTATAGCAACTCACTGGTTTCGCGAGCCTTCCCGTTTGTAAATGAAAAGGGGTATGGGGGTGGCGAACAAAATAGCAGACGTGGCCCCCTTCCATTTTTTGAGCATTCATGAGAAAGATAAGCCGGCTTCTGAAGTCTCACATAAAGGCAGCCTTTCTGCCGCCCACAAGGTTTGCCGTGATATAAAAACACCTTCACCTTTGTACTGCAACGCTCCAGCGCATACTAATGCTCTGTAAGAGCTATATTCAGAGAAGATTTTGGTCGTTCAAGTCATCCCGTGATATTTGTTACAAATTTTAGAAACGTTTTGTAGCTATCCATTCTGTGAGAAACTATACTGGACAAACATTTGACTTTTAGAACAACTTCCTCGTAAACATGGATTGATATCTTTTGTTAGCCAGAAAAATTAGCCTCGAAGAAACTATGACTGGCAAACAGCTGCAGAAATATGGGTAAAAAGCAATTTTAAATAAGACATACTTCCCGTCTGGTAGCAAAATTAGAATTTAAATATATCATACTGATCTGAAAATGGATGGTGGAATACAGTTCAGCAATACCTGGAAAATGGTAATGAAAAAACGCTAAGGTACACGAGGCGAACACATCTGCACCGTGTTCCACTAAAAATGTAAGTTTTCGCCTGAAAAATTCTATCAATATATTGCAAAGATTTTGGAGGCTAATCCGACGTAACGCCCGGTACCTTAACAACTGTTAACGATTTTGTAATTCAAACAAGTTCTCGGAATTACGATCACTGGTAAGCATGAGACACTGTTTCTCTTGCAGCTTGTAGATCGCTTGTCGTCAATGTTTGCTTTCAAGCACATAATTGTAGGAATGGGCCTATGTCTTGACCAAGCACAATTTTCTTCTATAACACCTACACATGTGTCTGTGACGTTTCACAGTCGTCAGTGGCTTTATTTTACTTTCTGTTGAAATACAGGCAACAGTTTTGCAAGTTAATATATGTTCATTCGGTTTTGCGATTATGATTTTTTCAGTGATAATATTATTATCAAAACATATACCTTAATATTACATGCTGATGCTCGTATATCTATCGTTTACAGTACAGTTGATTTTTGTTACAGTTTGTCATCAGTAGCTAAGCAGGATTTCTCAATAGTATATTACAAATACCTACCGAAATGTAAGGTCTAAGATGAAATTATCGCTTCTTAATGTTTTGTAATATTAGTGTAATTATATATGCTATATTCTACTTTTTCACTATTGTTTGTTACGTTAAGGTAATAGCTTTCGATATTGTTTCGAGCACATGTTACTTGTGATGGACTTTGTAAATTGGTGAGCGTGCATGTGAAGGTACATGTAATTTTTCAGTACTTACTTTCTGTCGTTTCCATGTTGTCATGCCTCTGGGCAAACTGAAGTTGTCAACACGCGGTCTATCACTCTCCTTTGTGTGTGTGTGTGTGTGTGTGTGTGTGTGTGTGTGTGCGCCCTCCTTTGTATGTGTGTGTATGTGTGTTTACGCCTGTTGACATGTGTTTCATATCTTTAAAGTCCTCAGCAAATGGTAGAATGGTAGCTGTTACTCTGCGTGTTTTATGTTTCTAATGTTGATATTCCTATCTGTCCGTCCGATAATAATTGAGTAGCAGTCTTGGTATGTCAGCCGATAGACGATAGATGTATTGCGTTTGTCTGTGCCAGTGCTAACTCTCCTCAATATGTTTTGTACTGAGTTACCTACGCTGGTTTTAAGTAATTACTTTGTGTGTTTTAGGATAGCAGTCTTTTACTCCATCTATTTGTTTATTTATTTGTTTATTTATTTTTTACCTTCGTGACAGGAGCTACAGTAGGGTAAGGCTGAGGGTCGGCTGTAAGAGGCTTGCAACTAACGATGCGTGGTTATTTTCTTCTCCTGTAATCATGTTACATGGCTCGTTTCAAACTGCCGTTCTTCTTAGGATGCAGCGAATCACACTATGATCCTTAGGTGACGTTTGCCACATCAACTGGTATGAACATGAATGCTCAGTGCCAGAAACAAACATGTTTCATCATGTATTACTTTTGACGGATACACAGCATGTGACGAAATTAGAGTGCTATATAATTGTTAGGATTTGTTACTGCTTTATCTTAAGGACAGATTACAGACATCCTTACCCAACATACGCGTGCCGTCATCCAACAAGGAAGGGTATCGCACTACGTACAGAGCAGAACAAGATATCACACTCTACTCCATGGGAGGTACAATTCACACAGTGACACCGATAATGACAGAAAATCATAAAATGTTATGGTCTTGAATGAGTCAAAGCCGTCCGAGAAGGCAGTGAACATTACGGCATCGAAATGGAGTCTGAGAGAGAGAAGGTCGAAATACTGAATTCTTTTTCCCAAAATGGTTCCGCTGATGAGGATCGTACTGCCATCGTCACACGGACGCCAAAATGACTAACATTGAAATAATAAGTTTCGGAGGAAAGGTGATTGGGCATAATGAGATACCTGTAAGATTCTAAACAGAAGAGGTGAAAGGAACTTGACCTCTTCTATCAGCTGTGTAAAGTAGGTCGCTGCAGAAACCAAGCATTCCAAATGAAGAAATGCAGGAGCCACTCCCCCCTTTAATGACGCTCGTGGGTCAGACGTACACAACGTTAGACGTATGCTCTACGTCAGAATGTTGTAGGATTTTAGAACAGGTTCTATGCCCGCTTGTTATGTCCTTTCTGGAGACCGGAAATATCTTCTGTAGGAATCACCAAAGATTCCGCAAACGCCGATGTATGAAACATTGTTCGCTCTCTCTGTTGGCGAGATACAGAAGTCCGTACATACCACCACCCAGGTTGATGTCGTGTCACTCGACTCCCGGAAGGCGTGAAGGCGTTCGATACTGTTCCGCAATGTCGACGAATGAACAAAATACGAGCGTACGGAACATCAGAACAGTTCCTTGAAACTAGAACACAACACGTCGTACATAATGGGAAGAAAATTTCAGAAGTGACTTCGGGCCTACTGCAAGGAAGTGTTACACACTGAAGCGCCAAAGAAACTGGTATAGGTAAACAGGCAGAATACGGCACTGCGGTCAGATCTAACAACTGCACCAGAAAACAGGTGTCTGGCGCAGTTGTTAGATCGGTTACTGCTGCTACAGTGGTAGGTTATTAAGATTTAAGTGAGTTTGGACGTGGTGTTTGTGCACGAGCGATGGGACACAAAATCTTCGAGGTAGCGATAAAGTAGAGATTTTCCCATACGACCATTTTACGAATGTACCGTGAATATCAGGAATCTGGTAAAAAATCAAATCTCCGACACTGCTGTGGCCGGAAAGAGATCCTGAAAAAACGGGACCAACGACAACTGAAGAGAATCGTTCAGCATGACAGAAGTGCAACCTTTCGAAAATTGCAGCACATTTCAATGCTGGGCCATCAAAAAGTGTCGGAGTGAGAACCATTCAACGAAACATCATCGATATACGTTTTCGCAGCCGAAGGCCCATTTGTGTACCCTTGATTACTGCACGACACAATGCTTCACGCCTCGCCTGGACCCGTCAACCCAGACATTGGAATGTTAATGACTGGAAACATGTTTCCTGGACGGACAAGTCGCGTTTCAAACTGTATCTAGCAGATGGGCGAGTACGGCTATGGAGAAAACCACATGGATCCATGGACCCTGCATATCATCCAGGGACTGTTCAAGGTGGTGGAGGCTCTTTAATGATGTGGGGCGTGTGCGGCTGGAGTGGTATGGGACGCCTAATACGCCTATCTTGGACTCTGTCAGGTGACACGTACGTAAGCATCTTGTCTGATCACCTGCGTACATTCATGTCCATTGTGCATTCCGACCGACTTGGGAAATTCCAGCAGGACAATGCGACACCCCACACTTCCAGAATTGCTGTAGAGTGGCTCTATGAACACCCTTACGAGTTTAAACAGCAAACTTCCCAGACAGGAACATTATTGAACATACATGTGATGCCTTGCATCGTGCTGTTCAGAAGAGATCTTCGCTCCCTCGTACTCTTACGGATTTATGGAAAGCCCTGGAGGAGTCATGGTGTCAGTTCCCAACGGCACTACTTCAGACATTAGTCGAGTCCATGCCACTTCGTGTTGCGGCACCTCTGCGCGCTCGGGGTGGGCCTACACAATGTTAGTCAAGTTTAGCAGTTTCTTTGGCTCTTCAGTGTAGAAGCAATATACACATCATACAGGTTGAACAATAAATTCAGTGACAGAGTTTCAGAGATTGTTCAGTGATATCTTAGGAGCAGTTTAGAACCATGGACCCACGCTCTTCGGTGGCTCGTTTCAGAGTTATTGCATTTCGTTTTGTTTCTTACGCCAATTAACTTTGTATCTGTACGGCACTGAAAACAGTCTACGACATACTTTGTTTATCTTGTTTCAAAGCAAACTTGTTCCAGCAATTCACTGCATTTGCTTTAATCTTGGTCTTTAAGCTTGCATTGAGTACCGCCTTATTCTGTGTTGGGTTTGTGTACCGGCAGTGTTAGCCGCACGTTTCCTTGGGAGTTCACTTAGTAAGTGCCAAAGCGTCACGGAGATGGTCACACAGCTTCACTGCCGCTCGATATAGGAGAAAAGTAGTGCAGCACGATTTGGTTTCCTGTTAAAATTCCGAAAGCTTAGGGTCATATAAGAGTCAACAACGTATAATTTCCGAAAAGACCGCGAAGGCGAGGTTAGAGTTCGCATGGAAGTTTACCAACAATCTTCTTTTCCACGCCATCATTCGCGACTGAAACAGGAAAGAAATGAGGTGACAGTGGTGTATAAGGTACCCTGTGGCACAAAGCATAAGGTAGTCTGTGGGTTGCAGATGTGCAGGTACGAGTGTTATCGTAGCACATCTTCGAGTAGCAATGCATGACTCATTCCGGATGAACTTTTTCTGCTTGTTGAACAGAAATGTGAATAATAGTAAGCCACAACTATTGACTGTTTTTATGTGGGATGGTGAGTAATTGGTGAGCCTGGACGTCAATTTCCTAATGCAGTACAATGCAGTTCTACGAAAACACGTAAAAATCGGCTTGTAAAATTAGATTTGCGACGCTGTTACCACGAAAAATTTGTAGTTCATTAATATACACTAGCGCATCAGAAGTATCTGGACACATACTGGTGGACATTAACATGGAGTGTATCTACCCTTCGGCTTATAAAGCATTTGAATCTGCTGGGGCACGTTCAGTTAGGTGTCTGAATGTTATTTTTCCTCAAGAGACGAAATCAAAGAAGGAACTGATCGTTGTTGTACGCTGAGATCAGGAGGGATGTCAATGTTGTACGTCATCCTAGAGGTGTTCCATTCAGTCCAATTCGGGACTCTGAGCAGGCCAGTCCATTTCAGGAATATTGTCCACAAAACATTGCCTACAGATGCTCCTTCATGCCAGGGTGCATGTTCATGCTATTACAATCATCGTCTCCGCACTGTTGTTGTACTATACGCAGTACAGCATTCAGTGAAAAGTATTCATATCCTTCTCATTTAGCGCTCTGTTAAGCGCAATAAAGGCGGCATCCTAACCACGAAAGACACTCTCATTCTGTAACACTATTTTCTCCGTCCTTCACTGTTGGCAGTTCACATGATGACAGGCAATGTTCTCCTGGCATTCGCCAAACCCAAACACTTCCATCGGATTGCTGTGGAGTACAGCGAGATTTGACACTCTAAATCACCTATTTCCAGTTATTCATAATACATCATCGACAGGCAAATTTAGAAGGGTTAGCAGGGTTGCGCAGGTAACATCCAATGGCTAATAGCCCACGCCCCAAGCCCACGAGTTCACCTGACTGTCCCATTCTGTCCACTGCTGACCACACAATACTGCCCTCTTCTTTTAGTACTGGCGGGTCCGCCTCTGGTAACATCCAGAGGTCAATCCCACATTACATATGGGCGTGGGATACTCTCGATCAGGTAATGAACACTATATTTTTGATACGCGCTTGAATATGATACACTATGTGATCAAAAGTATTCGGACACCTGACTGAAAATGACTTAAAAGTTCGTGGCACCCTCCATCGGTAATGATGGAATTCAATAAGGTGTTGGTCCAACCTTAACCTTGATGACAGATTCCACTCTCGTAAGGATACGTTCAGTCAGGTGCTGGAAGGTTTCTTAGGGAATGGAAACCCGTTCTTCACGGAGTGCTGCACTGAGGAGATTTATCGATGTCGGTCGGTGAGGCCTGGCACGAAGTCGGCGTCCCAAAATATCCCAAAGGTGTTCGTTCTATAGGATTCAGGTCAGGACTCTGTGCAGGCCAGTCCGTTACAGGGATGTTATTGTCGTGTAACCACTCCGCCATAGGCCGTGCATTATGAACAGGTGCTCGATCGTGTTGAAAGATGCAATCGCCATCCCTGAATTGCTCTTCAACAGTGGGAAGCAATAATGTGCTTAAAACATCAATGTAGGCCTGTGCTGTGATAGTGCCACGCAAAACAACAAAGGGTGCAAGCCCCCTCCATGAAAAACACGACCACACCAAAACACCACCGCCTCCGAATTTTTACTGTTGGCGCTGCACACACTGGTAGATGACGTTCATCGCACATTAACCATATCCACACCCTGCCATCGGATCGCCACATGGTGTACCGTAATTCGTCATTCCACTGTTCAGTCGTCCAATGTTTACTCTCCTTACACCAAGCGAGGCGTCGTTTGACATTTACCAGCGTGAAGTGTGGCTAATGAGCACAGCCGCTCGATCATGAAATCCAAGTTTTCTCACCTCCCGCCTAACTGTCTTGTACTTGCAGTGGATCTTGATGCAGTCTGGAATTGCTGTGTGATGGTCTGGATAGATGACTGCCTATTACACATTACGACCCATTTCAACTGTCAGCGGTCTCTGTCAGTCAACAGTCGAGGTCGGCCTGTAAGCTTTTGTGCCGTACGTGCCCCGTCACGTTTCCACTTCACTATCACAGCGGTAACAGTGGACCTAGGGATGTTTAGGAGTGTGGAAATCTCGCGTACAGGCGCATGACACAAGCGACACCCAATCACCTGACCGCGTTCGAAGTCCGTGAGTTCCGCCGAGCGCCCCATTCTGCTCTCTCACGATGTGTAATGACTACTGAGGTCGCTGATATGGAGTACCTGGCAGTAGGAGGCAAAAAAATGCACCAAATATGAAAAAAGTATATTTTTGGGGGTGTCCACATACTTTTGATCACATAGTGTAGTACACATCACTTTATTATTACAATGTACACTGTATATGCCCGCGCTGCAGTCAAGTCATATAGATGCAATATCTACTTAAATTAATCTACAATGTATTTGTATTTTGCGTGTGAATGGTCATTTCAACACGATTCCTATATTTACTTCGCGACAAATATACCACAATAATAATAATAATAATAATAATAATAATAATACACTGATGTGACGAAAGTCGTGTGATAATAATACGTGCTTATACTGATGGCGGTAGGGTCGCGTACGCAGGGTATAAAGGTGCGCTTCATTGGCGGAGCTTTCATTCTTACTCAGGTGATTCTGACATTACTGTTGTCGCACGACGGGAATTAACAAGACTTCGAACGATTAATGATAGTTGGAAATACACTACTGACCATTAAAACTGCTACACCAAGAAGAAATGCAGATGATAAACGGGTGTCCATTGGACAAATATATTATACAAGAACTGACTAGTGATTGCATTTTCACGCAATTTGGTTTCATAGATCCTGAGAAATCAGTACCCAGAACAACCACCTCTGGCCGTAATAACGGCCTTGATACGCCTGGGCATTGAGTCAAACAGAGCTTGGATGGAGTGTACAGGTACAGCTGCCCATGCAGCTTCAACACGATACCACAGTTCATCAAGAGTAGTGACTGGCGTATTGTGACGAGCCAGTTGCTCGGCCACCATTGACCAGACGTTTTCAATTGGTGAGAGATATGGAGAATGTGCTGGCCAGGGCAGCAGTTGAACATATTCTGTATCCAGAAAGGCCCGTACAGAACCTGCAACATGCGGTCGTGCATTATCCTGCTGAAATGTATGGTTTCGTAGGGATCGAATGAAGAGTAGAGCCACGGGTCGTAACACATCTTAAATGTAACGTCTACTGATCAAAGTGCCGTCAATGTGAACAAGAGGTAACCGAGACGTGTAAGCAATGTCAGCCCATACCATCACGCCGGGTGATACGCCAGTATGGCGATGACGAATACACGCTTCCAATGTGCGTTCACAGCAATGTCGCCAAACACGGATGCGACCATCATGATGCTGTAAACAGAACCTGGATTCATCCGAAAAATGACGTTTTGCCATTCGTGCACCCAGGTTCGTCGTTGAGTACACCATCGCAGGCGCTCCTGTCTGTGATGCAGCGTCAAGGGTAACCGCAGCCATGGTCTCCGAGCTGATAGTCCATGCTGCTGCAAACGTCGTCGATCTGTTCGTGCACATCGTTGTTGTCTTGCAAACGTCCCAATCTGTTGACTCAGGGATCTAGACGTGGCTGCACGATCCGTTACAGCTAAGGGGATAAGATGCCTGTCATCTCTACTGCTAGTGTTACGAGGGCGTTAAGATCCAGCACGGCGTTCCGTATTACCCTTCTGAACCCACCGATTCCATATTCTGCTAACAGTCATTGGATCCCGACCAACGCGAGCAGCAATGTCGCGATACGATAAACCGCAATCGTGATAGGCTACAATCCGACCTTTATCAAAGTCTGAAACGTGATGGAACACATTTCTCCTCCTTACAAGAGGCATCACAGCAACGTTTCACCAGGCAACGCCGGTCAACTGCTGTTTGTGTATGAGAAATCGGTTGGAAATTTTCCCCATGTCAGCACGTTGTAGGTGTCGCCACCGGCGCCAACCTTGTGTGAATGCTCTGAAAAGCTAATCATTTGCATATCACAGCTTCTTCTTCCTGTCGGCTAAATTTCGCGTCTGTAGCATGTCATCTTCGTGGTGTTGCAATTTTAATGGCCAGTAGTGTAGATGCATGGAACATTCCATTGCGGAAATCGTTAGGGAGTTTAATGTTTGGAGATTCACAGTTTTAAAAGTGTGCCGAGAATACCGCTTTTCAGGCATCACCTCTCATTAGGGACAACGCAGTAGCCAATGGCCTTCGCTTAACAACGACCGAGAGCAGAGAAGTTTGCCTAGAGTTGTCAGTGCTAACACACAAGCAACACTGCGTGAAATAACCGCAGAAATCAGTGTCGGACGTACGAGGAACATACGAGTTAGGGAAATGCGGCGAATTCTGGCGTTGATAGACTATGGCAGCAGACGAGCGATGCCAGTGCCTTTTGCACGACATCGCCTGCAGCGCCTCTCCTGGGTTCGTGACCACATTGTTACTACCCTAGACGACAGGAAAACCGTGGCCTGGTCAGATGAGACCGACTTCAGCTGATAAGAGCTGATGGTAGGTTGCGAGTGTGGCGCAGACCCCACGAAGCCGTGTATCCAAGTTGTGCAAGCTGGTAGTGGATTCATAATGATGTGGACTGTGTTTACCTGGAATGGACTGAGTGCTCTGGTCAAACTGAAGCGATCGGTCACCGTAACTGGTTATGCTAGGCTACATGAAGACCATTTGGAGCCAACAAAGATGAAACTTTTTGAAATCTGGTAATTAAGGAAGGCATGATGGATTACGATTGTGGGCGGGGCCCGAATCAATTACTATTTGTTTTGACTTTGCAATTTCACTCATTTATTTTAATAAATAATTTTTGAAACAAGCCAATGAGGTCACAATCAGATTTTTAAGGCACGTAACCACAATCACGGACGAAGACGTTTAACGCGAAAAATGTCAATTATTCAAAATTTAACAAATACATAAAGTACAGACAGCCAATAATTTTGAAGGCAGGCCAATGTGGTCGCAATCAGAATCTTAAGGCAAGTAATCGCTATCTCGGCTGGAGGCCTTTAACGCCAAAATGGCAATTATAAAGAAATTTAACAAATATACTGTCAAACGGTGAATGGAATAGCAAAGGTTAATTTAAAAGAAGAAAAAATAAACAAACAACAGATCACCAAACAGGCGAGACAAATGATGTTAACTTAATAATACAATAATAAAATAATAACACAATAATAAAACACAAGGGCCAATGACAGACGGTGGTCCAGGAATCGATCTCTGATTAGGTCACACCAAAAACACTTTTGCAAGCGAAGAGAAAGGCAGGCAAGGGTTGTAATCAGATCACAAGATGGTAACTCGGACTAGTGGCAGTCTACCGTGCGACTAACGATAATCTTGGTGAGGCTACCTGACGTCCAACAAAACAAAAGCAAGATGTAAAATTATGCCAAAACCGGAACCGGCGATCTAGGCTCCACCCTCAGAATACTGTGCTTAGAGCGCCTGAAAAAAGAAGGAATGGCTTCCGCTAATGTAGAACCTACAATGAAGAAGCTGTCAAACTTACACGCCTCATCGGACAGTGGCGGCAACGCGAGGAAATGTACACTGCCGTTACATACACTACCCCCAGGGCAGGTAACGGGGGCGTTAGCCGCCACAAGACAGAAAAATACCGCTGGTTGAACCTAACAACATAAGAAGCTGAAAATGGTAAATAGTAATTAGAAGCTGAGGAAGGCTAATCAGATCCGCCTTCCCCTGGTACTCCACTCGCTGCTCTTCGCCTCGGCGACACTACGAGCAGCAACACAAACCCAAGTCACTGGAGAATCGCAAGATTTCACAATGGTGGAGGTTTCTCTACCCGAATTGCAATGCACTCAAACGTGCAGGATCCGGTTTCGACGAGGTCGTTCACCCTCGTGACCACTGCCCTTCGATCCGGCAGGCCATACACGACGCCAGCGGTCCCGGCGTGTTCTCGCTCTGCGCGGACCTCGCTGCTCCTGCGTCCCCAACCGAACTCCACACTCAGACCACATGGAAGAAGGACGAGGTCGCCCCAAAGATAGGGCAACAGAACTACATATCGATAGGGCCGCTGCTGCCACTAGCAGACAGGCAACGCTTACGAAACAGAGTGGCGCCAGTGAACATGAGAAGAAGACAAACAATGCAACCATGCCAACTAAGCGATACAGTCTGGTAGAAACCTACACACGGCACCAACGCGAGCCGCAGCACGGCTCACTTTTATAGACGACAATGCGCAATGTCACCGGGTCGCAATTGTTCGCGATTGGTTTCAAGACCATTCTAGACAATTAGAGCGAATCATTTGGCCACACACATCGTCCGACATGAATCCGATCGAACATTTACGGGACTTAAGCGAGAGGTCAGATTGTGCACAAAATCCTTCAACGGCAATACACTCGCGATTATGGACAACTATAGAGGCATCAGGGCTCAATATACGTCGGGAAAAAGGAGGTTAGAAACGATATTAGGAAGTATCTCATGACTTTCTTCACCGCAGTGTAACTAATATTTTTGTATTATTCCTCTTCGTGACTCGTTGATGTGGCGTGACTCATTGTGGCGATGCAATTGTTTGGTGGGAGATTATGGAAAACAAGAGAAAATGCCGATACTAAAACGCAGTACGGGCAGACTTTGAGTCTGCCAACTTAGCAGGTTTCGCTAACGTCGCCGCTCGATGGCTCGAAAACACTTTCAATCACTGTTTCTCGAAAATGATTGAGTAGCGCATCGCACAAGAGCAATATTCGTTAAATCCAAGCACGTACTCCAGCCGTTTGAAAAAAGAACGAAACAAATGATGTTTGCCTATTGAATCTGCCATTCGTCGTGACGTGTATCCTTTATGTAGCTCAGCACTGTTTCGCAGACCGGCTGACGTCCCTTCCCATTTATTATGACAACGGCTGTTCCAGTCCTGCTACAGCGCTCACTCTTTTACACGAATTATCTGAAGATTGCAAATCCACAGGGAAGAATCATCGTGTTACTGCGTATTAGCCGACAGAGGCAACAACTGGACTAGCCAGAAAAGCAGCACAATCGTGTTTGCGCGAGAGTAATAGAAAGAAAAACACACAAATCAAGTGCACACCGTTCCAGCAAGTGAGGGGTCTCACGAGCTGATAGCACACACACTCATTGAACCTGTAGAAAAATTTCCACAAGACTACAAACAAGACATACAACTCTCCTCTCTCTGATTCTTTTACTGAATCGTTTGCCGTAGCAGTGAAAATATCTGGTCATAAACGCCTTCGTCATCGGTGATCACGTAACTGCCTTCTGCCAGTCCAGTCTAGAATGATGGTGCTGATCATTTGCGAATATGCTGTCTGGCATCATTATTCTACCGTGAAGTTGAAACATACGGATGTTGCATTTCGTCTCTAAAGAGAACACATTTTGGTCTCAAATTGGTTTCTAAGATTCACAGTAACTTTCAGATTCAGTTCTGTATACTACACAATCAACGACAGTCTTGGAACGTTTATCGGGAAGACGGATTAGGCGCCTCAGGAGGGGGAGTGTTCATTCCACTCGAGAAAGATATTGTCTCTACTTAGGCCGAAATTGAGTGTGTCAGTGAAGTTACCTGACGCGCACAACCGGTCTAGGTGAAACCAAGTTAATTGTTGGATGTTTTTACCGATGACCCATATCATGCAATACTAGCTGATGGTGACTAACCTACCGAGTATGGACTGAGACACATATGGATTCACTACCGGGGGTTCAACAGAGCCCTGTTAAGTACTTTTTAAAATGTTTTCCAAAAACTGACTTGAGCAGCCCAAACACAATGTAGATACCTTGGACCTTGTAGCTACACTACTGGTCATTAAAATTGCTACACCACGAAGATGACGGGCTACAGTCGTGAAATTCAACCGACAGAAAGAAGATGCTGCGATATGCAAATGATTAGCTTTTCAGAGCATTCACACACGTTTGGCGGCGGTGGCGGCATCTACAACGTGCTGACATGAGGAAAGTTTCCAACCGATTTCTCAAACACGAACAGCAGTTCACCGCCGTTGCCTGGTGAAACGTTGTTGTGATGCCTCGTGTAAGGAGGAGAAATGCGTACCATCACGTTTCCGACTTTGATAAAGGTCGGATTGTAGCCTATCGCGATTGCGGTTTATCGTATCGCGACATTGCTGCTCGCGTTGGTCGACATCCAATGACTGTTAGCGGAATATGAAATCGGTGGGTTTCAGAGGGTAATACGGAACGCCGTGCTGGATCATCCCAACGGCATCATATCACTAGCAGTCGAGATGACAGGCATCTTATCCGCATGGTTGTCACGGATCGTGCAGCCACGTCTCTATTCCTGAGTCTACAGATGGGGACGTTTTCAAGACAACAACGATGTGCACGAACAGTTCGACGACGTTTGCAGCAGCATGGACTATCAGCTCGGAGACCATGGCTGCGGTTACCCTTGACGCTGCATCACAGACAGGAGCGCCTGCGATGGTGTACTCAACGACGAACCTGGGTGCACGAATGGCAAAACGTCATTTTTTCGGACGAATCCAAGTTACGTTTACAGCATCATGATGGTCGCATCCGTGTTTGGCGATATCGCAGTGAACGCACATTGGAAGCGTGTATTCGTCATCGCCGTACTGGCGTATCACCCGGTGTGATGGTATGGGGTGCCACTGGTTACATATCTCGGTCGCCTCTTGTTCGCATTGACGGCACTTTGATCAGTGGACGTTACATTTCAGATGTGTTACGACACGTGGCTCTACCCTTCATTCGATCCCTGCGAAACCCTACATTTCAGCAGGATAATGCACGACCGCATGTTGCAGGTCCTGTACGAGCCTTTCTGGATACAGAAAATGTTCGACTGCTGCCCTGACAAGCACATTCTCCAGATCTCTCACCAACTGAAAACGTCTGGTGAATGGTTGCTGAGCAACTGGCTCGTCACAATACGCCAGCCACTACTCTTGATGAACTGTGGTATCGTGTTGAAGCTGCGTGGGCAGCTGTACCTGTACACGCCATCTCTATTGACTCAATGCCCAGGCGTAACAAGGCCGTTATTACGGCCGTAGGTGGTTGTTCTGGGTACTGAGTTCTCAGGATCTAATGCACCCAAATTGCGTGAAAATGTAATCAGATGTGAGTTCTAGTATAATATATTTGTCCAATGAATACCCGTTTATCATATGCATTTCTTCTTGGTGTAGCAATTTTAATGGCCAGTAGTGTACAAACAGGCTAGACCTTATCGATGGTGTCGATATAGAGATGGGGTTTAGTGATCATGATGTCATAGTAGCGACTATGGTTACGAAAGTTAGTAAATCAGTCACGATGGCTTAGAGTTTCTGCTAGAAACAGCAGATAAGCAGTTGTTAGCATCTCACTTGGAGAATGAACTGCAATCTTTTAGTTCCAGAATAATTGCAATAGAGGATTTATGGGTAGATTGTAAATCGTGCTCGGTACAAGTTCAAAAATGGATCTGAACAGTATGGGACTTAACTTCTGAAGTGATCAGTCCCCTAGAACTTAGAACTACTTAAACCTAACTAACCTAAGGACATCACACACATCCACGCCCGAGGCAGGATTCGAACGTGCGACCGTAGCGGTAGCGCCGTTCCACACTGAAGCGCCCAGAACCGCTCGGCCACACCGGCCGGCTCGGTACAAGTATGTATAATGTAAGTGGATTAAGGACCGAAAATACCCACCGTGGCTATATCTACATGGATGATCTGCAAATCACATTTAAGTGCCTGGCAGAGGGTTCATTGAACCACCTTCGCAATTCTCTATCATTCCAATCTTGTATAGCGCGCGGAAAGAACGAACACCTATATCTTAACGTACGAGCTCTGATTTCCCTTATTTTATCGTGGTGATCGTTTCTCCCAATGTAGGTCGGTGTCAACAAAATATTACCGCTTACGGAGGAGAAAGTTGGTGATTCAAATTTCATGAGAAGATTCCACTCTCTCCTACTTCGCGATAATACAAAACCTGCTGCCGTTCTTTTAACTTAACGAAATTCAGAAAATGCTGAGAAAGCAAAAGCTGTTGCACTCTCTGTTTAAAAGAGGACGCGCAAATGACGACAGGTAAAGAGTAGTAGCTTGTGAAAACATCTATGCGCGAATATTTCAACAGCTATCACCGTCGTACCTTGGCTAAAGGTCTGGCGGAGGACCCGAAAAAATTCTGGTCCTATGTAAAATCACTAAGCGGGTCTAAGGCTTCGATTCAGTCACTCGTTGACCAGTCTGGTTTGGCAGTAGAAGACTGCAAACGGAAGGACAAAATTTTAAATTCAACGTATTGTCGTTTGACCATTGCGCTGAGTCCCGTATGGATAACACAGTAATAAGCATCTCTGACGTAGAGAAACAACTGAAAGAGTTGGAAACAAATAAGTCTCCCTGTCCGTATGGAAGCCCTCGGTCTTACAAAGAGTTCCCTACGTCATTTATCGTGAATCTCTTGACTGGCGTGAAGTGCCAAGCGACTGGAAATAAGCGTGACTCCTGTATATAAGAAGAGCAAAAGAACGGACCTGCAAAATTACAGTCCAGTATCCTTAGAAGCAGTTTGCTGCAGAATTCTACAGTTCGAATACAATAAATTTCCTAGAGATCGAAAAGCAGATGATCACGCTCGTGTAAAAGCCACCTTCCTCTTTTCTCACACGATATACAGATAACTGTTGATGAAGGGCAACAGGAAGATGATATATTTCTAGATTTCCGAAAAGCATTCGTCACGCTGCATCCTACAGACTGTTAAAGAAGGTACGTACATACGGAATAAGATCCCAGATGAGTGGCTGGCTCGAAGAATTCTTAAGTAATAGAACCTAGTATGTTGTGCGAAGGGATATGAAATGAAACGAGCATGTGGGGATTGTGGTAGGGAAGACGAATGGTCGACTTCGGTTAGTTGGGAGAATTTTTGGAGTGTGGTTCACATGTAAAGGAGACCGCATATAGAACGATAGTGCGACCTATTCTTGAGTACAGCTCAAGCGTTTGTTTTTCTCACCAGGTAGGATTGGAAGAAGACATCGAAGCAATTTAGAGGCGAGCTGCTACATTTGTTACCGCTAGCTTTGGTCGGCATGCGAATGTTACGGTTATTGTTCGGAAGCTCAAGTAGGAATCCCTGGAGGGAAGAAGACATTCATTTCGAAGAACACTACTGATAAAGTTTTGAGAAACGTCATTTGACAGCAGAAGGATCCTACTGCCGCCAACATACATTTCGCGTAGGAATCACGAAGATGAGATATAAGAAATCAGTGCTCATACCGAGGCGTATAGACAGTCGTTTTTCCCTCGTTCTACCTGCTAGTGGAACAGGAAAGGTAACAGCTAGCTGTGGTACAGAGTACCCTCCGCTGCGCACAGTACGGTGGCTTGCGTAGTATGTATATAGATGTAGACGAACTGCGTTATGAGGCCTATGGCACAACAATAGCTAACGCCATTTGACCTCACTTTCCTGCTACTGTGTCTGGGCATATAGCCCACCAGCTCCGCAGGGCAGCAGCGCCTGTAGCCTTTACACTAGCTCTTAGGGGCAACGGCACAGAGAAATAAAACCGAGAACCCAACGCGAGTTCCGAGCGACAACCACCACCGCGGCGTTTTGTCAACTCAGGACACCACCGCTACGATCCAGGACGCTCTCCTTGCTGACAGGCGGCAGCAATAGCGCCCCTAGGAGGTGCGACTAGGGCAGAACTATTTGGTTGCACTCCACCCTATCATGCGGAGCCAAATATTTTGCGATAGTGGTCTTGGGTATTAATAAACCGTTTCGGCATATTTCGTTCTTTATTATTGGATCACTACCGGTTTCGTAGCACTTAAAGCCATATCTGCAGGTGAACATATAACGAAATCCTACAAGGTGTCTGCAGTTTACGGTAGATTCTTCCATTGGCACTGCACTTTCCACACGGCCAGTGTCCGACAGTCTAAATCTGCTCACCAGTCGGCAGAATACAGCCTACGGAACCTACCTCGAGCCTCCAGCAATCCACGCTAAGTTATGACTTGGTCTCACAAAGCTCCGGCACGAGGTTTTTGGTAATCAACGACTTGTTCTGTGTCGTGTCCTTGGACATCCGTCCTTAACTGTGATCTTTCTGGACGTAAGGCTTTGCTTGTTTGGAGTCAGTGAACAAGTCGGTTATGGCAAGCAGTTACAACTCTTTATCAGGCTATTTGCGCCGGCCGGGGTGGCCGAGCGGTTCTAGGCACTACAGTCTGGAACCGCGCTGCTGCTACGGTCGCAGGTTCGAATCCTGCCTCGGGCATGGATGTGTGTGATGTCCTTAGGTTAGTTAGGTTTAAGTAGTTCTAAGTTCTAGGGGACTGATGACCTTAGCAGTTAAGTACCATAGTACTCAGAGCCTATCAGGCTATTTAAATGTTCGAACCGAAACAGTTAACTTCATAAACAGAATTTGTTGTGGCTTTCTTGTTTTAACTGAAAGAGTAGTTTTCTACAGAACTTTGAAGTGTGATTTTATGTTGTTATTAATGAATGATGTGTTTCTTCCCTAGGTGGGAGTGAATTCTTAGTTACCGAGCTTAACTTATATAAAACTATAGAAGTTGTATGAATATAGTCAAAAAACCGTATGCTTTTTTTTTCGAAACTCCCTAATGTCTCCCACTTCGACGCAGTTTTGCTCAAAGGTGCCGACAACGTCTCTGCAACGGTACAAAAGCGTGGTGCAATACGACGTCGTCATCAGGCTCGGCGACACATGGAAAGAAAAATCCACAACTCAGAAGTTCACGTTAGGTGTAAGGTGGGTTAATGATGCCACACTGGCGACGAATTTCATTACAATTCTGCCCATCGCCATCGTGGACGTGTCACACAATGAGAAGGTAGGTTGGTTGGTTGGTTTGGGGAAGGAGACCAGACAGCGAGGTCATCGGTCTCATCGGATGAGGGAAGGACGGGGAAGGAAGTCGGCCGTGCCCTGTTGAAAGGAACCATCCCGGCATTTGCCTGGAGCGATTTAGGGAAATCACGGAAAACCTAAATCAGGATGGCCGGACGCGGGATTGAACCGTCGGCCTCCCGAATGCGAGTCCAGTGTCTAACCACTGCGCCACCTCGCTCGGTGGTAATGAGAAGGTCTTCACACCTACTCTTACCCATATTTCACCCTTTCTTTTGACGCCTATGTGATGGAAGTCATAACGACAACATCCAGTGTTAAAATCACGCGGTTTTCTTCGGCGCATCACGGCTCGGAATACATGTCAAAAAGCTTCAGTACCACCTCTTCCACCGGGACGTTGATCCCCACACATTTCGCGGTCGGAAACGGCACACTGCAGTGAGGTGAGCAACAGGACGACATCCTTGACAACGTTCGACACTGCTGACAACTCCGGGACAATTCAACCCTGCTGTAGGGGCGCAGTGAGGCTGCAATCCAATTGATGCTGCAGTCACTTTGAACGCGGTATGACCCCTTCGGAGTGTAGTGTGGCTTAAATTTTTGCTCTGGTATACATGGTAGAGACACTAGGAACCATTCGACAAAATTTTAACATGAGCCGAAGAAGCAAAGGGTGTCTATGCTTTTTCAACACTCCAGTTTGACATATTACTATGGCGCGATCACAGAGGGACACAAAATTGTCATGTTCGCACTAAAACGGCAGGCAAGACTCCCTGTCCCCAGCCCTATTTCGACAACATCCTCGGTACCAATCAGACACCTTTATTGACCTCTTTAAAAATGTACTTGTCAGAGACTTCGACACAATTTCGACTGAAAGGTGCCTCGTGGCTGTTCTAGATCCTGAGAGGAAGCAATTGTTTCGTCAGCCCTTAGTTGGGGTTGCCTGCTATAAGGCTCTAGAGCACCTACAAGGCACCACTCAGATGAAGGGGTGTCGAAGCCTCCGACAGGTAACTGCTGTCAAACACAGGGCACCTATTCCGATACAGCAGCGTATGTCGGCTGTTGTCTTGGATCCAGGGAATGTGGTGTGGCCAGGATACATGTTGTTAGCTGCATTATGTGTGTAGATTGCACCAGTTGTGCTCTGTAGCAGAGAAGATTCTATGTGACTTGGCCTATTAATTTGTGAAAGAGCTCACATTGCAATTACAGCAAGTTCATTTTAGGGCTTGCTGTATTTCACAATTCGTGGTGTTCAGTGTAATTTTGATCTGTTCTTCCTGCTGGCTTCCACTGTTTTGTTGTTCTCATTTATTGGAGCAAGTGGAGGTTAACCTGGGATTGTATGTTCTTTTATTTATATTCTTTGCTCTTGTTAATGGCTTGTTCTGTATTACTGTCATGTTATTATTTGTGGTATATTATTTCATGTCATTTTTATTGTACAATTTCCGAATCCTATTGGCCAGATTATTGTGTCATATGCTTAATTGTGTTAGGTGTTAAGTTTTTGCATTTTGGTAAACTGAGCGCTGGATACCTTGGTTGTGTCATATTGTGCATATGCTCGGAGTATTGATTAATACATATATTTAAATGTTGTTAACAATTTACGCTCCCTCAGCCACTTTCCACTATCATCGTTTCCAACACCACATTATCAGTTGTTCACGGTAGTAGTTCATCAGACATATTTTATGTCTGAGTGGATCGTAACCCCGCAAATAATAAAGAAAAACTTCGAATAATGTTTATTTTTTTTGTTCACTATAAATACAATATCAGTAGTTAGGCGCACTGAAATATCTTACTGAAACAGTGGTATCACCCTCACACTAGGCAAAAGCAATACAGTGCCACTTTTAGAAATATGCACATCCGTATCTGTGAAAGGGTCTTCTTGCCACACCGGTCGACATCGTGCCAAGACATATCGGAACTGCCCATCTTCAACTGAGATTGCTTCTTTGAAATTTGGTGGCTTGCGAAGTCATTCGTATGACGTCAAAAAAGCTCTAAGTCAGAATTATGACGCGTCCTATACAACAAATTAAGTTTCACGTAATTTTAAGTGATGTTGATGGACATTCAGTACATCTAAATGACACGGGGTGCACCCACAAATTGCCGGTTCTGTTCTAATGCAAATCGTTTTAATAATATGTTAACTGAACTAGGTTGAAACACATCACTAGAAAAATTCAGAAATAAAACTTAATGAGGATGTTATTGTGACGTGTATGAAATAATTAGTTTGGTCAGACAACGACGAAACTGAAATTGGATTTCGTCTAGGGAAAATATTTTGATAATTAACGGTTTATTTTTACAACGCTTTAACTACTTAACAGTAACTAAAACATCGACATATGAGAAAAATTAGTTATCGGAATAGAGATGTTGGGACCTTTTAGTTCGACCCAAATACCCACTCTCCCCTCAGAAAACCTACTGTGTCGCAGTAATTAACAGTTGATTATGGTTGTCAGTAACTGTTAGGTACGTGTTAGTAAAGCTGGAGATAGTTTCTAAAAGGTAAACCAAATACGAAAAATTGAACCACACGAAGAAAGGTGGTTACATATACTGGGTGGTCCATTGATCGTGACCCGGCCAAATATCTCACGAAATAAGAGTCAAACGAAAGAACTACAAAGAACGAAACTTGTCTAGCTTGAAGGGGGAAACCAGATGGCGCTATGTTGACCCGCTAGACGGCGCTGCCATAGGTCAAACGGATATCAACTGCGTTTTTTAAATATGAACCCCCATTTTTATTACATATTCGTAATTTACATAAAGAAATGTAAATGTTTTAGTTGGACTATTTTTTTCGCTTTGTGATACATGGCGCTGTAATAGTCACAAACATATGGCTCACATTTTAGACGAACAGTTGGTAACAGGTAGGTTTTTTAAATTAAAATACAGAACGTAGGTACGTTTGAACATTTTATTTCGGTTGTTCCAATGTGATACATGTACCTCTGTGAAGTTATCATTTCTCAGAACGCATGCTGTTACAGCGTGATTTCCTTTACCTACCACATTAATGCAATAAATGCTCAAAATAATGTCCGTCAACCTCAATGCATTTTGCAATACGTGTAACGACATTCCTCTGAAAAGCGAGTAGTTCACCTTCCGTAATGTTCGCACATGCATTGACAATGCGCTGACGCATTTTGTCAGGCGTTGTCGGTGGATCACGATAGCAAATATCCTTCAACTTTCCCCACAGAAAGAAATCCGGGACGTCAGATCCGGTGAATGTGCGGGCCATGGTATGGTGCTACGACGACCAATCCACCTGTCATGAAATATGCTTTTCAGTACCGTTTCAACCACACGCGACCTATGTGGCGGACATCCATCATGTTGGAAGTACATCGCCATTCTTTCATGCAGTGAAACATCTTGTAGTAACATCGGTAGAACATTACGTAGGAAATCAGCATACATTGCACCATTTAGATTGCCATCGATTAAACGGGGGCCTTTTATCCTTCCTCCCCTAATGCCGCACCATACATTAACCCGCCAAGGTAGCTGATGTTCCACTTGTCGCAGCCATAGTGGATTTTTCGTTGCACAATAGTGCATATTATGCCGGTTTTCGTTACCGCTGGTGGTGAATGACGCTTCGTCGCTAAATATAAATCGTGCAAAAAATCTGTCATCGTCCCGTAATTTCTTTTGTGCCCAGTGACAGAATTGTACACGACGATCAAAGTCGTCGCCATGCAATTCCTGGTGCATAGAAATATGGTACGGGTGCAAGCGATGTTGATGTAGCATTCTCAACACCGACGTTTTTGAGATTCCCGATTCTCGCGCAGTTTGTCTGCTACTGATGTGCGGAAGTTTCCGCGACAGCAGCTAAAACACCTACTTGGGCATCATCATTTGTTGCAGGTCGTGGTTGACGTTTCACATGTGGCTGAACACTCCCTGTTTCCTTAAATAACGTAATTATCCGGTGAACGGTCCGGACACTTGGATGATGTTGTCTAGGATACCGAGCAGCATACATAGCACACGCCCGTTGGACATTTTGATCACAATAGCCATACATCAACACGATATCAACCTTTTCCGCAATTGGTAAACGGTCCATTTTGACACGGCTAATGTATCACGAAGCAAATACCGTCCGCACTGGTGGAATGTTACGTGATACCACGTACCTATACGTTTGTGAATATTACAGCGCCATCTCACACAAAGCGAAAAATTTGGTCCAACTAAAACATTCATATTTCTTTACGTACTACACGAATATGTAATAAAAAAATGGGGGTTCCTATTTTAAAAAAAGGCAGTTGATATCCCTTTGACCTATGGCAGCACCATCTAGCGGACCAACCATATCGTCATCTGGTTTCCCCCTTCAAGCTAGACGAGTTTCGTTCTATGTAGTTTTTTCTTTTCTTGCTTACTTCGTGAGATATTTGGCCCGGACACTATCAATGGACCACCCTGTATCCAGATAGCATATCGATATGGAAAAGGACGGATAAATTCAATTTTATGTAGTGACTGGTTACGTTAAATTAGAACTAATTGTTGATGCAGAGAAATTTACGTTATTCCTTACAAAGAAGTTTTCATTTGATGCGAGTCTTTAGACGTAGGATGAGAACTTACAAGCGATCTTAGACTGATAAAAAGCGCAGAGAATTCAGTGGAGTGACATTCAGTAGTTTCACCCTTTAAATATGTATTCCCACTGCACACACTGCATTTTTGAAACTGAACACAGTAGTCAACAGATAAATTTCCATGATTGCGTCCATTCGTTTACTTAGACGGATACCACAGGGATTTTCATAATTTTTTGTATTCATGATAGGGGAAGTTCAGAACTCAAATATCAATCGCCAAAGGTAAGCGGATCCAAGGGTCCCGGGTTCGATTCCCGGTCGGGGTGGGGATTTTCAATGCCAGGGGACTGGGTGTTTGTGTTGTCCTCATCATTTCATCATAATCATCATCATTATCATCATCATTTCTGACTGTGGCTAGATTGGAATGTGTAAAAAAATTGCACTGTGTCAAAATTGGGACTTGGTACTGGCGCTGATGACCGCGCAGTTGAGCGCCCCACAAACCAAACATCATCATCATTGCCAAAGCCAAGTCGATGCAGCTGTCAAAAAATTTCTAGAGATTCAACTTTTCCAAGATTTTATCATTTGCTGAAAGTAGCGCAATTTTTTAACCGCTGCCTGCCTCTGTGGTAGTATATTCGCTTGTCGCATAGATGGCCTGGATTCGATACCTCAAATTAAGCCACCTATCTTCAGTTGTTTTGTTCTATCAAATTAGACATAAAACAGAAGCTGGAAATTGGTGTGTTTGAATTCAATCATGCAAACCATAAAAGAATAGTAGACCGACGCAAATTTTTAAACAAAGGTGCATGCTCTACGAACAATTTCGCGAAGCGTTACATACATCAACATGAATACAAAATACGAACGTTTAAGAACTCTTGACTGTTTATTCAATATAAATACAGAAAACTGCAACCAGTCACTTTTTTGAAGCAGTAATTTATGCCATGAAAAGTATATGGATATGAACAACTTACTGCGACAGTATGAGTTTTCGCAGACAGTACAAAATTTTGGATCCAGCTCGGCAATATAAACAATGCTCATGGCGATGCATTAAAGCATGTTCCATAGTCTTGTCGCAGAGCTATCAGCCAGAATTACGCTTTGAAAAAGCTATTTATATATAGAATTTATATATGCAACGAGAACGCGAATTTTGTGTGCCGTATGTAACTAGAAATAATAAGACATGCATTTTTTCATAAAAATGGTAGAGATGTGTTAATTAGCATATATTGGATGAATTTTGTATTTAAATGACGTAGATATTCGAACTGATAGGAGAAAAACAAAAAAAGACAGAACGGAGATTTGTACCAATTTCGATTGCTATCGACTTTTCTTTTTTCCCCTTCTCTTTATCTTTTATGCTTCATGTAAATGCTCATAGAACATGGACCTTTATTTAAAAATCTGCATCAGTCGCAAATCAAAACCGGGTCAGGTGAACATTGTACCACATAGCCACGGAACAATTTGTCAAATGGGCTTTTTTTTCATAACAAAAAAAGACCCATTGGACAAATTGTTCCGGCCATATCGAATTAAAAATTCATAGCCAACAGCCTTGTAAAAGAGGGCAGAGGATCGGACGGACGTTCATGGCACTCTCTTGTCCTAGGGGTAGGAAACTGCCCCCAAAGGCTTAGGAACAACAATGATCAACGGCATTAGGATGCAGAAGAAACGGAAACCAACGCATTATAGACATGTAACGTGCATCCACAGGACAAGTGACCTGTAATTGAGGAAGTGTCATTATGATCTCTCCATTGGCAAAAGTTTCCTGACTAGTCCCCCTTTCGGATCTCCAGGAGGGGATTGCCAAGGGGGAGATTGCCATAAGAAAAAGATTGAATAATCAATGGAAGGATAACGTTCTACGAGTCGGGGCATGGAATGTCAGAAGCTAGAAAGTGGTAGGGAAACTAGAAAATCTGAAAAGGGAAATGCAAAGGCTCAGTCTAGATGTGGTAGGGGTCACTGAAGTGGAAAGAAGACAAGGATTTCTGGTCAGATGAATACAGGGTAATATCAACAGCTGCAGAAAATGGTATAACGGGAGTAGGGTTCGTTATGAATACAGAGTGTGTTACTGCGAACAGTTCAATGGTAGGGTCGTTATTATCAGAATCAACAGTGAACCAACACCCACAACGATAGTTCAGCTATACATGCCAACGTCGCAAGCTGAAGATGAAGGGACGGGGAAAGTGTATGAGGATATGTAAGGGTAAAACAGTATGTAAAGGGAAATGAAAATCTAATAGTCATGGAAGACCGGAATTCAGCTGTAGGAGAAGGAGTAGAAGAAAAGGTTATAGGAGAATATTGGTTTTGGACAAGGAATGCGAGAGGAGAAAGACTAATTGAGTTCTGTTACAAGTTTAAGCTAGTAATAGCGAATACTCTGTTCAGAAATAACAAGTGGAGGAGGTATACTTGGAAAAGGCCGAGTGATATGGGAAGATTTCAGTTAGATTATGTCATGGTTAGACAGAAATTCCAAAAACAGATACAACAATTTAAGGGGTATCCAGGAGAAGATATAGATTGTTTAAATTTCACTGAGCACGATGGGAATTAACATCTGAGGTCATTAGTCCCCTAGAACGTAGAACTACTTAAACCTAACTAATCTAAGGACATCACACACATCCATGCCCGAGGTAGGATTTGCACCTGCGACCGGAGCAATCGCACGTTTCCCGACTGAAGGGCCTAGAACCGCTCGACCACAACGGTCGGCAGCAGATATAGACTCAGATCACAATATAATAGTGATGAAGAGTAGGCTGAAGTTTAAGACATTAGTCAGGAAGAATCAATGTGCAAAGAAGTGGGATACGGTTGAAATTCTCTAAAGTTATAGCTACAGCAATAAAGTTCTCTAAAGTTATAGCTACAGCAATAAAGAATTGCCTAGTAGGCAGTACAGCTGAAGAGGAATGGACATCTCCAAAAAGGGCCATCACAAAACATAGGTACAAAGAAGGTACCTGCGAAGAAACCACGAGTAACAGAAGAAATACTTCCAGGAAACTCAGGAATACAGAAATACAAGTCGTTGAGGAATGAAATGAAGAGGACGTGCAGGGAAGCTAAGACGAGATAGCTACAGGAAAAAGAAATGACTGTCGGAAGGACAGACACAGCATACAGGAAAGTCAAAACAACCTGCGGTATCATTAAAAGCAAGGGTGAAGGTGAATTCCACTGTTAAATGCAGAGGAGAGAGCAGATAGGTGGAAAGAATACATTGAAAGCCTCTATGAGGGGGAATATTTGTCTGATGTGATAGAAGAAGAAACAGAAGTCCATTTAGAAGAGATAATTGATCCAGTATTAGAACTAGAATTTAAAAGAGCTTTGGAGGACTTAATATCAAACAAGGCAGAAGGGATAGGTAACATTTTATTAGAATTTCTAAAATCATTCGGAGAAGTCGCAACAAAACGACTATTCACGTTTGTGTGTAGAGTGTAAGAGTCTGGCGACATACCCTTTGACTTTCGGAAAGGATCATCCACACGATTCCGAAGACGGCTAGAGCTGACAAGTGCGAGAATTATCGCACTAACAGTTTCACAGTTCATGCATCCAAGTTGCTTACAATAATAATATGCAGACGAATGGAAAAGAAAACTGAGGATGCGCTAGGAAAGGTAAAAGCACGAGAGAGGCAATTCTGACATTGTGATTAATAATGGAAGAAAGACTAAACAAAAATCAAGACACGTTCATAGAATTTTTCGACCTGTAAAAGCGTTCGAAAATGTAAAATGGTGCAAGATCAAGATGTTCGAAATTCTTAAAAAAGTAGGGGTTAGCTACAGAGAGAGACGAGTCATATACAACATGTACAACAGCCAAAAGAGAATAATAAGAGTGGACGAAAAAGAACGAAGTGCTCGTATTAAAAAGGGTATAAGACAAAGATATAGCCTTTCACTGCTACTGTTCAATCTGTACATCGAAGAAGCAATGCTGGAAATAAATGAAAGGTTCAGGAGTGGAATTAAAATTCAAGGTGAAAGGATATCAATGATACTGTTCGCTGATGACATTGCTATCCTGAATGAAAGAGAAGAAGAATTGCATTATCTGCTGAACGGAATGAACAGTCTAATGAGTACAGGGTATGGATTGAGAGTAAATAAAAAAAAGACGTAGGTAATGAGAAGTAGTAGGAATGAGAACAGCGAGAAACGTATCAGGATTGATGGTCACGAAGTAGGTGAAGTTAAGGAATTCTGTTACCTAGGCAGTAAAATAACCAATGATAGACAGAGCTACGAGGACATCAGAAGCGAAATGGGCGTTCCTGCCCAAGAGAAGTCTACTAATGTCGAATATCGGCCTTAAGTTGAGGAAGAAATTTCTGAGAATGTACATCTGGAGTACAGCATTATATGGTAGTGAAACATGGACTGTGGGAAAACCGGAATTGAAGAGATTCGAAGCATTTGAGATGAGGTGCTACAAACGAATGTTGGAAATTATGTGGACTGATAAGGTAGGAAATGAAGGGGTTCTGCGCCGAATCGGCAGGTAAGGAATATGTGGAAAACACTGATAACAAGAAGGGACAGTATGATAGGACGTCTGTTAAGACAAGAGGGAATGACTTGCATGGCACTAGAGGGAGCTGTAGAGAGCAAAAACTGTAGCGGAAGACAGAGATTGGAATACATACAGAAAATAATTGAGGACGTACGTTGCAAATTCAAAATGGTTCAAATGGGTCTGAGCACTACGGAACTTAATATCTGAGGTCATCAGTCCCCTAGACTTAGAACTACTTAAACCTAACTAATCTAAGGACATCATACACATCCATGCCCGAGGCAGGATTCGAACCTGCGACCGCAGTAGCACAGCGGTTCCGGAATAAAGCGCCTAGAACCGCTCGGCCACACAAGCACAAGACAGGAATTCGTGACGGGCCACATCAAACCTGTCAGAAGACCGATGACGGAAAAAAAGCCGATCATCTCGACAATTTTTGAGATTTACATCAAAATATTTTGAAAAACTGACATTTTTAGTTCTGAACTTCACGTACAGTGGACATAAAAAAATTACAAAAACCCGATTTCCATAGGTTTTTCTCGTTAGACAAGGGACACGCTACGAAATGTAATGAGATGTAGATGGCTGCTGTCGCATCTCGTTACTGGCTTCTCATTCTGAAAGAATATATAGAAATTAGAGTGTCAGATAATCTTCTCCTCTGAGGAAGACATGGAAGTTTGCGCTGACCTGCTTTAAAACACATTCTCAGTAGGCAGAAGAATTTTATGATTAGTTAGGGCAACGATTCCCGCTGTTTGTTTGGCTTCACCAACGGCAGCGCTGCTAGTATCTTTTGCAATGGGGGTCAGCACTCATGATACTTACCTTATACGCTGACTGCTCTCTGCTGATGGCTAGTATCATCAAAAATCCATTTTACAAACTTCTAGTACTTGTAGAGGTGACTGAGTAGACAATATTTGGAATTGTAACCCATTTCCGCAAACGTACCGATGCTGTGATACAGCCACTAGAAACATTTCTGCTATGGAGTTATGCGATGGGGTAGTTATGGTCGGGGATGCTTACGTCGGATCGGCTGATGTCATTTGACATCTGCTTTACCGCTCTGACCTGGTTCAAGGTTCACTCACGTGTCTGTGAGTGTTTTAGTAGTGTGATTGAATACACGTTTGCAGAATACAGCGACCTAATTCTTCTGTATGGCAAAGCTCACTGAAATGGAAGAGCTGCTGGTCGCCTTTATCAAGATCTTTCTCCACACCGTCCACTGCATACCCTTTTCTCCAAAGTTACACAACGGTTTCGGGGAACGGATAACTTTGTAACCTCCCCCTCACTTATCGACCTTAATGACAGTGAAAAATTAAACCGCGTGTACCTAATGGAAATTTGGGAAAAGCAATCGTCACCGAGGTTAATTTGTCGGTAAAGAGGGAGGAAAGGGTTACATCTAAATGAAAGGAAAAATGCTAATGAAACTGGTGGAAATTAATTTTGAAATAGGGGTAAAGTTAATAAAGAAAGTAAATGTGCGGCCGTTACGTTAACAATCAACTAGCGGTAATTAGATATTTGAGATTTGGGGGAAATTACGGTCGCCAGTCCTAAGGACAATTACTATAGTAACTGAAAAAGATAGATTATTACACATATATTTAGCACTAGAAGCGTGGCAACTGAAGGTTGACACGTGCAGTGTGAAAACTGAAAGTTTGTCAGAAGTAATAAATTTCGCTACACTCTGACTTAATTTAGCAAAAGACTTAATAAAACAGGAAAATCGAAAGTTAATTTAGTAACTGAAGTTAATAGTGAGCTTTCTTTCTGAAGCACATCGAAATTCAATAAAATACGGTTAGTCTAGGACTACCTCAACAATCATTTCAAAAGCTACTTGGATCTACACAATTTAGAAATAAGGGATTTAACTTTGAACTTGAATTAAATGATTCTGAACAATTAACAGTAGTAAAATTTAGTACGTACCAAGCTGATCTGCAATCACAGGTAAGCTAAAATACGGTAACAAAACTCGCACTCATAATTTGTGCTTGTGTAATCTGAATATTGTAGCCAGCTATGAATACTTTAAATGAACTTTGAAATTAAAGCAGCGAAATTGAATTATATTACCTTAATACTGGCGTTTGAATTTCAACGACACTCGGGTTCATCTCGGAAAAGGAAGGGACCCTGCTTGGCAATGCAACTGGGACAATGAGCAACAAAGGTTCATGCTAAGTTGCTGTAATTTTGTGATGCAACAATTTTAAAAGTTTGAAAAGCTGAGGTCTGCCATACAGTTCTAAAACTTTACGTGCTTCCAGTCTTCCTTGTTGGTTGATTGAAGGTTTGAAGCCGTCGATCGAGGATGTGGCGACAGTCACTCATTGTCGGCCGTCGCTGTTGCAGAAGCTGGATGTTGGCGCGCCTTCTTCTCGACACGCTCACCAGGCGAAACGGGCTCTTGATGTGCGCCAGATAATGCTTCCCGTCCGCGACACCAATGCAGAAACTATCATCGCAAGTCGAGCGCAATTACATGCTGCCAAACCCCGAAAGCGCGGCAACTCGCGGGAGCGTCACACAACACACCTCCTCCACTCGCTACTCCAGCCAGACTCTCTCTGCTCGCGCTCCACGCGACAGCGTTAACACTACCAAAGATCCTACACACTTTGATTCTTCACACAACCTATCGATGTAATCGTTCAATAGCAGTTTTCCCTAGGCAAGACCCAGCGTAAAAATACAAATAATATTTACGAAACAAACCAATTATACATAGACATAAATGCATAAATATATATATATACAAATAGTAAAACAATTACAATATATAAAGAGACAGAAATGTCATATCTTGAGGTAACAAAGCAAGGAGAAAAAATTATAGTACAATGGATGGAAATAGGAGGATATACATTTCTGGCGTTACACGTGCCCCACATTGTCTGAGGATGTTCATCTAACGTAAACAGACTCAGAAAATGTCCCAAAAAAGAAACAGTGGAAATGCATATGCTCAAAACATCAACAAAATTTAGCATTCGTCTAATTAACCATAAATCAATTTTTAGACCATAATAATTAAGTGGAGACACTCCTAATCTTATTCCACTCTGTCATCTTGCACAAAATAAAACAGGTTGACAACATATTAAAATTCATAGAAAACATAGAAAATCGTTTAGCTATTCCAAAATCGTCAAAATTCGTAACATTATCAAGAAATGGAATACTATTTACAAAATTAATCAGAGTACATGGTCTTAAAAACAGGTATATCAAAATACGCAAATTAATTATTAATTGCATAGAATACACATTTTATATAACCTTTTCATAATTAATACTCTCGCCATGAGTGTCCACTTAACGCTAAACAATAAAATAATATACAGCAGATCGACAAAAACATAAATATTGACGCAGAATTCTTTCACATCAGCTGTCCAGGAAGAAAAACAACTCCGCCTTCTGTACTCGCAAGTACAAAGAATGCCGACAGCGGCACAAGAGCGGACAGCGGCACAAGAGCCGACAGCGGCTCCGCCTCGCCAGAATTGTCACGCCCGCCTGTGCAGCACGCTTGATCTCACTCGCCTGTGTAACGGCATTTCCAGAACGTCCGTTTCACTGAATTCTTTAGGAAAAACTCACTCCCGAGTAACCTCAAGGAGTCCCTTAATACTATCACAGTGGATAACTCAACACTGTCCATCATCACACGCATGTACTAGCCTGAAACTTAAAACAGCGTCTAAGTACATCGGCAATGACTAGTAAAACACACATTCATGAAATCTGACAGCTAGTTACAAAAGCATATTTACATTCCTTAATCTACTGTGACTCAGCTGAAAACTTAAACTAGCAGCTTGGATTTTTCAGATGATTACTAATCAGTTACTCTTAAATCATTTAGTCAAAATTAATTTCTTATTAATTACAACTTCTTTAATGTCCTCTTGGTCAGGCAAAGCATGGAAATCTAGCAAATCGTGAAATATTACCCTCTATATTTACATACTGTACAAATTACCCATTATGTGGTATTAATCAATCCTAGGTTGGTACAATTTCAGGTCTACAATATTCCGTATACCTAATAGTTTTCCAGAGCTTGGATACTCTAAGCAATAAGCCTTTGTGTGAGGTATACCAATGACCTTATATGGTCCATTATAAACAAACTTAAATTTAGAGATTTCATGGTCTATCTCGCTCAATTTCTCGTGAGCTTTTACAAGTACTAAGTCTCCGATTGCAAACTTAGCAAAACGCGCTTTAGCGTCATGACGACGTATGCGACCATCGGTTCTTAGCTTCATTATTTCTGGCAAACGATCTTTTTTCACACCAATACTCGGTTTGTCTGGAAACACACTCTTATTCCTCATTATTACTTCATACAGGTCTCGTCTTTGTTCGTGTGTTACGTTTGACACACCGTCTACAATACTTTCCACATCACTTTCTACAATATTGTCAATGCCGAGATTCCTCACATTACAGTAGTTCAAATTCATACCTACGTCAATAGCATCCGGCCAGTTAACAATGTGTATAGGCTGGTATTGCCTATGCACACAGTCTCCTGCCTCGTCAAATCTAACTACTATTGTTTTATCTTGTGACGTACATGTCAAAGTTTTGCTTTCGCAATTAATCACTGCACGGTACTTTAATAGCCAATCCAACCCGATAATTACCTTCGTAGTTAAGTCTGGCACGACGACAAACTCTTGTTCAAATCGTGCCCCACATATCTCGAAGTTGACAAAAATCTGTTTTGTGACCGGTTTACTGGCCTTCCCAGTAGCACCGATAATTTTCACTCCTGTTACTGGCATAACTGCGATGCCAGGTCTGTCTTTCATTAACTCAAATATTTTCCCAGATACAGCACTCAATTCTGCACCGGTGTCAATCAACACGTTTAGTTGTAGGTCGTGCATATTAACAAACACTACTATCTGTCTACACTTGTCCTCGACTGTTTCTTTATTTTCCCACAGTAAATCCTCGTCTATATCCAGGTCATTCCAGAAAAAACCATCCGGCTTTGATCCTAAATCCTGCTTATCTGGCGGCTTTTTCAGCCTCTGTTCACATACAGTTTTTATTTCAACACGTTTGTCCTGAGGCCTAGTCTGTAGCTTCGCCTCCAATACCGAAACCTTTTCCTGTAACTCGTCAACTGGTGGGTGTTGTTTTGCTATCAATTCACTAATTGTCACCTTCGTTGATTCCACTTTAGTCAGATTGATCTCATCTGCCAATCTACCTGGAGGAATGTGCCCAGTAGTATCTGCAATTACTTCCTCTGGACCTGCGCAACCCACACTGCTATCGTCTGACCGTATAATGTCAGCTCTAACCTCTTACACGCTGTAATCTATGTGCTTTTCTACCAATCGTGTCCGGCTATCACGAAAATTTTCGTAATCTTTCTCCTTAATACTGTCGCAATGTTTCAACTGGAGGTTTGCGTCGGATGGGTCGGCTACTTCTACCACTATAACTTTCGGTAAAGTCTGCCGGTTAGGGCCAGAACTTTCCGTTACTACTTCAACATCCAACTCTTGCGGGACGAAACACGACGAATCTTGCTCGTACTCACCATTAACATGAAGTATTTCTGGTAAAGTCTGCCGGTTAGGGCCAGAACTTTCTATCACTTCACAAACACTATCTTCCTGCGGGACGAGACGCAGCAAATCCTTCACGCGCTCCCCATAAACACTTCTCCCGTACAGACCCCTATAATCTCTTAGTTCGTCGTATAAGCAACCGAACTGCCTTAAGCAGACCTCATCCCTCTCTGCATCCCCTCGCTCGATGACGGACTTTTTATCCGACATCTGATTTTCTCTCAACACTTGCAACTCATTCTTTAACTCAATCTCCAGTTCCGTTGTGGGTGTTACAGCTGCCACTTTATAATTGATTTCCGGAACACTACTTAAATTGTTCTCACTGACAGTGAATGTATTTTCTACTGCCGTGTCTACAGCTGATCTACTACTCGTGGGCGCACTCCTTTCTCCTAACACTGACACACTCTCCCGCCGTTGATTATTCCATACGGAATTTTCATAACGACGACACCTGGGTTTTCTCCTGTTATTGGGCCTCCAAAATTTCTCCATGACCGGTCGGCCCCTCACCGGCGCGGCTAATGGTTTCCCTGTCTTGTCCCAGCAGATACGCTCCCCGGATGCTGCTGAGGCGGCTGATCACACCCTCTGGCGTTATTACTATTCTGTGAAGCCCGTATCACGTTAGTATGATACTGGTTTCCGTCATTCCTGTTATTATTTGCATTGTATCGATTGTTATTACGGTCCGAACCGTTATTGTTATTGCTGCCATGGTTGCGGTATGCATTATTCCCATACGCAATTTAGAAATATGGGATTTAACTATGAACTTGAATTAAATGATTCTGAACAATTAACAGTAGTAAAATTTAGTACGTACCAAGCTGAGCTGCAGTCACAGGTAAGCTAAAATACGGTAACAAAACTCGCACTCTTAATTTGTGCTTGTGTAATCTGAATATTGTAGCCAGCTATGAATACTTTAACTGAACTTTAAAATTAAAGCAGCGAAATTGAATTATATTACCTTAATGCTGGCGTTTGAATTTCAACGACACTCGGGTTCATTTCGGAAAAGGAAGGGACCCTGCTTGGCAATGCAATTGGGACAATGAGCAACAAAGGTTCATGCTAAGTTGCTGTAATTTTGTGATGCAACAATTTTAAAAGTTTGAAAAGCTGAGGTCTGCCATACAGTTCTAAAACTTTACGTGCTTCCAGTCTTCCTTGTTGGTTGATTGAAGGTTTGAAGCCGTCGATCGAGGATGTGGCGACAGTCACTCATTGTCGGCCGTCGCTGTTGCAGAAGCTGGATGTTGGCGCGCCTTCTTCTCGACACGCTCACCAGGCGAAACGGGCTCTTGATGTGCGCCAGATAATGCTTCCCGTCCGCGACACCAATGCAGAAACTATCATCGCAAGTCGAGCGCAATTACATGCTGCCAAACCCCGAATGCGCGGCAACTCGCGGGAGCGTCACACAACACACCTCCTCCACTCGCTACTCCAGCCAGACTCTCTCTGCTCGCGCTCCACGCGACAGAGTTAACACTACCAAAGATCCTACACACTTTGATTCTTCACACGACCTATCGATGTAATTGTTCGATAGCAGTTTTCCCTAGGCAAGACCCAGCGTAAAAATACAAATAATATTTACGAAACAAACCAATTATACATAGACATAAATGCATAAATATATATATATATATATATATATATATATACAAATAGTAAAACAATTACAATATATAAAGGGACAGAAATGTCATATCTTGAGGTAACAAAGCAAGGAGAAAAAATTATAGTACAATGGATGGAAATAGGAGGATATACATTTCCGGCGTTACAACTTTACCGTTAGCAGGTTGTGACTGTGGTGCTCCGACTAGACGCGAAGTGGCCGTACTGTAAACAACAGCGTTTGTGAAAACTGAGTGAGATTTCTTTTTGTTTCTTGGCTATTAATGAGTGTATTTGTAGAACAAGGAGAACAAATGATGTACTGGTTGACGCCTGATAAATTACTTGTTAATGTGTTCGCGTTACTAATGAGGGTTCCAATTAAAATCATTATGTTCTCAGTCCCCTCCACAAACCCTATAAATCTGTAACGGGAATTTCCGACTACCTTGTGTAGGGCGCCGGCTCCAGTGTTGCATCAGCTCCACCAGACTCAGCAAGATCAGCGTCTCACCTGAAGATGACGGTCAGGTGGACTGTCGAAATATTGTGTCAAATTGACTTGAAGATCAGGTTGGAAACGTTTATTTTGCTTATTTTTGTTGTTACTTCACAAAGTTTTAATCTGATAAAGCTTATAGCTTCAGTCGTTGCTACCTTTGAATATAAGAATACGGTTATAAAGCATTAATCGAGTCCATTATAAGGAACATCGGCCATTCAGAGACATTATAAGTTCTGCAGAAATTTATTGTGAAGTGTAACTGGCTGGGTCAAAGGAACTGCATAAAGCGATATTGTCCTACATCGAAGTGTTGCCTCTGATGTGTTACGCTCTGAAATTCCGATGGGGGAAATAAATTACCTCATTGCCTCGTAGTGGAAATTCACTGTAACTAGAATTAGGTTCCAGTTACGAAAATCAATGGTAATTTGGCAGCCCAGCCTGAAACTGGCTGATAGCAGTACGGCCGCAGTAGCTTACATTATAATTTCAAATCGCTAATCGACACCAAAAGTTAAATATATGTATATCTGACAAATTCATCGCTGTGTGCGGGCACACCCGCCTGCGAACATAAACGTTGTCAAAGAGTACAGCGCAGGTGTCGTTGGTAGTACGGGCAGTGGTGGTGGTGGTAGTGGTGGTGGTGATGGTGGTGGTTGTGTGTGTGTGTGTGTGTGTGTGTGTGTGTGTGTGTGTGTGTGTGTCTGCCCGCGCGAGGTGGCGTAGATACCATGGCGTAATTCATTGCGTGTGATGCACAGCCCTTTAATCGTTCAATTTTGAGGGGCAAATATCGGCGAATGGCGGCATTAACAATTTTTATGTCCGGCAGTTTGTGGTCCATGCTGGCGTGAGGGGAATGTCATGGGACCGACCGAACGAGCGCCGGTAAGTAGTGAATATCTGCGACACAGTGTGTCTGTGAAGCTCACGTGGCTGTGTGAAAAATCGCGCGCCTTCGCGATTAATATTTTATTCTCTGGTATTTATGGAACTTCCTTTATAGTCGTCATTATCATCATCCACATCATGATCCTACATTAAGCCTGCAGATGCATTCCGGTATTCAACTACCTGTCAACTACTCCGTTGATCAACACTGGATAATATATTCGTGGGTCTTCCGAAGCGTCTTTTGCCTATCGGTCGGTTCTCAACGACATGTTTTGGTGGTGGCTCATTATCTATTCGAAGGATATGGTCAGGCTATCGTTGAATCTATTCTTAGATTTTTTTCTGTTATTGCGATCATCAGTTCAGGTGTAATGTCTTCACTGCGGATGTGAACAGCAATGCACGTTTTATAGCTTCACAGAAATTTGTCTGATACCAGATTCACTTGTCATTTAATAGGACTTCATCAGTTAATTATCTTCGTTCTTAGCAACAACAGTGTGAAACATTTCGGTGTTGTCCCAGGCGACGCACCTGCTTACATGGCTAGTATCATCGACGGAATTAGCAAAACAATACATTCCACACCGTGCCCCATTGCAGAGTTCAATGCAGGTCAGAGGTACGGAGTTGCCCTGGACGGCGATTGTTCATCAGAGACAAGGGTATCGTCAGCAGCGGCCTCTTGGCAGACATAAATGATCCGACGGATGTCGTAAGCACAGATCTGCTACTGTTTGCTGATGACACTGTACTGTACGAGAAAGCGTCGTCGTTCACTAGGTGTAGGACGATATAGTATGACTCAGATATAATTTATACTTGGTGTGGTGAATTGCAGCTTGCTCTAAATGTAGAAAAATGTAAGTTAATGCGGATGGGGAGGGAAAACAATGTTTCAATAGAGTATTAGTGAAGTGCTGCTCGAGACACTCAAGTCGATTAAATATCTAGTCGTAGCATTGCAAAGCGGTATGATATGCAACGGGTACGTGAAGTCGATAGCAGGGAAGACGAATGATTGACCTCGATTCTTTGGGAGAATTATTGGAAATTATAGCTTACCTATAAAGTACATCGCGTATAGAACAAACATGCAACCCATTCTTGAGCACTGCTCGAGTGTTTCAGACTGAATAATTCGGTCTGAAGGACGACATCGAAACAATCCACAGGCATGTTGTAAGTTTGTTACTTTAATTTGCTGGGGAAGTTAACCTTGCATTACTGCGCAACTGTTTCACCAGGTATCCAGTCTAGCTCACCAAATTCCCAACCAGACTAACATTAATTATAATCTTTTAATAGTCATACAACAACCGGTGATATATATATAAAAAGTGAATTTAAATAAAAAGAAATAAATCAGTTTATATTTGGAAATTTATTTTAACATTGATCATTGAAATTTCAGCATATTAAACGTGAGTTATAACTGAGCTGGTGCCTTATTTAGGACTGTGAAAATGTGAGTTTGCAATCTTACGGAACACATCAGATATGGAGGCAAGATCGGGAGACTGCATACAACACTGCATTCATAAAACAACACACAAAGAACGTTGAAACGTATACAAGAGAAAGTTAACCACTACCAACAGATTCAAATTTTCACCCAAAGAAGATACGTTTGTAGCACAATCCTGTCCGTCATGTAATTACCACACACTGGTATACTAAATTCATATTAACTCTGTGAAATCTTCGCGAAAAGAATAGCTGAGGGCTACTTTGATGATTACACCACTTGCTTCACGTGGTCAACTTGGTTTACACAAAGAGTGTAACTCCACAATAATTTTGATAATTAAAATAAATTAGATCGAAAAGCAATTTACAAAAGAAAAACCTCAAACTGGTTACTAACGTCTTACTGTTAACCTGACGGGTCAAACAGTTATATAAGCACGTGGTACTGGTCTCGCAAAGTACACCCCACGTGGGTTGAACATAAAGAAAAGTTGCTATATTTAAAAATATTGTCAATACGAGACGTTATAATCACACAAGCATTCGCATTTAAGATTGATCTTAGTTAGAGTTACTGATCAACACGTGGTTCCAATCTACTCACAAAGTAGTGACAAAGCAACTACCGGAAAATAATCTGAACTTCACACGAGAATTACACTGCGCTGCAATTTAAGATAACATTAGATATTTTAGAGCTAAACCTGAAATAAAGGTGATTAAATTTTCAGTTAGGCTGAACTTTAGAAATCCATTGTCCTGCGGACTTAGCAGACACGCGCTTAGCCGGAGATCTTACCACTTCAGACGCTCGCCCCGGACCGACTGACCTGCGCTCCTACCGAGCGTGCTTCCCAAATACAAACGGAAGTGACCAGAGGGGCAGCTTCCTATACCAACATGACAACGGACGGACAGGACCATACTAAGGATAGAAACCTCTTTGCTTTTAGAAAGCGTAGCTACCTGTTCCGACGATGGTCCTGCTGTTCTCTAGCAGGCAGGCTTGTCTGCTACCCTCAAGCATGCAACTACAAATACATTTGCTCATACATCCTCTCACACAGAAGGGAAGGGGGATGACAGTATCTTATCATACACAGTGTATAAAAGAAAGCGGATGTAGGTTCCGTATGAGACTGTGTGACATGAATTACATATAAACTGTGTTTTAAAGTGTAGTAGTGTGACAGATCGTTCTTGTTTATGTGTAAAAGTAACACGTTCCACTACTCAGTCTCCTCCCAGATAGTCAGAAACGCCACAGTAAATTTAGAAGAGGAATTTATGCCGTAAATGACAATAGATTTAAGAAATTAAACATGAAAGGAATCCAACAGAGACCTTTCAATGTTGTTACATTTGTTGCCAGTATCTTCGTTCAACACGAGAGTATTAGGGAGATGGTTAGGAATTTCAAATGGGAATCCCTGGAGGGAAGAGAACGTTCTTTTCGAGAATCAGCATTGCGAAAACGTAAATTTTGCGTAAGGACCACGAAGACCACACTATAGAAATTATGGGTTTTACGGAGGCGGGAAGGGTCGCTTTTCCCTCGCCCCATTTGCTAGTGGAACAGGACTAGAAGTCCACGTGGCATGTGGAGTATTCATGTGGCTGTAGATACAGAAGTTAAATATAAAATCTATCTTCTAAATTAAACTCATCTCTGTTTACAATGGGTAAACGTCGTTAGAAGTGAAAGTAGCATTCGTATGACCTCAAGGTTGTGTGGTAGAACTACTGCTGTTCACGATATTTGTAAATATATGCCCAAAGTAAATATAATAAAAAATAAGACTAGCAACAACAAGAAAAGCTTTTCTGAAAAACAGATATATTTTAACATTTTTTACAAATTTAACTCTCATATACCCTTTCTGAAAGCGTTTGTCTGAAATGAAACCTTGTACGGAAGTGAAACAGAAAAGTAAGGAATAGAAGCTTTTGAAATATACTGGGACAGACGAATGCGAGTGATTAAACGGGTGTATCAAACTGGCGATAAAATAAATTTATGGCACAATTTGACTGAGAAAGGATAGGTTGATAGGATATACTCTGAAGCACCGTTGAATCGTCACGTTGATAATGTTAGTAAGTGTGGAGGGTAAAAATTGTAGTGGAGGACCAGGGCTTGACTACAGTAAGAAACTTTAAAAAGGATATAGGATGCGGTAGTTAAATGAAGATGCTTGCACAGGATAGTTATGCAGAGGTGAAGAGGCTTGCACGGGATAGACGAACGTGGAGAGCTGCTTCAAACCTTTCTTGGGACACAAGACTACAACGAAGCACAACTCTCTTACTAACGAACGAAATGCTCTGCCGTTATTGGAATTTTACCTATTTTCTCTAACACTCCCATCTGGAGTCGATTTCAGACTAGAGACAGAAAGGTAACTGAAACCAGATGTCAGTAAAAATGAAATACTAAATTCCGACTGGAATGTGTACAGGAAGCTGAACGCCAATGGAGATGAAGTTTCTATATCTGTAAATAATAAGATAGTATGTAGTTACATTAGAAAAAATTGCGATTGCGAAATAATTTGGGTGAAGTCTTAAAGGATGATGATTTAATGCTTCTGTAGATCCCCTGTCTCAGGAGCAGTAGGGGTGGAACATTTGAGGGAAAAGTAGGAGATTTCGCGGAAATTTCCTGCCAATGTTGTAATATTAGGGGGAGATTTCAACTTACCAGCTATTGACTGGAAGACTTACATGATTTTGGTGGTGGCAGGGATAGTGAATTGCGTGCAATTATTCTAAATGCCGTATTCGAAAATTACCAGGAGTAGTTAATAACTGACATAAGACCGGGAGAGCAGTGTGTTGACCACATGCCCCTCCATATCCACGTCCAGTGACGCCAGTGGGCTGAGCTTGACATGGTGGCCAGGCAGTATCATGGGAGCCTTTATGCCCTGTCCACCCGGGGGGCTCACTGCTCTTTGGTGAGTATATGCTTGGCGATCACTGGGCCCCAGCCCTCACAGCACCAATTCTCTTTCTGTGCTGCTTGTCTCCTCTTGTCCTTTTCCCCTAACTTCAGGGAGATGTCTCGTGCCTTCCTGGGCTCTTGAAACTCATTTGCGTTGGTTTGCTTGTAGCAATATTCTCTCTTGTACTGCTCTTTCCCTGTATTGCTCTTTCCCTGCACCGTTCTTTCCCATTATCGCCCTTTCCCAGCACCGCCCTTTCCCAGCACCGCCCTTTCCCAGCACCACCCTTTCCCAGCACCGCCCTTTCCCGGCACCGCCCTATCCCAGCACCGCCCTTTCCCAGCACTGCCCTTTCCCAGCACCGCCCTTTCCCAGTACCGCCCTTTCCCAGTACCGCCCTTTCCCAGTACCGCCCCTTCCCAGTACTGCCCTTTCCCAGTACCGCCTGTAGGGAAGCAGCCTACTCACGCCGTATAAAATTCACATTAGTCTTTCCATTGTATGCCAGCCAGTCCGCTGTAATTAGCTCCGACGTCATAAATATTGCACAATACTTTAAAAAATCAAGCAAATAACCTGAAACGTTTCTAGCATGTCAGGAGTAATACTGAATCAATATGTGTTGAATATCAGTTCAATAACTTTAACCATTTTCGAAATCTGGACATTTTTCTGTAAAAATCAATGGCGCAACAGAAAAGAGCTAGAAACTTAAAAATTTACATTTGGATTCCTTTTGCATAATAATTTAGTAGAAACAGTATTCTGAATCTCACAAATTAAAATTTTAGTTGAAATTCATGATTTTCTGGTTTTTGTCTTAGAAATTAAGGAAGCAAGATAGATTAAGTAGGCGAATAAATAAGGCTAGGATGTTTAAATTTAAGTAGAAGGGAGATCCGCTATAATCATAAAAATGTGAGAAGTTTCAATTGAATAACTATAAAACTATAGCAATAGCGTATCTCCAAAGGGAAAGTTCAGAGCTCGTCTACTGCGTGTAGTGTAATTAAATTAATTCTCTCGCCCAAAATATTTGACTTAGCCACATCAGACTTTTATTATGATTACTTACCTGTGTGCTGAAGGGACATTTAAATTGAGGGCTTCATCGGCCATCAGCAAAGGAAGCGATGATTTATTCAATAACTTAAAGTGGTGCATTACTAGCCCAGCGGCTAGTCGGGAGAGCGGAATTGATCAGGCGTTCCCTTAGCCGTCCGCACCGCGGCTTTATATATAAGAACGCTGCGCGAGAGAAAAAGGTCCCAGTTCTCTCCAGACGCTGAATAGCACACCACCTGTGCCGGGAGTCGCGTCGCGTCGGTATCATTGCTATAAACAGCCTCGGATGCCGTAATAAGTTACTCGGGATACGCGTAACCATGAAATAGTTTTCGAGTGAAGTGTTAATTCTGGGATGACTTTAATGATCTATCTGCAGTTTGCGTATGTCGTATTTTCACATGTCGCCGTGGGACAGACATTCTACCTTTATTTTAGCGTGGCGTTTGATGAATATTATCATCAAATTATGGCGAGCATTCACTTAAACATTTGGTTTGAACAGTTATAGTTGCATCAGCGCATTAGACTCTGAACTGCTCTGGTAGTTGGACTGTGTGGATTCTTTTTGGTCTGTTGACTTTCAGAATATAGTGAACATTTTAGAGAGAATGGTTTTTTTTATTATGAATCCCAGACAATCTTCTAATTCCTCAGAGCTATAAGCTTTAGCTATAAATGTATTTCTCAGATGAAGTGGGCACTAGGAATTCTAATTACAGGCTTCACGTTTTGTTAATCACTTCCTGGTTGCCAATGTTGTAGTTAGAGAGCCAGTGTTGAGAACGGCAAAAGACTGCATAAATAATATGAACATTTAACAACAATAAATTTCACCCGCCGCCCCACATATGGTGAATCGGCCAGGAAAAACAAAACATTTTAAACAACATAAATTCCACCCGCCGCCTCACATATGGTGCATCGGCCGGGAAATGCATCTTTTCTACTTTACATTCCATATATATAAACCGATTAATTCCACCCACCGCCCCACACGCCCTTTCCCAATACCGCCCTTTCCCAGACCGCCCTTTCCCTGCACTGCCATTTCCCTGCACTGCCCTTTCCCTGTACTGCTCTTTCCTCGTTTTGCTCTTTCCCTGTTCCTTTCTTTCCCTGTCCCTGTCTTTCCCTGTCCTTTTCTTTCCCTGTCCCTTTCTTTCCTTGTCCCTTTCTTTCCTTGCCCTCTCTTTCCTTTTTCTGCTCTCTTTCTCCTCCGCTGCGGCGTTTGAGGCCATCCATTCTTTCTTCCTTTCCTTTTTACATTTTCTTCTCCTCTCTGTGTGTGCCTTATAACCACCCACGTGTTTGACGTGTAGCAGGAGACTGGGTAACGGGTAATGCCCAACCCCGGGTTGGCGTGTAGGGCCCACTCGTACCCCCTGGTACAGGCCAGGCCCAGGGAGGGGTGATTGCCTCAGCTGTTACCTTCCTCCTCTGCTCATTGGTCACTCCATCTGTCGTTCAGGAGGTGTGACATAAGGTGGGGACAATCACCTAAGGCGGGAGGCTCCCCTTTGGAGGGCCCCTGCTGGCAGGAGCATGTCATTGGAGATGCTGACAGTCATGGGGGACTTCTTCCCAATGACTGATTTTCCTTCTCTTTCTCCGAGTGTTTCACATGAAAGAAAGTGTAATGAGGCTCATGTCTCTTCCTGTTGCGCCTCGATATCTAGTAGTCTTACGTTCAGAGAAAACCAGACTTTTGCTACTATAAACCTCTTTGCTATACAGAAAGGCGTGGATGGCATTGCCGGCCCTGTGAAGTCATGCTCCCGTCTCCGCAATGGAACTCTGCTTTTGGATATTGATAGCGCTCTCCAGGCCCAGAAACTACTCAAGGCCCAATTCCTCCACGAATACCCTATAAAAGTGGAGGCTCACAGGACACTTAACTCGTTGTGTGGTGTTATCTACACCTGGCTGTTGAATGGTTTGGCGGGGGACGAAAAAACTAATTATGTATCGGATCAGGACGTTACTGCTGTTCATCGAGTTATGAAGAAGGAAGCTGCTGATTTGGTGTCCACTCGCACATTGTTCCTGAGTTTCGATCGGTTAACGTTTCCTACCAAGATAAAGGCAGGCTATGAAGTCATCTCTGTGCGCGCTTACATTCCCAATCCGTTGAGGTGTTCTAAATACCACCAGTTCAATCATACCAGCCCCTGATGGCAACAAAACGACTATTCACGATGGTGTATCGAATTTATGAGACTAGCGGCATACCATCACACTCTCAAAAGAACATCATCTACACAACTGAGAAGCTATCAAGAGCCGAAAAGTGCGAAAATTATCCTACAGCCAACTTAACAGCTCACGCATTGAAGTTGCTGACAAGAATAATAAACAGAAGAATTGAAAAGAAAACTGAGGTTCTGTTAGATGACACTCAGTTTGGCTTTGGAAAGGTGAAGGCACAGCAGAGGCAGTTCTGATGTTGCGCTTGGTTATGGAAGCAAGACTGAAAAAAATCAGGACACGTTCATAGGATCTGTTGAAACAGCAAACGTGTTTGACAATGTAAAATGGTTCAAGATGTTCGAAATTCTGAGAAAAATAGGTATAGCTATTGATAAAGACGGGTAATATACCAAATGTACACAAACGAAGAGGGAACAATAAAACTGGAAGACAAAGAACGAGGTACTCGCATCAAAAAGGGTGTACGATAGGGATGTAGCATTTCGCTCCTACTGTTAAATTTATATATCGAAAAAGCAGTAATGGAAATAAATGGATGGTTAAGAATGGGATTAAAATTCAAGGAGAAAGGATATCAATTATAAGATTCGCTGATGACATTGCTATTCTCAGCAAAAATGAAGAAGAATGGGACGAACATTCCAATGAGTACAGAATATGGACTGAGAGTAAACCAAAGAATGACGAAAGTAATGAGAGTAGTAGTAGGTATGAGAATAGCTAAAATCTAAAGATCAGATTTAGACGAAGTAGACGAAGTTAAGGAATTCTGCTAAGTTGGAAGAAAAATAACCCATGAAGGACAGGTCAAGGAAGGAATATAAAACGAGCTACCAGTGCAACAAAGGCCTTCCTCGCCAAGAGTAGTCTACTTGTATCAAACATGGCCTTTAATTTGAAGAAGAAATTTCTGAGAATGTACTTTTGGAGCACATTATTGTATGGTTGTGAAACATACAATGTGGAAAAACCGGGACAGAGAAGGATGAAAGCATTTGAGATGTAGTGCTACAGATGAATGATGAAAATTAGGTGGAGTGATAAGGTAACGAATGAAGAGATGCTCTACAGAATCGTCAAGGGAAGGAATATATGAAAAAGGAGAAATATATGGAAAACTTTGACAGGAAAGGACAGGATGATAAGACATCTGTTAAGTCATAGCGAAATTCATGATACTAGAGAGGACTATAGAGGGTAAAAACTGCAGAGGAAGATAGAAACTGGAGTACATCCACCAAATAGGTTGAGACCGAGCTTGCAAGTGCATCTCTCAGATGAAAAGATTGATACAGGAGAGGAATTTGTGGCAGGCCACTTCAAACTAGCCAGACGACTGACAACAACAAAAAAATTGTGGAGGTAAGACCCACCTAGCCCACCTAGCGGGGGGGGGGGGGGGGAGAGGTGCGGTTGAAAAGGGTTGCTAACTTCTGACACCTTAGGCTGGCCTGAACAACAGATGTACAGATTGTATCATAAAACATTCCAGGGAATATACGTGCAGATGGGCACAGCTGAGAAGAGAGAGTGGCAAGAGATGATGGATAGTAAAAGAGGGGAGGATCAGGTGGACAGAAAAAGTGGGCTAGGGAAATGAACTGAGAAAGTAGGGGGGGGGGGAGGAAATGGGCAGAGGGAAGGGAAAGGAGGAGACAGAGAGAGCAGGAGAGGAGGATATGTGTGCAATAAATGGCTCATGCACACATGGATGAAGCCTTGGGTAAAAAGCTAGTCTATTACAAATATAAAATGAGTATATCTGTGTGTGTTTAGTGCATCTCTTCCTAAACAAATGGACTGATTTCAGCCAAACTTGGTACACAACACTTATTTTCTTGATAGAAGCACTGTGTGGATAAGATTCACCTAACTCTCATAGGGGTGAGGATCAAAAGTTTTGATGACTCCTTGCTGCCCTGGCTGCCCTGAAGGACAGGTATGTTCTGTGGATAATACTGAAATGTGTTCCAGGCGTTATCGAGTGGATAGGTACAGAAAAAGCGGAGGGGGGAGAGGAGAACTTGGGCAGTCAGAGGGGAGAGAAGGAAGTGGGGAGAAAGAAAGGGGAGGAAGACGTGTCCAGAGAGATGGGGGAAAGAAGGTGGACAGAGAGTAGGGGAGGAGGAGATGGACAGAAAGATGGAGAATGGGAGATGGACAGAGAGTCTGGAGAGGAGGGGTGGAGAGAGTGGAACTGAGGAGATGGAAATAAAGAGAAGAGAGGGGGGCAGAGATCTGTGTAATATGTGTAACATTTACATACATGGTGCAGCTGAGGGTAAAAAGCTTGGATATTTGCAAAAGTCGTTGTATCTATGTATGAATATTTCATTTCAATCAGTCTTGGTACACATATCACCCACTATCTGCAGAGAAGTACTGTAAAGATGAAAACCACATCTTACATATATGTGGTGTGTGGGTGAAAATGTGGTGACATACCAAATAGCTCAGGAATATCTAGAGCTATTTTAATTAAAGTTTATATATACATAACATTTATTGGCGATATTATAATTCATTATTTGTATCATTATTTTTATAAAAACACTGTGGGGTAATATACCCCTACCACCAGTAGTGCTGAAAATGAGAAGTTGTGACAGCAGATAGTAGCTTCTAATTCCTAGTTTGGCTACGCTCATTGGCGACAATCCCTATGACAGTTTCACTGTTGGGCATGGATGTGGTATACAGACAATGATGTATTAGCGTATCATTGTAAATTGTGAAGCAGTTTGTACCAAAACTTTCTTACCTCCTCCTATCTGGAAAAAAGTTGCTGTGACAGCAGGTCACCATTGCAGCCTTATGGCAGAGGGTGGAGATGATAAGGGATGATCAAAAACAATTATAAAATTACTATTGATCCTAACGTAGTTTGGAACGAGAAGCAGTGATGAATATGAGTTGGAATTTCTTTCTCGTTTTTAGTTGACTTGGTGCACATTAGAGGTACGAAGGCAATCTGTTTCTTATTTTTCGTTGTTCAGCATGTCAACCATACCGCAAGAATGAGCACCACAGCAAACCAATAATTTCGTCATATGTTTTCGGGCCAAAGATCATGTCACACCGCTGAATACTACAGATACGTTTAACTTCTGCATACTTCTTACTCTAGCATAATTAATGGGTTGCTCAGTATTCAGACGATACAGCTGAAACATGTAAACAAAATATATATGTACACAGGGTGAGTCACTAACTATTACCACCTAGAACAACTCCGAAAGTATGCTAGTAGCTGAAAAGTTTGTAGGAAAAATGTTCCATGGGGCAACGGGGACCGTATATGACTTTTTTTTACTGGGATGCTATAGTTTGGTACTTATTTTGGCATCCGGCCAGCCCTTAACCTTCACCATGCCAAATCCGTACTTAACCCTGCCGACCTGCGCACAATGCGGGATAAAGGCAGTAGAAAAAGAAGAAAGAAAGAAAGTTTGGTACTTATTTTCTGATAGCGGATATCGAGACGAATCCAATGATGTGTGACACTAAGGTCTTTGAAGGTCAACGAAGGTCACAAAGCTGGCATGAACGTCCATTTACAGAAGGTGTTCGAAGTGATGACCATTGGCATCAATGCAGTGCTGCAATCTTCTTATCATGGATTGAGTGGTATTCCTTATCAGGCCGGCACTTATCTAAGCACTTGCTCTGACAATTCTCTCTCGTATATCTTCAGGTGTAGTTGGAAAGTCTTTATAAACAATGTCTTTTGCGAATCCCCACAAAAAAATCCAGAGGCGTCAAGTCTGGCGAACGAGCCGGACACGACACATCTCCTCCGCGTCCAATACAACGATTTGGGAAATGCCTCTGCAATTCATTTTTAGCCATCAGCAAAAAATATGCCGAACACCCATTGTGTTGATACCACATTTTGTTCCTTGTTCCTAAAGGTATTTCTTCCAAAAACAGACCTAATGTTTCCAGGTTCCGAGTTCGAGTCTCGGTCCGGCACACAATCTGAATCTGCCAGGCAGTTTCAGACCTAATGTTTCTTGCAGGAATGCGACGTACTTCCTACCATTAAGATTTCCTTCGATGAAGTGGGGGCCTATAATTCTGTCCACCGGAATCCCACACCATACGTTCACCGACCGCGGTTTTTGGTGTGCAACTTGCCGCAGCCAACATGGATTTTCAGTTGTCCAATTATGCAAATTATCATTTCCACGGTTTGTGAATGTAGCCTCGTCAGTAAATAAAATCAAATTAATAAATGTGTCATTCATCTGAATCTGAAGTTGAACCAATCAGCAGAATTCAATGCGACGCATACAATCCGTACCAATTAATCATTGGTGGAGACTGATATGGTAAGAATGATATTTATGGCGATGCTGAACACGAACAACACTACTCTGGCTTACGCCAGATTCCCTTGCGATGTTACGCGATCCCAAGGATCTCGAACCACAGTGGCAAGAGTACCAGTTTCCGTTTCCCCGTCAGTAAATTTCCTTTGCCGGTTGTGTTTCCGATGCGTTAAAGATCCAGTTGTTCTCGATTTATCATACACATATTTAAATGTACGACGTGTAGGGTGAGTATGTCAGTCAATCTCGTTGGCATTCTCCTTAAATGAGTAGCATATCGACTTGTTCTTTGGAGGAATACACCACTCACATTCGCTTGATTCGACGATACTAGTCTTAACGTTCCTATTAGTTTTGTATTGCGAAACCGTCGAATGCTGTTTACATGTCAATGGCACGTTAGATGGATACGCCGTATTCGGCGAATGTTTACTACACTCCTGGAAATTGAAATAAGAACACCGTGAATTCATTGTCCCAGGAAGGGGAAACTTTATTGACACATTCCTGGGGTCAGATACATCACATGATCACACTGACAGAACCACAGGCACATAGACACAGGCAACAGAGCATGCACAATGTCGGCACTAGTACAGTGTATATCCACCTTTCGCAGCAATGCACGCTGCTATTCTCCCATGGAGACGATCGTAGAGATGCTGGATGTAGTCCTGTGGAACGGCTTGCCATGCCATTTCCACCTGGCGCCTCAGTTGGACCAGCGTTCGTGCTGGACGTGCAGACCGCGTGAGACGACGCTTCATCCAGTCCCAAACATGCTCAATGGGGGACAGATCCGGAGATCTTGCTGGCCAGGGTAGTTGACTTACACCTTCTAGAGCACGTTGGGTGGCACGGGATACATGCGGACGTGCATTGTCCTGTTGGAACAGCAAGTTCCCTTGCCGGTCTAGGAATGGTAGAACGATGGGTTCGATGACGGTTTGGATGTACCGTGCACTATTCAGTGTCCCCTCGACGATCACCAGTGGTGTACGGCCAGTGTAGGAGATCGCTCCCCACACCATGATGCCGGGTGTTGGCCCTGTGTGCCTCGGTCGTATGCAGTCCTGATTGTGGCGCTCACCTGCACGGCGCCAAACACGCATACGACCATCATTGGCACCAAGGCAGAAGCGACTCTCATCGCTGAAGACGACACGTCTCCATTCGTCCCTCCATTCACGCCTGTCGCGACACCACTGGAGGCTGGCTGCACGATGTTGGGGCGTGAGCGGAAGACGGCCTAACGGTGTGCGGGACCGTAGCCCAGCTTCATGGAGACGGTTGCGAATGGTCCTCGCCGATACCCCAGGAGCAACAGTGTCCCTAATTTGCTGGGAAGTGGCGGTGCGGTCCCCTACGGCACTGCGTAGGATCCTACGGTCTTGGCGTGCATCCGTGCGTCGCTGCGGTCCGGTCCCAGGTCGACGGGCACGTGCACCTTCCGCCGACCACTGGCGACAACATCGATGTACTGTGGAGACCTCACGCCCCACGTGTTGAGCAATTCGGCGGTACGTCCACCCGGCCTCCCGCATGCCCACTATACACCCTCGCTCAAAGTCCGTCAACTGCACATACGGTTCACGTCCACGCTGTCGCGGCAAGCTACCAGTGTTAAAGACTGCGATGGAGCTCCGTATGCCACGGCAAACTGGCTGACACTGATGGCGACAGTGCACAAATGTTGCGCAGCTAGCGCCATTCGACGGCCAACACCGCGGTTCCTGGTGTGTCCGCTGTGCCGTGCGTGTGATCATTGCTTGTACAGCCCTCTCGCAGTGTCCGGAGCAAGTATGGTGGGTCTGACACACCGGTGTCAATGTGTTCTTTTTTCCATTTCCAGGAGTGTATTTGAACGATATGCGAGAGAGAATTGTCAGAGCATGTGCTTCGATAAGTCCTGAAGTGATAAGGTATACCACTCAATCCATGACAAGACGATTGCAGCACTGCATTGATACCAATGGTCATTACTTCGAACATCTGTAAATGGACGTTCATGCCGCCTTTGTGACCTTCGTTGGCCTTCAAAGACCTTAGTGTTACACATCATTGGATTCGTCTCGATAGCACTATCAGAAAATAAGTACCAAACTGTAGCATCCCATTTAAAAATAAATAAATAAAATTCATCATATTTCTTTCGTGACCCCACCTAGCAACAAAAAACCGTGCGTGTGATCATTGCTTGTACAGCCCTCTCGCAGTGTCCGGAGCAAGTATGGTGGGTCTGACACACCGGTGTCAATGTGTTCTTTTTTCCATTTCCAGGAGTGTATTTGAACGATATGCGAGAGAGAATTGTCAGAGCATGTGCTTCGATAAGTCCTGAAGTGATAAGGTATACCACTCAATCCATGACAAGACGATTGCAGCACTGCATTGATACCAATGGTCATTACTTCGAACATCTGTAAATGGACGTTCATGCCGCCTTTGTGACCTTCGTTGGCCTTCAAAGACCTTAGTGTTACACATCATTGGATTCGTCTCGATAGCACTATCAGAAAATAAGTACCAAACTGTAGCATCCCATTTAAAAATAAATAAATAAAATTCATCATATTTCTTTCGTGACCCCACCTAGCAACAAAAAACCGTCATATATGGCCCCCGTTGCCACATGGAACATTTGTCCTACAAACTTTTCAGCTACTATCATACTTTCGGAGTTATTCTAGGTGGCAGTAGTTAGTGACTCATCCTGTATAATAAGAGAGTAAGAGAGAGAGAGAGAGAGAGAGAGAGAGAGAGAGAGAGAGATGGAGTGGAGAGGGAGTGGGGACGAGCGACATGGCATGTAGGTACAATACCGAAGCCTTGTGTAATATGAAACTGATAAAATTAACAGGCGAATGCCAGGTAATCGGTTTACCTTTATCAGGCGTAAATCGTGAAATCATCTCAATCCACTAGATAAAAATCAAACATAGAAATGTCATTCGGTTACACACTTAATGTAGTCGATTGACTTGATACTCGACTAGCCATTCTCACAAACCACCTGACGTCGAATGTTTGCTGAAAACATACCAAACACATACACGAAATAAACTCTTCACCTGCCTCTCATCTTCTCCACGAAGTCACCTTCGCGAGTTCCTCACAAACATACAGTATAACAAAAGGTTTTTTTTTCCGAAACAATACCCAGCCACCATTCGACGAAATTCGTGTCATTGTCGTGTTGAGCACGGCTGTGAAAGGTACTTCGCTCTTAGCACTGGCTGTTTTATTGAAACGTCCTCCGGAGCTCGACGTAACGTCCCTGTTTTCCGTTCGCAGTTCGCTCATCCGCAATTAACAGGGTGACGTCGATGGGGCCGTGGCTGGTTTTAATGACACTGTTACAACTACAGCTGATGCCAGGCCTTGTTCGCATAATTAGTGCCTGCTTGTTTGCCATGCAGCGTGACAGTCGTCACCAAATTTGGGGAATGTCCTCTGCTGTTTTAATGCATCAGTGATGTTAAAGTAAATCGCATGTTTTATAAACAACTACCACCAACAATGTTTCTTTATTACCTTCATATTCTCAGTTACTAGGAAAGAACCCACTCCAGTTTACATAAAAGCAGAACTGACTCTCAGAACTGTTGACCCCTATCACTCGCTTCCATTTGCAACAGAATTATATCCGGAGCTTAAACACAATGACTACATGAACGATAAGTAACTTTCATGTAGGAATTAACTTGGATATAGAAAACATCAATTATAATGTAATGTGCTCTACTTCCGTAATGTATTGATTTACATTGAAATAAGAAAGTAAAATGTTGGATAGGGAAGGATACGTCACACATCAGCAAGAAAAGGAATGCATATACTTATAAAATTTGGAAATGCGGCATTGAACTTTAAACAATTTTCTTGCTGCGTGAACTGATTTTGTAAGAAATCGTTGTTGGAAAGCATCGAGTCTGGTGACATAAGACCATGTTGTTTTTAACTGTTAATACAAGGAAATAGTTTGCACAATAATAGTAATTACAATCGGCTTTCTTCAATAACCATAGACTGCAGGTTCGACTGACTTGGGTTTAGACATGGAAAACGAAAGTGTACTCACCGCGCACCATCACCAAACCGATAACTTCCAACTGAATCAAGATGCTGAAAAATACTTACAAAAGATTTCATTAACAAGCATGAAGGATTACGCAGTCTATTACCACATGAAGCTGTAAATGAGTCAAAAAGCGGTTATTACTGTACAACGTAATTCACACTGCACAACTACACAACTTTCCAGGAGCGAGGCTCGAATGAGAAGAAGAAGAATGACTAACAGTTCTCTTATTTAACAAATCAAAATCATTATTTTCATAGATAATTAATGCATGGCTCAGAGTCTGAGATATGACGCTATCGGCCAGCCGCTGTAGTCGAGCGGTCCGGAACCGCGCGACTGCTACTGTCGTAGGTTCGAATCCTGCCTCGGTCATGGGTGTGTGTGATGTCCTTAGGTTAGTTAGGTTTAAGTAGTTCTAAGTTCTAGGGGACTGATGACCTTAGATATTAAGTCCCATGGTGCTCAGAGCCATTTTGACCTGATTGGCTAAGAGAAGGTAAACTTCTTATCCAAGATCGCTTGTAAACAACCTTTATTGTCAATTACCGATTTCATTAAACATGGTTACAGTCTTCTGATCTCGACGAAAGCTTATTACATGTCTCCTATACCAGCTGTATCTGACGATGATAACCTTGCATACCGAAACCGATAATTGACATCAAGGCTTGTTATCTTGGCTAAGATGTTCACCATCTCTCAAATAATTATTACAGATCGCAACTTACCACTCAGGATGAGCAGCCTGATGAATAATCTCATGTCGTTGAAATACAACGTTTTGCTTCAATATGAAAGTCAACTGGCAGTCTTCACATATGATCGTAAGGCGTAGTCATTTACATAAACAGCTGTAATCAGCGTCTCTAGAGCTTTTACAAGTTTTGATGTAGTACCACGCCAACGCTTACTAAATAAAATATTACGTTTGCGCCCGGATCGTATGAATGATATATTCCATTTCAAGCTTATGATGAGTTTCAGTCTGCATTGTTTCCAGATAAGCAGTACACAACAAAATTTAAATGAGCGTAGCTATAATATGGTCTGTCTTGCACGAAATATGCCAGAATACCCCATATACATCATGCATATTAATAAAGGAAATCAATTTCTTAAATGGTTCTGCGATCATTGTTGATATTTGTTTATATCGTCGTAGAGGCTTCTGTCGTCATCAGATCAAAACTTAGCACTTGTAAAACATCGTTAGAGTAAGTACCAGTGCAACCCACGCCCTGTTACACATAGGTTTCATCGATACTGACAATGAACGTTGTTATGCAAGTTCTACGATATGACCTGACGATGACGGTAGCTGAAACGATATATGACATACATTAACACTGATACATACAAATACAAAGTACAATGAAGAGCCAAAGAAACTGGTACACCTGTCTAATATCGTGTAGGACTCCCGCGAACATGCAGAAGTGCCGCAACACGACGTGGAATGGACTCGACTAATATCTGAAGTAATGACTGAGGGAACTGACACCTTGGATCCTGCAGATCTGTCCATAAATCCGCAAGAGTACGAGGGAGCGGAGATCTTTTCTGAATAGCACGTTGCTAGGCATCACAGGTATAATGATCATGTCTGGGGATTTTGGTGTCCAGCGGAAGCGTTTAAACTCAGGAGAATGTTCATAGAGACACTTTGTAGCAGTTCTGGAAGTGTGGGGTGTCGCATTGTCCTGCTGGAATTGCCGAAGTCCGTCGGAATGCACAATGGACATGAATGGATGCAGGTGATCAGACAGGATGCTTACGTATGTGTCACTTGTCAGAGTCGTATCTAGACTGTCAGGGGTCCCTTATCACTCCAACTGCACACGCTCCACACCATTACAGAGCCTCCACCAACTTGAACGGTCCCCTGCTGACAAGCATGTTCCATGGATTCATGAGGTTGTCTCCATACCCGTACACGTCCATCAGCTCGATACAATTAGAAATGAGTCTCTTCCAACCAGGCCACATGTTTCCAGTCATCACCAATCCAATGTCGGTGTTGCGAGCCCAAGCGAGGCGTAAAGCTTTGTGTCGTGCGGTCATCAAGGATACACGAGTGGGTCTTCGGCTCCGAAAGTCCATATCGATCATGTTTCATTGAATAGTTCGCAAGCTGAAACTTGTTGATGGCCCAGCACTAAAATCTGCAGCAATTTGCGGGAGAGTTGCACTTCTGTCACGCTGAACGATTCTTTTCACTCGTCGTTGGTCCCGTTCTTGCAGGATCTTTTTCCGGCTCCAGTTATGTCGGAGATCTGATGTTTTACCGGATTCCTGATATTCACTAATACACTCATGAAACAGACGTACGAGAAAATCCCGACTCCATCGCTACCTCGGAGATTCTGTGTCCCATTCCTCGTGCACCGACTATAACACCACGTTCAGACTAACTTAAATTTTGATAACCTACCATTGTAGCAGCAGTAACTTATGTAACAACTGCAACAGACACTTGTTGTCTAATGTAGGTGTTGCCGATTTCCGGCCGTGGTGGCCAAGCGGTTAAAGGCGCTACAGTCTGTAACCGCGCGGCCGCTACGGTCGCAGGTTCGAATCCTGCCTCGGGCATGGATGTGTGTGATGTCCTTAGGTTAGTTAGGTTTAAGTAGTTCTACGTTCTAGGGGACTGATGACCTTAGAAGTTAAGTCCCATAGTGCTCAGAGCCATTTGAACCATTTTTTGTTGCCGATTGCAGCGCCGTATTCTGCCTGTTTATATATCTATGTATTTGAATACGCATGCCTGTATCACTTTATTTGGCTCTTCAGTGTATGTAGTCTGTGTGTTCTTGGTACTAGGAATAAGTGACATACTAATGTAAACTTGAGTAAAAAAATGTGGAAAGAATATTTGCTGGCAATTTGTAGTGACTTATCACACTGCAGTCAAATTAAGGAAAGGAAATAATCGTTCTTATACTAAAAATGGACGTGGTAACTTCTACATTTTTTAAAATTCTATCAGTGTTTGATAACAACGTAGGGGATATAAGGTAAAAAGTTGTCATATTTATGTACAAATAAAAAAGACGAAAGGACAACAGCTAATATACAAGCACAATGCGGAGAATTCTATGCCCGTACAAACGGAGGAGTTGGAAACTTTATATGCTATACGCTATTGTTCTCTAATAGCCTATCACGGCCAGCCGGTCTGACGTCGCTATCCAGAGAGACTGCTCGTCCTCAAAAAGTGTAAAACTTCTTCACTTAACCAAACGCTACCGAGAGTTAGTAATTTACCCCAAGACATTTGTGCAAGGCCTGCTGATCAGAAGCCCTTCTCTTTATCAGCCAAATGTCTGTAATAAGTTCTCCGAAATCAAATGTTGGACTGCCTTGACTCTTACAGAACTCCACCCGTATACTCTAACGAAGGGAGCTATGGCCTCAGTAGCTACAGCCCCTCTAGTTATACAATGACTGCAAAGAGTCTGTCTCTTACCTAACTGCGGCATAGAGGCTAACAAGGTTCACTGGAAAGAAACGGTGAAAGTGCTGCATCAATATTTTTAAGCACAACTATTAGTATGATGTTGATATACTGTTCAGAATAAAAAACTCTTCTTAATGTACACTTATGATTCGCCACTCATCTCATTATCGTGCAAAACAACGCCATGAGATGCAGTAGAAATTGAAATTGCATAAGGGAAAGTAGGGGAACAGTTTTCTTTTGACGCGTTCATAATAAGAAATCGAAAACTACCTTTATGTAAGATTGCTACAGTTTCTCTCATTTCAGTATACTACACCAATATAGATGTAAACAGCTAGTTCAGTGAAGTTAACTGCCAGTATATCACAAAGAAGCGATTTGACTCGATTCCTCGCCCCATAGCGTAATTAATCCACAGTGTTTGGGGTACTGTCAGCTTGAGAACCAAAGTTGCTTATAGTCCGTCTTGATTGCAGAAATGTTTATTAATACGACCGGTTTCTTCAACAGTTGCACGTATATTCGCTGTAACCGAAATTGCAGATCTGAAGATGGTTCTAGAGGAACCGAAACCGGTCATGTGAATAAACATTTTTGCAATCAAGACGGATTATAAGTAACATTGTATAACGAGTGATTGCAGTATCCCTTCAGACATTATGTCTGTTTTTGCAAAAAATGAGAAGCAAAGCTTAAACGCCGTCCAGTCACATTCATGTGACCACCTGTGAAAAACCTGAATAATCACTTTTTGCATAGCTGCAAGCTGCGAGACTTCCAGAAAGAGCCTCAATGAGGTTCCACAAGGTACGGACAGGTATGTGGGGGCAGGCCACCTCGATTGCCGTGGCCAGCTGCGCGAGGTTTCTTGGTTGAGAAACCATGACGCGAATAGCCGAATAGATATGGTCCCAAAGATTCTCGATAAGGATTATATCCGGGGAGTATTGTTTCCAGGGCAATACGGTAAACTCATACTGGTGCTCTTCCACTGACGCACGTGCACTGTGTGCTGTGTAACACTTTGCATTCGCCTACTGCCGAGAAAAAACAAACTGCATGTATGGTGGAGATGGTCCCCAAGGACTGCGTACATACAGTGTGTCCTCCAGAATGACGAGATCACCGAGGGAATGCCCTCCGGTCTGGGCCCTTTCGACGACAGAGCAGCGTGTTTACTCTCAGACTTTACACGCCGTACACGCCTCTGTATGATGGAGCATGAAACGTGATTCATCTGAAAAGATCACCTGTCGCCACTCAGTGGACGTTCAGTTGCCGTATTGGCGTGCAAATTCCAGCCTTCGTCACCTATGAACAGCAGTCATGATGGATGCATGAACTGGGTGTTTGCTGCGCCGGCCCACAAGCAGCAATGCTCACTGAACGATCGTTGAGGAGTTGGTAGCCCCTTGGTACATCTGGGCCGTCAGTTGCTCAACAGTTGCACGTCTATTCTCCCGTACACATATCCGCAGCTGCAGTTCACCCTTGTACACTACTAGCCATTAAAATTGCTACACCAAGAAGAAATGCAGATGATAAACGGGTATTCATTGGACTAATATATTATACTAGAACTGACATGTGATTACATTTTCACACAATTTGGGTGAATAGATCCTGAGAAATCAGCACCCAGAACACAAACCTCTGGCCGTAATAACGGCCTTGATACTCATGGGCATTGAGTCAGACAGAGCTTGGATGGCGTGTACTGGTACAGCTGCCCATGCAGCTTCAAGACGATACCACAGTTCATCAAGAATAGTGACTGGCGTATTGTGACGAGCCAGTTTCTCGGCCACCATTGACAAGACGTTCTCAATTGGTGAGAGATCTGGAGAATGTGCTGGCCAGGGCAGCAGTCGAACATTTTCTGTATCCAGAAAAGGCCCGTACAGGACCTGCAACATGCGGCCGTGCATTATCCTGCTGAAATGTAGGGTTTCGCAGGGATCGAATGAAGGGTAGAGCCACGAGTCGTAACACAACTGAAATGTAACGTCCAGAACCTGGATTCATCCGAAAAAATGACGTCTTGCGCTCCTGTCTGTGATGCAGCATCAAGGGTAACCGCAGCCATGGTCTCCGAACTGATAGTCCAAGCTGCTGCAAACGTCGTCGAACTGTTCGTGCACATCGTTGTTGTCTTGCAAACGTCCCCATCTGTTGACTCAAGGATCGACACGTGGCTGCACGATCCGTTACAGCCACGCGGGTAAGATGCGTGTCATCTCGACTGCTAGTGATACGAGGCCGTTGGGATCCAGCACGGCGTTCCGTATTAGTCTCCTGAACCCACCGATTCCATATTCTGCTAACAGTCATTGGATCTCGACCAACGCGAGCAGCAATGTCGCGATACGATAAACCGCAATCGCAATGGGATACAATCCGACCTTTATCAAAGTCGGAAACGTGATGGTACGCATTTCTCCTCCTTACACGAGGCATCACAACAACGTTTCACCAGGCAACGCCGGTCAACTGCTGTTTGTGTATGAGAAATTGGTTGGAACCTTTCCCCATGTTGTAAATAGGCTCTTCAGGATTTTATATTGGTAACGACATGCAGCACTCTATATGAAAATCACTGACTGTGTTGTGTGCAGTCTGAGGCTGGTCGGCATTGTTGCAATATTCGCCATTGTAGTGTTGGGCAGTTGGCTGTTAACAGCGCGTAGCGTTGCGCAGTTGAAGGTGAGCCGCCAGCAGTGGTGGATGTGGGGAGAGAAATGGCGGAATTTTGAGAGCGGATGATCTGGACGTGTATCTATCAGAAACAGTACATTTGTAAGAATGGATGTCATGAACTGGTATATATATATATTATGACTTTTGAACACTTTTAAGGTAAATACATTGTTTGTTCTCTATCAAAATCTTTCATTTGCTAACTATGCCTATCAGTAGTTAGTGCCTTCAGTAGTTTGAATCTTTTATTTAGCTAGCAGTATTGGCGTCGCTGTATTGCAGTAGTTCGAGTATCGAAGATTTCTGTGAAACGTAAGATTTTTGTGAAACGTATAGTTTAATGTTAGTCAGGGCCATTCTTTTGTAGGGATTTTTGAAAGTCAGATTGCGTTGCGCCAAAAATATTGTGTGTCAGTTTAAGCACAGTCATGTACAATTTTTCTAAGGGGACGTTTCAATGTCAGCACGTTGTAGGTGTCGCCACCGGCGGCAACCTTGTGTGAATGCTCTGAAAAGCTAATCATTTGCATATCACAGCAACTTCTTCCTGTCGGTTAAATTTCGCGTCTGTTGCACTTCATCTTCGTGGTGTAGCAATTTTAATGGCCAGTAGTGTAATCTATAGTCCGTTTTGCACCACAGGTACCTCGGCGCCCGTTTTGGGTGGCGCCATTTTACCATGCACGGTGTACCTTAACTACAACGGCACGCGAACAGTTTACAAAGTTATTCGTTACGGTAATACTTCCATCCTTGGCCCGAACGCCAATGATCATGCCGTTCGGATGTCCGTTTCCTCTTTACGACAATGACTGCACTGTATTCCGCGTCCCGCAGACGCTACTTACATATCCTCCACTGTTAGTGCTGCCACCTACCATCTGTGAGTGGTTATTGCACATATCAGTGGTCACGTTAATGTGACTGGGCAGTATATAAAATATACGCAAGTGAAAACAATCGCTATTTACATTACCTACCAATTTATGAATTATGTAATGTCTTTCATTTTCACATTTTAAAATTTTTAAAATTTTCTTTGCGTGGATGAACAGTCGTCACGAATATAACCATGCAGTATCGTCTCCAGTACATGCAGCATGATAAAATGGCACCCAACACACTTGTACCACAATGCTTTGTTGCTACCCACATCTTCAGAAATGAATATAACTTATTCGATTCACTTAATAGGTACTTTGCAACGTGTCGGCAGAAATCGAATGCGCCAATAAACTGGTTTCGATATCATCGCTATAGACACCATCACATACGCTGTAAACACCCGATATCTTCTATGACTCAGTTGTTTCCTTCTTACTTCTTGTTTTCTTTTTCTTTTATTCTGACACGCAGTGAAGCAGAAACTTACAGCTTTCCCATCTCGTTCATCGTCCCAGTCTGTTGTTTCTTTACATTCCCCAATTTCTTCACTTCAACTTCTTCCAGATTCTTTTTCGCAGGGCTACACACCTGTTCTGTTTCAGCGCACTATTACCTGACTCTGCCATCTTTAATATTAAACAGCTATCCCGACTCATGGCATCTATTGCCACTTGCAGCTTGCCTATCTAACGGTTCCGTGTGACAACAAAAACTGGATTTTCAGTATTCATATAATTACTGAAAGAATTTAAAAATTTTAAATGTTGTTGTAATCCAGTCGTTAAGAAGTACTGTATGATCTTACGTTAAACAGTTAACACAGTAAAAAACTGTACAAGTCTTGTGGCAGCATAGCACACTGCGCGCGAACACCCAGACTTTAATGATCTAGCATTTGAGAATGAGAACCTTAGCGGCTTCCAACAAACTTTACACATCATTTTAAACCGTTACGAAACTACTACTCGCTGGCATTTCCCATAAAATGATGGAAGGACACAAAGTTTCTCTTACTAAATTTTTGTTGTTCACGCAGTAACACTTCAGCCTCAGGCATGACGTTTTAATTTATTACTTCTTCACTATTGATTCTGTTCACAAAACGTTTTTCAAGCATTACACACCTGTACCACTGAATGTACCTGAAAAATTATATCGTTATACTTCACATAGTTCAGGAGACGATACCGCATGGTTATATTCGTGACAAAAAATTTTAAAATGTGAAAATGAAAGAAATTGTATAATTCATAAGCGTTGAGACACGTGCCGAACCAGCATTTGCTTAAAACGGAGCACAAATTGCAGAGACTGTACTCAACTAGTGTTTGATAATGAGAGACTTCCAACCAAATTTTAAACAGAATTACAAACTTTATATAAACTTTTCTCACTTAGATGCTTAACGTCAAATTTTTAATGCATTAATCATTTGTACAGTAATCAGAAGTTTGAAGCCGTTTTAAGAATATGGGATGGCTGCTTTAGTGGTTCATACTAACACGATAAGATTATGTTAAACTGTTATATTTGGAGAGCCAATCCATGCGATGATACAAAGAATTACTAATTATTAATAACAGATTCATATAAAACTAATTCAGTTGTAACTCTAATCTTACCTTCTTATTCTGTGTCTGCTGAAAATGACAAGAAATTGCCCTGTTTTTGCCTCGCACTCACAACTGTCTGGCACCTGTCTTCTTATTGCTGTTTGTTACTTATAGCAAACAGAAGAGGACAACAGTAGTCGAAACTCGTCATGTTCAGCGTAAGTTTCAAATGTTAAATGCGTACCATTACCCGATATGTACAATTACCCAGCTAAGTAAGCCGAATCACTAAGTAAATGTAATTCAAAATGTCATGTACAAGGGCGATGTTCTTGAGGACAATATTATGGGTAATGAAGAGGATGTAGATGAAGATGAAATGGCAGATATGATACTGTGTGAAGAGTTTGACAGAGCACCGAAAGACCTGAGTCGAAACAAGGCCCCGGGAGTAGACAACATTCCATTATAACTACTGACAGCCTTGAGAGAGCCAGTCCTGACAAAACTCTACCATCTGGTGAGCAAGATGTATGACACAGGCGAAATACCCTCAGACTTCAAGAAGAATATAATACTTCCAATCCCAAAGAAAGCAGGTGTTGACAGATGTGAAAATTACCGAACAATCAGTTTAATAAGTCACTGCTGCAAAGTACTAACGCGAATTCTTTACAGGCGAATGGAGAAACTGGTAGAAGCTAACCTCGTGGAAGATCAGTTTGGATTCCGTAGAAATAATGGAACACGTGAGGCAATACTGACCCTACGACTTATCTTAGAAGATACATTAAGGAAAGGCAAACCTAAGTTTCTAGCATTTGTTGACTTAGAGAAAGTTCTTGACAATGTTGACTGGACTACTGTCTTTCAAATTCTAAAGGTGCCAGGGGAAAAAAATGTAGCGAAAGGCTATTTACAATTTTTACAGAAACCAGATGGCAGTTATAAAAGTCGAAGGGCATGAAAGGGAAGCAGTGGTAGGGAAGGGAGTGAGATAGGGTTGTAACCTCTCCCCGATGTTATTCAGCCTGTATACTGAGCAAGCAGTAAAGGAAACAAAAGAAAAATTCGGAGTAGGTATTAAAATCCACGGAGAAGAAATAAAAACTTTGAGGTTTGCCGATGATCAGAGACAGCAAAGGACTTGGAAGAGCAGTTGAACTGAATGTACAATGTCTTGAAAGGAGGATATGAGATGAACATCAACAAAAACAAAACGAGGATAATGGAATGTAGTCGAATTAGATTTGGAAATGAGACACTTTAAGTAGTAAAGGAGTTTTGCTAATTGGAGAGAAAAATATCTGATGATGGTCGAAGTAGAGAGGATATAAAATGTAGATTGGCAATGGCAAGGAAAGCGTTCCTGAGGAAGAGAAATTTGTTAACATCGAGTATAGATTTAAGTGTCAGGATGTCGTTTCTGAAAGTATTTGTATGGAGTGTAGCCATGTATGGATGTGAAACATGGACGATAAATAGTTTGGACAAGAAGAGAATAGAAGCTTTCGAAATGTGGTGCTACAGAAGAATGCTGAAGTTTAGATAGGTAGATCACATAACTAATGAGGAGGTATTGAATAGAATTGTGGAAAAGAGGAGTTTGTGGCACAACTTGACTAGAAGAAGGGATCGGTTGATTGGACATGTTCTGAGGCATCAAGGGATTACCGATTTAGTATTGGAGAGCAGCGTGGAGGGTAAAAATCGTAGAGGGAGACCAAGAGATGAATACAATAAGCAGATTCAGAAGGATGTAAGTTGCAGTAGGTACTGGGAGATGAAGGAGCTTGCACAGGGTAGAGTAGCATGGAGAGCTTCATCAAACCAGTCTCAGGACTGAAGACCACAACAACAACATGTACTGTAAGCGATACAGTTAGCTTTTGAACCGAGTTGACATAGGTTTCTTAAACATATCACTACATTCTTAGGTGAAATTCATTGTTTGTGGTGATTTACGTTGTTAGTCAATGTTAAAGAAAACACTAGCTGCAAATGTAACAATGTATTGCTCTCACTACGCTATCACATTGAAATTCTCTGTGATATATGTCATCTATTTCGACAATAGACCGACGTGTACAATATGACATATATTTGCAGAAACAGTTACTTAAATTAATGTAAATCTGGTGCAACATATGCGCACTAAATGTAGTTTCGTAACTATAAAATTAAAGTTAGTCCTGTTTTTTCTATAACCATTTGCATGAACAATACCACAAGAGAATTTTCTTTGAATTCTTAGCGTAGGTGAAAGAAAGAATTATTCTGGTTATGTGGGAATCATCTGATGAATTATTGGGGTACTGTGCTAACCTGTTACTGTTTACGATTCAGACACTATTACAGTCAGTGCCATCAGACGTAACTAAATAATCCTTAACCATGAACTTACTGGTAGGATCTTCTTACTTACCTAAATTATGGCGGCCTATGCAAAAACCAGGAATTTTCTGTCGGGCTGATGTTCTGTGCACAGAGCACACATAGTGTAGCAATCATTGTTTCATTGTTAATGTTTTGAATGGGTACTATTGTTACTTCCATGCTCTTGTGAAAAATCTTGTGTCACTTCTTCACTACGTAGTATAGCGATCTTTGTTTCATCACCTATTTTAACAATGACTACTACAATCATTTCCGTGGTCTTGTGAAAGTACTTCTTCACGATATGGTGCAGAGACCACTCTTTCATTGCTTACATTAACAGTGGGTACTACACTCATTTCTGAGGTTACATAAAAAAATCTCGTCTCGATTCTTCGCGACATAGTGTAGAGATCATTGTTTCATCATCAGTGTTAACAATGGATACTAGTCACTACCGTGGTCTTATGAAAAGTCTCGTGTCACTTCTTCTCGACATAGTGTAGCAATCATTGTTCCATCGCTTTCTTATGAAAAATCTCGTGATCTTCGTTTTGAAGAGGCGATTTCTTTCCTCTCTTCTTATTTTTTCATTAGTTTTCCTTAGCTGTATTCTCCATGCTTGGCGCAAATTGGTAGTCGTAAAGTTCCATCCCCGCGGCAGTAAAAGAGGAGCAGATAAAATCCTTTTAAAGATTCATTAACGGAACACAGTGGCGGCTTGGAGCGAAGTACTGATTCCAAAAGTTGTGTGCAGAACAGATATGAGTTATACTCTTAATCTTAAACTACTAAATTTTTGTTTCAGATTAAACTAATTTCGTTATTTTCTTTACATGTAGATCCATTCGCACATTATTCTGGAACTGTACGATTCCTCATCAGTGTGTTAAGTTTAATTAAATACCACGTGAAGGCTCAACGTATTTACTGAAGCGCACTAAAATTTTGCTGGAAGCAGGACGTACAGAGTTGAGGAAAGATAATAATATATTTACTGCCGTCTTGTCGCAAGAAGACACTGTGTTTCAAGGAAATACTGGTGCTATAGTAACGAAATTAAAACAGTAACAAATTGTTAACTTTTTTCTATGTTCTTTTCAACAACGTAGATTTTTTACCTGTACCTCAGTTGTGAAGCGACAGGATGTTGAACCAAAGATCTTGGGTTCGGCCGCCCAGTGTGGCCGAGCGGCTCTAGGCGCTTCAGTCTGGAACCGCGCGACCGCTACGGTCGCAGGTTCGAATCCTGCTTTGGGCATGGATGGGTGTGATGTCCTTAGGTTAGTTAGATTTTTAGTAGTTCTAAGTTCTATGGGACTGATGACCTCAGATGTTGAGTCCCATAGTGCTCAGAGCCATTTGAGCCATCTCGGGTTCGATCCTCGAACAGTCCTCGGAATTTTTCTATCTCACCACTTCTTTTTCTCTGGCAACGTTTGTTGGTACAAAAAATCCCAAGTTGTACCGTGGTCCGAAGCCCACCTTAAACTGTAGGTCCGTGTATAACTAGATGGGTAATTCATTTCGGAGGTCGAAGGAAGGAAGTGGCAAAACACCTTCAAAGAGACCATTTTTAGTAAAGCACTGTGATGATCATGCCAGTCTTCGGATAGATGACTGCTTTACCTCCAGAAGTCTAGATCTTCCACCTCCATTGAACCTAACAAGTTCCCCACTGGACGACAGCATGCGTTTCACATGACTTTGCCTGCGTTTTTTTTTTTTTTTTTTTTTTTTTTGGCAACAGGGTGTCAATTCATATTAGTCGATTCGTGCCCACTATGATATAGATTTTGTGGAATGTCATGGCACTAAGGGAGCGCTTCACTATGGAACAACGTGTTCTCATAGTGAAAATCATTATAAATGGTTGTTGTGCGGAGACTGTTAGCAAACACCAATGACTGTCTGGTCAATTTAGCGCATCGAATAAGTCGACTGTGATGAGACTTATCTCCGAGAAAACCGGTTCCGTAGTGAACACTAAACGATCGGAGTGTCGTCGTGTTACTTGCTTTGCGGTAAACGTCGGCATAGATGACGTTACTGTAAGTTTGGTGAAATATACTCGCCAACGTTCACTGCAATTTGATATACCCAGAAGCAGCTTGTCACTAATCGGAAAGGAGATCTGCACCTTTGGGTGTATAAATTCCCAACTGACACTCGAAACGAAGCCAAACGATCACAAAAAGAGCCCAAGCATTTGTCCATTGTGTTCTTGCGAAAAGAAGAGCGGACAACAGTTACATTAACGATGTAATGTTCTCTGATGAGGTACAGTTTCTGTTGAATAGCTTTGTGAACAGAAGAAATTGCAGGAATTGTGGCACTTTAAACCGTCGAGTAAATTATGATCAAGTCATTTAGTCCATAAGGAGTGACTGTGTGGTGTGGAATTTGGGCTAAGGACTAAAGGGCTAAGAGGACCGTATGTCTTCGAAGATGACGCCAGGAACGCATTAACAGTGGACGGCGAACGCTACCGCAGTGTGCTAAAAGAGTTTTTGTGGTCTGAACAGAATCGTGTGAATGCTGCAGAGGTTTGGTTTAAACAAGATGGCGCTTCCTGTCATACGCCGTTTGCAAAAATAGGCTTGTTCCTAGAGAGTTTCTTTGGGTGGGTGATTTCTCTCAACGGTGACCTGAATCACCCACCCAGATAACTCTGTGTGCGGGTTTTTTAAATCTCGTAGGTACTCCAGCAAACAACGATCACTTTCAGAGCTCGTGACCGACGTTCGGTATGTAACTTCAGAGTACAAGTTTACTAAAAAGTTTTGAAAAATTTCATCGAAAGAATAAGAGCGTGCTTGCAGAGTCATGGGAGGCATCTGAGTAATACCATATCTCCTTCATAATAACTTGCAGCATACTCTACAAAAAACCGTAAATTTCTTAATTTCCTCAATAAATTTGTATGTTGCTATGCTCTCAAAAATAGCGTTCTTCCTGGAATACCATTTATAATCGGACTCTTTCCTTTTTTATAGAATTTCTCTTAAAATTATCGACATTTGAGAAGAACGACCATTCATTGCACCAAGTGAATATTTTGTCAAAGTCTTAATGTAGTCGCTTAAGATCTTCTAAGGATGATACTTTTATGTAGACAACAGCGACGTTAGTGAACAATCTTATAATGATGCCAATCCTGCTTGATTAATCGTTTTAAGCACGAGTGTACTGAAAACATCTGGGATCATAATACTCTTCCTTGGGAACACTCGATTTTCCAACTGTTCCTGGAGCTAGTGACGCATATGCGAAGACTTTTGTATAATACCTTCTCTTTATTTTTATTTTATTTATTTATTTTTTGTTAGTAGTTGACGATGAGCACAATGTCGAAAGCGCTACCTGCTCAGTTGCGTGTATTGTTTGTAAGACATCAATTATGAATAAAGAAAGCTCTGTTTCACATGAGTGGTTATCTATCGCATTCGTTGTGATTCATTGAGTGAAGAGTTTTCTCCAGAAATGCCCAGGATGTGCGATATTGGTCTGTAAGTAGGTGCATCTGATTTTTACTCTTTTTGTGAACATGTTTTACCTTCGCTATTTCCCCATCACGTGGGTTTATTCGCTATGCAAGGGATTCGTAATAATTAAGCGCTAGGAAAGTAGAAAAGGAACTACTTCTGCAGTGTATTTACTTTAAATTTTGGTTAGAATATCTTCATGGCCTAGTGCCTTAGGTGTTCTTAAATGTTTTTCAGTACTGGTGGTTTCAATGTCGACATTTCTCATTTGAGAGTCTGTGCGACGGGAATATTGTATTAAAACCTGGCGCGAATGTGTGTTTGTCAGAGGTATAAGGGGAACATGACCTTGGGCGTGAAAACTTCAGCACTATTGAATTCCTCCTCCTTACCGCAAGAGACCATCAAGAGGTTAAAACCACATGGTTGTGTACCTCCAAGACTGTATGGCCTTCCAAAGATTCATAAAGAGGGTCTTCCTCTGCGTCCAATAGTGAGCAACATTGGAGCTCCTACATATGATTTAGCTAAACATCTCGCTTCCTTACTGAGACCTTTCGTAGGCAAGTGCTCACATCACATACGAAACTCAGCTGATTTTATCAATAGACTGGGGGCTCTTCGTCTTAGCAGTGTAGACCTTCTAGTAAGTTTTGATGTGGTCTCACTTTTTACAAAAGATCCTCTTGCAGATTCTTTGACACTGATTGGTAACATGATTCCTGTTGATATCACTGCTTTGTTCAGGCACGCACTTTCCTCAACTTATTTTATGTTTAATCAAGAATATTTTGAACAGACTGACGGTGTCGCCATGGGTAGCCCCCTGTCTCCTTTGGTCGCCAACCTTTTTATGGAGGATTTTGAAGAGAGAGCGCTTGAATCAGCTGCCCTGAAGCCAACAGTTTTTTGGCGGTATGTGGATGACACTTTCATAGTGTGGCCTCATGAAGAAGATAAATTAATGGGGTTTCTACATCACCTCAACTCCATTCATTGCAACATCCTGTTCACCATGGAAATAGAGAAAGATGGTTGTTTACCTTTCTTGGATGTCCTGGTTCGAAGGAAGAATGATGGTTCTCTAGGGAATTCAGTTTACCGGAAACCCACTCATACTGATTTGTACCTGCAAGCATCGAGTTGCCATCATCCATCGCAAACCATGAGTTTGCTTAAAACACTTGTTCATAGAGCTCATACTGTCTCAGATCTAGAGAGCTTATCTCAAGAACTCGCCCATCTAAAGACAGTATTCAGCGAAAATGGGTATTCCATCTGGCAGATTAACAGGACACTAACAGTTTAAACTAAGAAGCAGGAAGTGAATAAAGAGGAGAACATTCCGGAACAATCTTTAGCTTTTCTTCCTTTCGCTGGCAACACTTCGTTTAAAATAGCAAGAATCCTCCGAAAATTTCAGGTAAAAGTGGTTTTCCGCCCACCATCGAAGATTGCGGACCTTGTGAGATCAGTTAAGTACAATCTGTTACTACGAAAGGCCGGAATTTACAAGATACCGTGCCAATGTGGTATGGCTTACATAGGTCAAACCACACGCACCGTGAAAGAACGCTGCACTGAACATCAACGTTACACCCGCCTTTTGCAGCCAAGCAAGTCCGCTATTGCTGAACATTGTATTTCTACTGGACATTCAATGGAGTATGAGAAAACAATGATTTTGTCCACAGCAACGTCTGTCTCGGACTCCATTATTAAAGAATCCGTAGAAACACGACTGGCGGAAAATCTGTTAAACCATGACAGCGGCTACCAGCTGGACAGTGCATGGAATCCCATCATCTCCACGATTTGCTCAAATCGAAGACGACAGAGTGCGTCGACGGCCGTGGCAAACAGCAACGCAGAGGGCGACTGAGTTCCGCTATTCCACCAGCGAGGGCGCTGCCGGCGGGCAGTGTTGGTTCAACTATCAAGTTTTCGACGCATGCGCAGAATAGTTACAGTACGCTATATATTGCGGAGCGGAGAACGTTATCGCCAGTCTGCGACGGCTCACCTGAAGATGACTGGCAGGTGCCCAGTTGAAATATCGTGCGAAGTATTGAACGACGACCGGCTGCAAGCCCGAAATTTGTTTGAACATGACCTTGGGCGTCTGACATACTCCATTGAGCAATGATTGAGTATAGAATATGTTTCCAAATTACATCCTTATCGTTCACAAATTAAGTACACAACAAAACATCATTACATCAACGATCGTTTACACAAAAAGAATTGAAACGTCCAACAGGTGCGAAAACAAAGTCATTCACCCCGTCATCTCATCCTGGATGCTTCATTGGACTTTGAGAGCTTCCATAACGCTTATGTTCTCCGTGAGCGTATGTCGCCGCCTGACACATACGTACCGTCGTGCTCCACATGTTTCTGCGGTCGTTACCCTGTGATATATGTTCTCATTCTTTAATGAGAGTCCAGCAGAGCTTTTGGAGAGTTTTTGGTGAAACAGCACGACCAGCAACACGGCAGTCAAGCATGTCCTCCATATGCACGATGGGGCTTAGATCGCGATTCACCGCCGGCTATTCCACTACTTCAATGTCCAGGTTTCGACATCCGTGCCGTCGCCTGCCATATACGTTTTGGCGGTAGAATGAAATCAGGGGCACCACCGTATGCAGCAGCCACGACATGGTCCAACAGGATCTGTTTCATGTACTGCTTAGCGGTAACGCGACCACAGATAAAGATAAGGCCCGTATAGCTGTCAACGACAAAGCATCTTCCCATCACTGAATCTGTCTGTTATGTGGACAACATTTGGCAGGTATCGCTCACCACGGATCTCCGCATACGAACACGGCCATTACCTTGCGTCAGAGGATATCTGGACTCGTCTGCTCATGATACGTTTCGCCCGTGACGCTGTTGCCAGTTGACATGACAACGGCAGAAGAAGAGTTACAATGTATCTTGTCAAGTGGACTACTCAGATCCGGACGTCTCGATCGTAAAGTCCTTACTCCTAACCTATCCATTAAAGTCAGACCGGATAGGACAAAGCGGCTCCAGTCGCCAATCTGAGCGCGTTTTGCAGTGCTCTGTCGGTATCTGTACGACGTCGCAAAGCAGAGATGTCCACATGGCGTTGTAATGCGTCCAAGTCGCCTTGTGTACTGACCTGTCTCCCTGCAGCGTGTCCACAATCTATGGAGGACACATAGAGAGACATTGGCATCCGCAGCAACACACTGCAAGTCCATCATTTGTGGATCAAACAGATCGGCCGTGCAACTTACACTCCGTTGAATACATCGTCCACAAATGACAGCTGCCATCTGTGTACATCAGTAGAAAACAGTCTGACGCCTGTACTCATGCCGTTGTACAAATTCCACTTCGTCAGTTTTATCATGCTCAATAGCGATATTTTTGAGAATACTTTTTAAGATGAAAAGGTTTGCGGAGAATTTCTTTGTGAATTAACAGGAAATGCAGTATCTCATCATGCTTTTAAGCATGATCCTGTGACCTTCATGGTACACTAACGCCCGGCTTCGTAACGTTTCATATTGCACAAAGTGGAAATGGGAAACTGCAAAGAATAAACTAATTTTAATGGCAATTTTCGGAGTACATTCCGAAAAGAGAGGTATTCGAGCCTACACTCGGAATTTCTAAAATAATTTGAAGAAGCGCAATGCAAACGATTATTCAAGTTAGTGTGTGTGTAATCTAAGAGACTAGAAACTATCGTTCTTTCGAAAGAATGACATCAATGCCATTCCGAAGAAAGCAAGGGTAGATAAATCCGAGAAGAATCAGGTTAATAACTAATGAATTCAAGTTACTGAGGAGACTAATATACAAAACAGTGGAAAAGGAAATTGAAGATATTTTAGATTGCTATCAACGTGACTTCAATAAAGGTAACGACACTACCACATACGTTCTCACATTATTCCTGGTAATGGAAACATGAGTCTGGTAAAATATTTGTCACTCTAGAAGAAGCGGGTATACGTAGAGTCACGCAAGACTGAAATCTTCATAAAAATTAGAATAATCTATTTGAAAAGAATGATACTACGAGCAATAGACGCAAGAACCAAGGGGAAATAAGAAGGAAAGACAAAGAGATATTCGTATCAAAAAGGTTCTAAGGCAGGAATGCAGTATTTCTCCTCCGCTGATTGGTCTGTATATCGAGGAAGAATTAGATGAAATAGAACCAAAGTTAATGAGTGGGATTACAATCCATGGTGATATGAAAGGAAATTGTTGCAACACTTCAGAATGCAGCAAACTCAGTGTCGCTTTCGCAGCTGACGATTTCGTCTTGTTCAGATGAACTAATTGAACTGTATCAGCAGGGAGGTAAAGGTGCCGTGATAATCTGTTAGTGTGCGCTTTGTTCAGCAGGCGACACTACGAAATTCCATATAATGCTTTCCCGAAATTATGGAACATCTAATCAAACAGAGCACGGTTTTTACTGCATTCTGCAGTTCAAAGACAAACAAAGTGAGTTCAGTTTCACAAAAACGTCATTTGCGCATCTTGAGTTGGTTCGTGCAAAGAACATATTAGGGCCCGGATACGAAATCATATGAAGCATTCAAAAACTTTACTACAGGTTACATTAGTATTGTAGGTCTAAGTTTGATAACTACTCTTGAAAACGGGAATAACGTTTCGACTCCGTTAGAACGCTTATCTGCCCCAGAAAAGAACGATGATCCTCTGGTAGAGCCGGGCAAATTCTTTTTCATGATCTATACCTATCGATCCCACTATCACATTTGTGCCAAGAGTCCTTTATTCTGGCTTGCATAAGACAATTGAAAGGAGGCCTCATATTAGGAGCTACTACAGTGAAACAATGTTCGAGGACCAAATTGAGTATATCGCTGTTGATCTTCCTTCTCGGTCTCGACGTCGTTAAAAAGCACTTATCTTCCTGTATTCATTGCTGATATTGTAGACGTGGAATATTCACTTTAGATTTTTTGCAAGGTCGTCACTAGGATGCACCCCAGAAAAGAACATCGTCTGAAAAAAGTTACATTAATTATTAATACACTCATTAAATAACTAATACAGTCAGACACAATGAAATAAAACATCATGTCTGTAGCAGAGCTCGCTAGTGAACTGAATGATATATTTTATCATCAGAACATATGGTAAGCATAAAATGGAATCATTGATCAATGTAAAAATCTATGACCTTTCACTGCCAAAAATGACTCAGAGATTCATAGCTTCACCTTCAATGTGAAATATCTACTTCTCCTTCCAGATCAATCAGCTACCTTCCTGCTTGTACTTCTTTGTCTCCCAACAGAAGGGTAAAATTAGCTATCAAGGGGCTTAATTCCCATTTCTCCCCATCTTCTAAGTATTTTTAAGTCATTAATTCATTAATTATCACGATTTACGGGATTAAAGTAAGCTACTTGCGGTAACTTCAGAGTTCGACAAGTCAGACTTGCACTGTGTCTTCCATTTGCCGTGTTTTATCCATTTAATTAACGAAGGCGTTGCATCTTCTCCGCTTATGCACGTACTCAAAGACAGGCCGGTCAGGTCACTGGCATATGCTGTTTCCCGTACTTGGGCTGACGTCTTCAGTATCTTAACAACCGTGGGAGCTAGTGATGACGTCACAGCACCTCCTGAGCAGCGACTCTCGCTTCCTCTATGGAAACTCTAAATAACTTTTCCACTTAGACAGAATAAAATATCTAATGCACTGAATGGACCTCATTTTATCCTGGAATTACCTGGCATACTGAATTCTCCGATGGTTTGAAAATCAAACTTATATTGCAAGTATTCGAAGTATACCTTTTCTACACCGTAACCTAAAGTTCCACATGATAAAAATTGGTCCTGGCAGAACATAGCAGACACTTTCGTCCTTTCGTCTACTACATGAGTTTGCTTGAAATTATCGCTGTCATTCTTTTTACTTGCTCACTGGTGTGCAAAATTTAATGTCGAAACTAACTATCGCACGATGTGTCACTCTGTGAAACATGAGCCACACACCGAAAGAAATTCTAGTATAGTAACATAAGGTAACTGAAAGAAGTACGCAACGAGACAATACGCCGAAATCACCGAGATTCATGATGATCCCCTGGACATTACGAAAGACGAACGTTGTTCTCAATGCGGCGCGTGATCACCAAGGAGGGCGGTGCATGCTCTGAAACGTGCTCCCATGCTGGCCACAAGGTTTGCGGAGGTAGGCCGTTCCATTCCCCAACCCCTGCGGTGGATGGATGGTCGTTGGTGTATGTGGACGTGATGACGTGGTGCACTACGACTTAACAACACATTCTATTTGTGTTCAATAGGATTTAAGTCCGGGGGATCAGCAGCTCAGTCCATTCGCTGAACATCCTCTCGTTCTAAGAGCTCCTCCGCACGCTCTGTTCGATACAGTCCCGCATTGTCATCCATGAAAATGAAGTCAGGGCAGAATGCATCCCAGAAAAGACGCACGTGGGAGTTAGTATCCCGTATTCAAAGATTTGGAGGCCATTATGCCAAAGCAACAATACACCTCCCCACAACGTATCAGCTGGGCAATCAAAACGGTCATATTCGACAATGTTCCTCTGTGCACCATATGAAGGTACGTTCACCAGTGTCCAACAGGATCATTTTGGTAGTCCAGTTGTTATGGCACCGGGAAGGCATGGTGTTGCATGAACATATTGACTTATAAATCTCTGAACACGGTACGCTTACCAATCGACGTTATTGTGATGCTGTACTCCTTCCCCATTTCCGTCTTTGGGGCCCGCATTCGGCGCTGACTTCATATTTATGGATGACAATGCGCGATCTGGATCAAACTACGCAGGTGTAGGAGCTCTTGGAACGAGAGAATATTCGGCATATGGACTATCCGGCCCGGTCTGCGGCTAAAATCCCATCGAGCACATGTGGGAACCGTTGGGGCTACGTACTGTAACATGTCTACATGCACGAGCGGCAATCCGGCAGCCGTCAACCGCGCTGTTGGACAAACGGAACACCCTTCCACAACAACTCCTTGCCAAACTCGTGGCCAACTTCGGAGCACATTAGGGAGCCCACATTACCGTCCGTGGTAGTCACACACCCTATTAATAAAAATGAGGCATCTTCTCTAATGTCCAGAGGGCAGTCATAAATCGCGGCGACATCAGTGTCATTACTGCGTTTGAATAAAATTTCAGTGTTATTATTGTCTTTGAATAAAATTCCTGTTTGACTCTCTGCACATTTCTTTCAGTTACCTTGTGTACTACACTATAGGAGTTCTTTCTGTGTACGGTCCCAGATTCATAGAGCTATGTTACTTGACAGTGACGTACGAAAGTTACTTTCGTTCTTAAATTTTGCTCACCATTGTACATACTTTATCAGCTTTCTATATGCGATCCAAGTTTTCGTATTTGGTTTCTCTCTTAGACCTATTCCACAGTATTAAGAACATTCGTAGAAGTATTAACCACCTCCTGTTCACAGTGACACAATAGGTTTTGTGGGCTATAGCTTCCATACAGTAGTTCTGGGAGGCCTGATACTAAAGAACAGCTAAACTTACTTTTCGATTCTGTCTTTGAAAAGCATTCTGAATCAACTTAGTATAACAATCTATGTAAAAAGTCGAAATACCTCGTTACCTGCTATTTGTTTCTTCCAAAAGCTGATGTTTTAATTAATATTAATTAATCCAAACTCTGATGCAAATGCATCGACAATTTACGAACTACGGTACCATGAAAAAAATCCAAATTTTTAGTCTATGAATGAAACCCAAACACAGTTTGATATATTCTGACTTTTTTATAGTCATTTTCGTTATATTTTAGCCCTTCCAACATGTCAACCCAGCTCACTCAGTGTATTATAAACATGATATTAAATGCAGAATCGCCATACCATGGAGGTCTCCGGTTTCGATTTTGATCCAATTAATTATAGTGATAACTAGCGTTCACTGTACAAATGATCATTTGATTCATAAAACATTTCGTAATAGATGTTAGTTAATAGATGTTAATAGATGTTAATAGATGTAATAGATGTTAGTTAACACCATAAACATAACATCACAAGCCACCATAGTAAAAGAAGCCGCTTCAGCTGAAAGTGGATTGGTGTGTCCAGTTCTGAAGACCTTTCAGTGAATTGGGCGAACTATTAACAGCATGGCGGGAGTAATAGCTTCGGAAGGCTACTTTGTGCTGAATGGTTGCACAGAAGACTTAGTAGGGTTTTTGTTTGTTTTTCGACCATTCCAAATCACCTCGAACATATGACCCGGTGCACGTGCAACTGTAGACAAACAATATGCAGAGTTTTTGTTTGTTGTTGAACGATTTGAAATCACCTTATAGATTTGAGGGGTAGTCAAAAGAAAATCGAACACCCACCACAACTGTAACATAGAATGGTTGCACTCGAAAGTAATCACTACACTAGTTAAGACATTTATCCCACTGGACGGAGGATGTCGTTGTGTTTCACAACCAAATCACTGACGCGAAGCCTCAGTCCGATTGACACTTTAGGGGAGGGCGTTATCAAGCAATATGATGATTCTGTGAACAGAATTACTGGGCGGTCTGACTTCATGGCGCATCGCAGCCTGTGCAGAGCGTCTTCATGGCACTGTGCATGGTTTGCGGTTCCGCGTTTGAGGAGATCGACGAGTAGGGTGGCTCCTGCAGTTGAAGAAGAAGGTCATCATGACCTTACAGGAACTTGTGTGAACAGCTTTGGATTTTTTTGGAGGGGGGTGGGATGATTCCACTGTTGGATTTGCAGTTTGCCCTCGGGCTCGAAATGGTGTTACCACGTTTCGTCCCCTGTGACGATACAGGACAGAAATGCATACCATTCCTCGTGGTACCACTGCAGATGACTCGGACTTGACGCCATTCTATCCATCTTTTGTCTCTCCGTCAGGTGACGAAGCACACACTGCGCGCAATTTTTCCGGTAATTCAAGTGATCTTTGATGATCGCATGCACGGAGTCATGGCTAATGCCGACCTGAACACGAATTTTATTCTCCGCGCTTCGTCAGTCTCCCCGGATAGTGCTATCAATCTGCCTCTTCACATCAGGGATAATGGCTTGATGCGTCTTTCTGGGCGCGGATCACCTTGCAGTGGTGTGCGCCCTTTCCCGAATCTCCTCTGCCACCTGTGCAAACACGTCAGAGACGTGTAGTGTTCATCACACACAGCGGGCGTGCGACGACGAATTTCACGTCCTCCAGCACCCTCACCCTCTAGAAAACGAACCACACCTTGTAACGGAACTGAAATGATGGTGGGCTGACAGTAATTTGGAGCCCGCGCGTCGGAAACGGGCGCGCTTGTGGGAGACTGCCAGGGTGTGCACCCTGATGCCATCTATTGGCGAAACTGGGAATTAGCGCTACCTGCCAGACAATGCACTAAGCTCTCGGAGTCAAATGTATTCTTTTTCTTGGTAATTATAAGTTATTACTGTATAATTTAATGTTGTAAAGCGCTAGTAGTAAATCATTATGACTGGTATGAACTCCAGGGTAATAAATATAAATATTCTTAAATACTAAATGATTTTGGTAAAAAGGTGGGTGGTAGGGGAACGCCCCCACTCATGGTGATACGAGTGTAGCTAGGGGTAGCTGGAGACACAGGGACTGAACAATGGAATGGCCTGGGGAGTGTTGACGTGATCGGACGTGCGTAACTGTGCTCACGCAAAAGTGATTGTGCAACAGCGAAGAGGCGAATATCGTCGCCGTTTGTGGAGTAGAACGCGACGAATGGTTGTCGAAGCCGCCTCTATGCCACTGGGGCTGATTGTAAGAGTTCCTGCGCCCAGATTTTATGGCGGACGTGCAGTAGCTTATACGAGTGCTACAGCTCGTAGTTCCAGCCGCCATTAAGGGCATGAGGCGTGAAGAGCTGCGTTAGCCACATGCATCTCACCACCAGCACCGACACGTCTACCCAAGGCAAGACTACTTGCAATTGTTAAGTCGAACTTTGTATACATGTAAAAGGAGGATACCAGTTTTCTTTTATGCAAGTGTAGAGGACAGAATATAGTAATGAGTAAAATTACGACGCATGTTGTTCATTGTAAAGTGTAGTAACCTCAAACATGGTATAGTGAAATCAGACTGAGGCCACCATCGCCTCTTTCATTTACAATTCTTTTGGTTGTAGAATACTTTAGCGTATAAGAATGTTGAAAAGAGCAATGGTCACACCAGTTGAGTCGCCTATTTATAGTTACTTAAATTTTTCTGAGTAACCTTTCAAGTAAAGTCACTTAACTAATTCTGTATCAATTGTCCAAAGAGTAATATCCAAAATCATTAAATAAGTTGAAGGATAGAATTTTGTTAACCCAAGTTGCATAAACTGTCTTGGTAGTAATTACCAAGCCAACTCACAGAAATTGAGAGAGTATTTGCTTTGTAGAATCATCTAGAATGATCAGAAATAGTAATATTCAGAATTAAGTTTAAATTCAACTCAAGTCATTTCACTTTGAAACGAGCCAAAAATTGATTTATTCTTTTGCTCCTTCAGAGCTGGCGACCGTAGTTATAAGTATTTTCAGGAAGATTCGGCGGTTCGGTCATTCCGTCAGTGGAGGGGGTTAAAACAACCGAGTCAGTTGGGAACATACCCCATTTACTGATGGAAAGATTCGGCGGTTCGATCGCAACCTCTCTACTCTTCTTTGCTTCCCACCATGTCATGGGCAGACAAAAAAATTTCACAAGTCAGCTAAAAACCAAGAACATACGCCGACGACTGCATGCACCTGTGATGTAGCACAAGGGTCACAGTATCGAAACTTAACAGTAGAGGGGGCTAAATGTCGAGCGGACTGTGTGCACTGAGGTGACAAAAGTAACGGGATTACCTCCTATATCGTATAGCAGGGGTTCCCAACAAAATTTTCTCGAGGACCCCCTCATCGATCATGATTGGTACCTTGTCATATCACAGTATCAAGTACCTAAAAAAACCAAATGAAGAGTCTTTTTATACCTTTTCTATTTTTGGTACTTAGAAAAAACATTGACATATTCATTATTGAAAAATATTGAGCTTAAAAGTTTTTCAGTTTAGCCATCATTGTTATTAACTATTTGCCTCTATCTAATTCTAGTTTTGCGCTAGAGTGTGCTAGTGTCAGTTGGCTCTAGGTAGACGCTAGACGCAGACGTTAGCGTTCGCTAAAGCTCTGCTCATGCAGGAAGCGGCCAAAACAAAATAAAATTTGTTATAATACGAAATATATTTTTTTATTCTAATAGCATCCTACGGACCCCTCTGGCATAGCTCGCGGACCCCTGGGGGTCCGCGGACCACCTGTTGGCAACCATTGTCGTATAGGATGTCCTTTTGCCCTCTGTAGGGCGGCAGCTCGACGTGACATGGACTCAACAAGTTGTTGGAAGTTCCCTGCGGAAATACTGAATCATACTATCTCTACAGCCGTCCATAATTTCGAAAGTGTTGCCGGTACACGATTTTGCGCACGAAATCACTTCGATTACGTTCCCATAAATGTTCTGTGGCATTTATGTCCGGTGGCCTCTGTGGCCAAATCATTCGCTCGAACTCTCCAGGAAGTTCTTCAAACCAGTCGCGAATAACTGTGATCTGGTGAAATGACATCGTCGTTTGTGAAAAGTCCATGAATGGTCTGCAAGTGTGTAATTATTTCCCATCAATGATCGGTTCAGTAGGACCCGAGGATCCAGTCCATTCCATGCAAACACAGCCCATGACTATTAGGAGCCACCACCATTTCGCACAGTGACTTGTTGGCGACTTAGGTTCGTGGCTTCGTGCGGTCTACGCCGCACTGTAACCCTACCTGCAGCTCTTACGAACTGAAAGCGGGACTCATCTAACCAGGTGAGGATTTTCCAGCCCAACCCATGTGGTTATGAGTCCAGGAGAGGCGTGCCGTGCAGTTGCAAAGGCTCTGGCATCGGTCGTCTGCTACCATAGCCCATTAGCGCCAAAATTCGCCGCAATGTCTTAACGGATGCATTCGTCGTACGTCCCACATTGATTTTTGCGGTTATTTCACTCAGCGTTGCTTGTCTCTCAACACTGAAAACGCAAACGCCGCTGCTCTCGGTCGTTAAGTGAAGGCCATCGGCCAATGCGTTGCCCATGATGAGAGGTAATGACTGAGATTTGATATTCTGGCATACTCTTGACACTGTGAGTCTCGGAATATTGAATTCCCTAACGATTTCAAAAAAGGGATGTCCCATGCGTGTAGCTCCGACTAACATTTCGCGTTCGAAGTCTGTTAATTCTCGTCGTGCGGGCATAATCACGTCGGAAACCTTTTCACATGAATCACCTGAGTGAAAATGACAGCTCCGTCAATTCACTTCACTTTTATACTTTGTGTACTCGGTACTACCGTCATTTGCATATTACTCTCCACAACTTTTGTCACCTCTCGTATTATGGCGGGTGTTTGGTTTCATTTGATTGCTCCTTATATGACGCTGCGGACTGCAACCTTATACAAAAAATCAAGATTAGTAGTATATCGATGGGAGATAGGAGTTTGAGGATGGGGGCTCGGATTTTACGGCAAAGCAACAAAAAGTAAGGAGATCTCCAGAATGAGATTTTCAATCTACAGCGGAGTGTGCGCTGATATGCAACTTCCTGGCAGATTAAAACTGTGTGCCGGACCGAGACTCGAACTCGGGACTCTTGCCTTTCGCGGGCAAGTGCTCTATCAACTTTTATTTTTTTTAATCTCGTTTTGTTCGCTTTCGTTCGTTGCATCTGCTCGGGGCGGATGTCGTAAGACATCCATTTAAGTTCGTTGTTGATCGATTAACTCAGTTTTTTTTTTTTTTTTATTACAGAAGGTAGCTAACTAACCCTCTGACCGAGCACGCTGAGCTACCGTGCCGGCAATCAACTGAGCTACCCAAGCAAGGCTCACGCCCCGGCCTCACAGCTTTACTCCTGCTAGTACCTCGTCTCCTACTTTCCAAACTTTACAGAAGCTCTCCTGCTAACCTTGCAGAACTAGCACTCCTGAAAGAAAGGATATTGCGGAGACATGTCTTAGCCACAGCCTCGGGGATGTTTCCAGAAGCTGTGAGGACGGGGCGTGAGTCGTGCTTGGGTAACTCAGTTGGTAGAGCACTTGCCCACGAAAGGCAAAGGTCCCGAGCTCGAGTCTCGGTCCGGCACACAGTTTTAATCTGCCAGGAAGTTTCAGTAAGGAGATGTCCACCTTATTTCAGAGTGGCACGGTTACGTTGTGAGACCGCGTGTGTCACGCGTAAGCAGTAGTACAGAAGATAGTGCCGAACGGGAGATAGCAGCCGCAGGACGCACTGCACGCTTTTTGACGTGGCCAGTGACGCTGACAGGGCCGGCCCGTACCCCCACTCCAGCCCGCCAACTGGAGCGTCCTCGACGGCCGCCGCGGGCCGTCGGATCGTCAGACGTGTGTCCGTGCTGAGTGGCGCCGCGTCTCTGCCACAGGTCCGGACGATGAGGAGGCTGAAGCCCAGCTTGCTGCGGGCGCTGGCGGCCCTCGCCCTGCTGGTGTGCAGCGGCGTCGCCACCGAGCTGCCGCCGACCGCGACCACGACCGCGACCACGACGGCCACGACCACGACCGCAGAGCCGCTCGAGGACTGCGAGTGCTGGTGGGAGGCGCACGAGCCCGGCCTGCCGCAGAAGCACTGCCGCTGCTCCGCGCACATCCAGCACGGCATTCACCCCGAGCCACACACCCTGTGAGTACCACCACCAGCACCACCACCTGTGGGCGAACCTCGAGTGCATGCTTCACCTTTGATTGAGAATTTCAGGTCGCTTTCTATTTCCGAAATTAAATTACACTCAGGACTACATTTATACAGGCGGTAGACGGTCATAAACTAATTTGAGATGACGAAGTAATCGTAATTAATGAATGTTTCGAGCGTTACGAGGACTAAAGTGAGCCATGCATGTTATGTTTATTAACTATTTTCTTCTAGTCTATACAGGTTCTTACCAGAAAAAATGTTGTATAAACGAATATAAAGCATATTAACACAAATTTTCAATTGCGGTACAGATATATCTACATCTGCATCTACATCCATACTCCGCAAGCCACGCGACGGTATGTGGCGGAGGGTACTTTGCGTACCTCTATCGGTTCTCCCTTCTGTTCCAGTCTCGTACTGTTCGTGGAAAGAAAGATTGTCGGTATGCCTCTGTGTGGGCTCTAATCTCTCTGATTTTATCCTCATGGTCTCTTCACGAGATTTACGTAGGAGGGAGCAAAATGCTGCTTGACTCCTCGGTGAAGGTGTGTTCTCGAAACTTCAACAAAAGCCCGTACCGAGCTACTGAGCGTCTCTCCTGCAGACTCTTCCACTCTATCATTTCCGTAACGCTTTCACGATTCCTAAATGATCCTGTAACGAAGCGCGCTGCTCTCCGTTGGATCTTCTCTATCTCCTCTATCAACCCTATCTGGTACGGATCCCACACCGGTGATCTGTATTCAAGTAGTGGGCCAACAAGTGTACTGTAACCTACTTCCTTTGTTTTCTGGTTGCATTTCCTTAGGATTCTTCCAGTGAATCTCAGTCTGGCATCTGCTTTGAATACGATTAATTTTATATGGTCATTCCATTTTAAATCGCTCCTAATGCCTACTCCCAGATAATTTATGGAACTAACTGCTTCCAGTTGCTGACTTGCTATATTGTAGCAAAATGATAAAGGATCTTTCTTTCTACGTATTCGCAGCACATTACACTTGTCTACATTGAGATTCAATTGCCATTCCCTGCACCATGCGTCAATTCGTTGCAGATCCTCCTGCATTTCCGTACAACTTTCCATTGTTACAACCTCACGGTATACTACAGCATCATCTGCAAAAAGCGTCAGTGAACTTCCGATGTTATCCACAACGTCATTTATATATATATATATATATATATATATATATATATATATATATATATATATATATTGTGAACAGCAACGGTCCTACGACACCCCCCTGCGGCACACCTGAAATCACTCTTACTTCGGAAGACTTCTCTCCATTGAGAATGACATGCTGCGTTCTGTTATCTAGGAACTCTTCAATCCAATCACACAATTGGTCTGATAGTCCATATGCTCTTACTTTGTTCATTAAACGACTGTGGGGAACTGTATCAAACGCCTTGCGGAAGTCAAGAAACATGGCATCTACCTGAGAACCCGTGTCTATGGCCCTCTGAGTCTCGTGGACGAATAGCGCAAGCTGGGTTTCACACGATCGTCTTTTTCGAAACCCATGCTGATTCCTACAGAGTAGATTTCTACTCTCCAGAAAATTCATTGTACTCGAACATAATACGTATTCCAAAATTCAACAACTGATCGACGTTAGAGATATAGGTCTATAGTTCTGCACATCTGTTCGACGTCCCTTCTTGAAAACGAGGGTGACCTGTGCCCTTTTCCAACCTTTTGGAACGCTACGCTCTTCTAGAGACCTACGGCACACCGCTGCAAGAAGGGGGGCAAGTTCCTTCGTGTACTCTGTGTAAAATCGAACTGGTATCCCATCAGGTCCAGCGGCCTTTCCTCTTTTCAGCGATGTTAATTGTTTTTCTGTCCCTCTGCCACCTATTTCGATATCTACTATTTTGTCATCTGTGCGAAAATCTGTGTAAGTGGTGTAAGTGGAGATATTTCTATCGGTGACTAAGGATGCAATATTGAAGAACCCTACATCAGTATTTACGTTATTTGCACACTAATAATTATAGCTATTAAAAGTCCTATGATTTTTGGTTGGTTAGTACCTCCAAGTACATGTGACAAGATCAAGCAAATAATTCTTACTTTCTCCTGGGTAACAGATCAGATGTTGAAGTGTGGACGCATAGGAGCAAGTGGTTAGCCTATAATGTCAGGTGTATTCCATTTAGGTATGCTGTTATGTCTGTGGAGAAAACATCAGGCGCTAAATTAATTATTTGACATGTTTGTGGGAAGACTGATAGATGTAGAGAAAAACCATGCAACACCATGATGTGTATATACATTAAGGTACCGCACATAGAAGTATCTACACTTATATATTATGAGCACTTGTTCATTAGAATACTTGTGTTCCAAAGTAACGAAGATGAACAGGTGCTCATAACTGTTGAGGTATGCATTTTAGGGCACATATCTACTGGACATTTTTTTCTTGTTTTGATCCATACTACCACTTCCCAAAATATGGAAAGCAAAGAGCTTGCAGTAGGAGAGATTTGTTTCACAATATTAAAAATCAATAATATCTTACAGCTCTTAAGGTATGCGTTTTAGAGCCCTTGTTTACCTGAAATGTATGCTTTTATTATCACGTACTTTCATCCGTGTACGTTTGCGCCATCCTTTTTGATACACCCTGCATATCTGGTTATTTGGCTACCTCTACCTATGGGTCTTATACAATCCGCAACCCCTTTAATATCATATGTAAGTTTTCATATTCTCTCCCCCACTATGTGAAAACTATTAGCTCTACAGAAAAAATGAACAGTATTTTTTTGTGTAAAATTTAATGTGGTTAGAGGCCGTGGTTATCAACTTATTCAAGAAAAACGCACAAAAGTGACCTTCAAAGGCGATTTTCCTGAATAACCGGAAAACTGAGGCCTCCGGTGGATACGGATCCCAGAACAAAATTTAACTGCATTACATTTACTACAAAGAGGGCCTGTTCATTTTTTTCTGTAGGACTAAAAGTTTACACGTAGCGAGCGGAAGAACAGAAATATTTCACACGTGGGTTTTGGAAGGCGTTGAGAGTTGCATAAAACCCATAGACAATGATAGCTGAATCACCCTATATACAGAGGGTATTTCACAATTCATGTTACACACTTCTAAACATTGTAGAGAGACTTAATAGATCAAGTTTTACATAGAAACCCATGCCCAGAAACGTCATCCAACTACTCTACAGAGCGTCGAGGTTACAGGCGCTAGCCACTGTTAATATATGAAATTTTGCTAATACGTTTGCCCAGAGAATATATCTATGGGATTTGCACTGTAAGATCACAGGTTAATTAAGAATGACATCAGCCATTGCAAATGTGAAATGTTGATGCATTACTAAACGGATTAACCGCCAGAATATTGAATTCAAGCGTGAAAACGTGCATGTATTGTGTTGTACATGTGCCAGATGTCAATTTTTGGGACTTGGTCGGTCAGTACGGAGACGGTTAATGCTTGTGGATGACTCTGAAGTGGTCTGATGTTGTCCCATATGTGCTCGATTGGAGACGTCTGGTAAACGAGCAGGCCTAGGCAACATGTCGAAGCTCTGTAGAGCTTGATGGGTTACAACATCGGTATGTGGGACAACGTTATCCTGTTGGAAAATACCCCGTGGAGTAGTGTTCATGCTGTTGGAAAATACCCCGTGTAATAGTGTTCATGAAATGGCAGCAAAACAGGTCGAATCACCAGATTGACGTATAAGTCTGCAGTCACGGTGCGTGGGATAACCACGTGAGTGCTCCTGCTGTTATAAGCTATTGCACCCCAGACCATAGCTGCAGGTGTGCGTCCAGTATGTCTAGAACGCAGACAGGTTAGTCGCAGGCCCTCAACTGACCTCCTTATAATCAACACACATCCATCGCTGGCACCGAAGCAGAACCACATTTCATCAGAAAACACAACAGTCCTCCGCTCTGCCCTCCAGTGACCTCTCGCTGCCAAATGGCGATGGTTTTGGTCAGTGGAATGCACGCTATACGGCGTCTGGCTCGGAGCTGTAGGTAAAGTAACCGATTTGTAACAGTTCGTTGCGTTGCTGTGCTGCAACTGCTGCTCAAATTGCTGCCGCAGATGCACTACGATGGACCAGAGCCATGTGACAAACAGGATGGTCTTCCTTCTTGGTAGTGCCACGTGGTCGTCCGGAGCCCGGTCTTCTTGCGACCGTACATTGTCGTGATATCAGCAATCAGGTACAGTGGCTCCAGTCCTGCCAAATCTTTCTGTAGTATTCCAGAAGGAACATCCAGCTTCTCGTAGCCCCATTACACGAACTCGTTCACACCGAGTAAAGTGTTGATAATGGCGTCTTTGTCGATTAAAGGTGTTCTTGACTAACTTCAAATCACCGCTTCCAGTCTCAAACGTAACTAGGTAGCGCGTATTTAAAGCAAACCCGATTTGCAGCCTCATAGTGGGCGAAATCTGACTGTAAAAGCACGCCCACCAATTTTGGTTTATGTCGTATAACTCCTTGGCGTTGCGATTCTTTTTGTTTTTTTGTCAGGTTATGAATATTTACTTGGTGTTTCTCCTAAGAGTCGACAGGCACTTTTTTTGGCGTTTCGATAGGTATTGGCAGTTCCCTTTTTTTTCCAATGTGTAACTGCTGTCGACACAAGCAAATACCGCTCACCATCTGTTTCGTGTGACGCCAGTGTCAATGGAAAGCGTCACTTTGTTTCTCATTGCAAACAAAATCATTTTTAAAATGGAATTTTACGTGCTCATTCTACAGAACGACTCCAAATTAGTCCGGTGCGATACTGTTTTCATGGCTACGTGTTTATGTACAATAGTAATGAGGCCGCGGAGGGTAAGCAGTACTCCAACAGTGCTTCGTGTTTCACCCTGGCCAGCGTGAGTACAGCCGCCATGCAGCAACGGTATTCAGTCATTGCTGAAGTACTGGTTATTCTTCGTGTTTTGCTATTCCTTTTAGACCGGTAAAACAAGTGTCGCCCTAGATTAATCTGGGACCTGTCTACCGAATGGACACTTAAAATTCCGCTTTAAAAATCATTTTGTTTCCAACGGGGAACAAACCGACGCTCCCGGTTGACAGTGGATGTCGCATAACACTCTGATGACCACACGAAAAAAACTAAATTGCATATATCTGCGGAAAGGACAGATCGAATGTGCCTGACGATTATTAGGAGAGACACCCTATAAACAGGGGACGTTGGTATTCTTTTCATTTTAGCACATTTATTGCAAATATTTACGAAACGTTTCATCGCTGGTGTTAAAAAATGTTTTATTACTGTATTGGTTAAAAACAGTCTTGGTTGCAATTTTATTTTTTTATTTTTCATTGATGCGTTTCGCCTTATTTAGGCCTCTTCAGGTTGTCTTTTCGAGACCGGCGCGAGAGGCACCAATATCTGCATAACGCGTTCCCGTTCACAGGAGCGAGTAACAAAATTTTACTTTGTTACTCGCTCCTGTGAACGGGAACGAGTTATGCAGATCTTGGTGCCTCTCGCGCCCATCTAGAAAAGATAACCTGACGATGCCTAAATAAGGCGAAACTCATCGTTGAAAAATAAAAAACTAAAATTGCAACCAAGACTGTTTTTAACCAATACTGTTAAGCACTGGTTTGCTGTAGGCCACATATGGATTGGAAGAATTTCTAAGTTTTATTGCTGCACTCGTCTTTCTTATGCCGTTAAAAAGCGTATCGCTCCATTAAAAAAAAGCGTGGTTGGTTGAATATGTCCGTTGATCCACGAGTTAAGGATACTATATACACGTGACTCTTTGCGTTCCACCAATTGCCGAGAAATTCGTTCGAACGGTTTAAACCGGGCACGAAATAAAAAGGGAGTTGCGTCTTACGTAATTCCTAATCTTTTGAGCCAAATACCAGGCGAAGCAGTAGTGTGGCAGAGGGAAGCAGCTGCAAAATTTGGGAAGAGGTTTATGTTTACAACAGTTACCGTACAAACAAGGGAACCACCCGAAAACCTTTGTGAGGGCTGGAGATGGGATCTATTTTTGATTCCTTTCTGAGACAATATGATAAAAATTTAACTCTTAGAGAGTAAAGTCGATGTCTTGTTCGTCTTCTGCTGTGTTCCTTCCCTGACATGTCAGCTCATTATCACCACTGCCCAGCCGGCCGGTGTGGCCGAGCGGTTCTAGGCGCTTCAGTCTGGAACCGCGCGACCGCTACGGTCGCACTTTCGAATCCTACCTCGGGCACGGATGTTTGTGATGTCCTTAGGTTAGTTAGGTTTAAGTAGTTCTAAGTTCTAGGGGACTGATGACCACAGATGTTAAGCCCCATAGTGCTCAGAGGCATGTGAACCATTTTTTGAACCACTGCCCATCGCGATGTCCAATGCCACCTGGTGGCGCTGCGGGCACGCACGCAGTAAAGAAAGTATTTAAGAGAGTGAGACACCAATGGGGAAGCATTCTAGCGACGACACGGCCCGAAATTGCGGAACTCCACTGACACAGGCTACTTTAAGAAATGGCAGATTGATGTTGCCCGGCGCCTGATCACAGAACATGGATGTCGCAGGCTTGCGTGAGCCGTGCTGCGGCTCGCTTTGGTGCTGTTTGTAGGTTCCAGCCCTCTGTTAGAGGCCAGACGGTATCGTTTAGTTGGCATGGTTGCCGTAGCTTGTCTTCTTCTCGTGCTGACTGGCGCCACTCGGCCTTTAGGGGACTTATGTACTGGTCGTTGTGTTTTATCATTGTATTATTTATTAAAATACCTTGTAATGCCTATATTAAAGGTTATATATGTCTATTCAATAGTTCTGGTCGCCTTCTGGAATAAACCCAGCAGTGTAGTATTCAGTGGATGTTAAGGGTTGTGTTATAAAGTTTACCATCATCTTATTTCACCTGTTTGGTGATCAGTTGTTTGTTTTTTAATTAACCGTTGCTATTTTATTTGCTGTTTTACAGCATGTTTCTTAATTTTTTATATTATTGCCCTTCCTGGCGTGTAAGGCCTTCAGCCGTGACTGTGGTCATTTGCCTTAAAATTCTAATTTGGTATTTATATTTACGCAGTAAGCCCTTAAAACCTTATTTACTGCCATTCCTGCCGTTTGAGGCCTTCTGCTGTGTTTGTGATGACTTTCCTTTCATATTTCAATACCTGTAATTTGTAAGTTGCAACGAGTTTTAAACAATTCTTAATTTATTGCCATACCTGGCGTGTACGGCCATCTGCCCAGATCACAGTGGCTTGTTTTTAAAATATTATCTGCTCTATCTGTATTTAATGGTGATTTGCTAAATTGTAACTCACTGAAAACACTATTGTTTACACAGTTGTTTGTTTCTTCATCGATAACGTGTGGTATTTTTTATTTACTATTGAGTCTGAAATTACTAGTTTAAAATAAATTGTGTGTATCTGTAAAAGGCAACCAATAGTAACTGATTACGGCCCCTTCCACAATCGTAACCGAATCCTGCCTTCCCTTGACTATCAGGTTTCATTGCGCATTCCATAACGCATAAGTGACGACAGAGCAGTAAGCAGGCTTTCGGAGTACACAGTTCAGCGCACATTGCCGAACGTGGGTCTCTGTGGTAGACGACACCTGCATATTCTGACGTGACCCAGCGACACCACCTGTTACTATTTCAATGGCCAAGGGACCATAGAGACTGCAACGTGGAGCAACTGAAACGTGTCATCTAGTCGGATGAATCACGTTTCTTGTTACACCATGTCGATGATCATCTCCGGAATCCGGAACGCCGTCATCCAGTGAACAGTTGTTCGAAAAATGCACCACGCCACGGACGTTTGACGGTAGGGATAATATTTTGCTATTTTGCACGGGCTTACAGAGAACCTGTAGTAGTAAAGGAAGGCACCATGACAGCTATCGACAACGTGAACATAATTGTGGACACGTGAAAGCGGATGCCTTCTCCGAGAGCGAGGGCATCTTCCAGCAGGATAAATGTCCTTGTCTAGCCCGAACCGTTCTACAATGTTTTGAGGAAAATGACAGTGAACACACACTGTTGTCTTGCCACAAAATTCGCCTGATCTGAACACGATGGAACAAAAATATGGTTCAAATGGCTCTGAGCACTATGGGACTCAACATCGGAGGTCATCAGTCCCCTAGAACTTAGAACTACTTAAACCTAACTAACCTAAGGACATCACACACATCCATGCCCGAGGCAGGATTCGAACCTGCGACCGTAGCGGTCGTGCGGTTCCTGACTGAAGCGCCTAGAACCGCTCGGCCAACCCGGCTGGCACGATGGAACACATTTCGAACGCTACAGGGCGCTATCTCCGAGTTTACGGGAAGTGCGTGACGCGTAGGTAGGCATCATGTGGTAACGTACGTCCGGAAGTCTATAAAAGCTTGTCGAATCCATGCACACATAGTCGCTGCTATACTGAGTTCCAAAGGTGGGCCAACACACTGTTGAGCACTTGATCATTGTGTCTTCGTTAATCACTCTATAAATGCTCTAACGAAAAAATGCAGTTAGTTACTGCCTACAAAAAATTAATTCCTCGCACGCTGTTTAGCTAACAAACACAAATAAGTTGAAAAGAAGAGAAATCGGAAGGGAGAAAAACGGAAAGCTATAAGAAAAGTTGTTATTACTACTCAAGGGAAATAGAGAAAGAATACATAATACTCCTTGACGCTATGGCATAAAGATACACGCTCATCCGGATCTCTGAAGGGACACGAAGTTGTGCAACTGTACTGTACTCCATTCCTACACCCCAGAATCCTAAACCTCAGCTTCCTACACCTCAGATGATTTAATTATTCACTCTAAGACAAAAAACATGATGCAGCACTAACGAGTTATGCAAGTTGGTCACAATCTGATATTCAAACAGGTATCGTCAGAAAATGTAAAATTATAAACTTTGGCGGCCGTTGGATGAATAAATGACGTTTCACTGCAGTTTCACCGCGCAGCTTGCAGAGACGGTAAACAAGGGTCAGACATGTCGATGCAAGCCATAAGATCTTTGTAAGTTTCATTCTGTTTACTCACTGAACAGTAACTACGCCCCGCAGAAAGGCGTGTGAACAATATACGCAGATGTCAGCACTTGGGAGAGGACGTGTAAGACGGCCGGTGTCGCCGTGCGGTTCTAGGCGCTTCAGTCTGGAACCGCGTGACCGCTACGGTCGCAGGTTCGAATCCTGCCTCGGGCATGGATATGTGTAATGTCCTTAGGTTAGTTAGGTTTAAGTAGTTGTAAGTTCTAGGGGACTGATGACCACAGATGTTAAGTTCCATAGTGCTCAGAGACATTTGAAGGACGTGTAATGGGCTCACTGAAGCAGGTTGGAGTAATCGCCGAATAGCTCGACATCTGAACAGCAGTGATGCCACTGTTAGGCGATATTGGCAGAAATGAGTATACCACAGCCGAACACAGTGTCAGGAAGGAAGCGGTCGGCCTAGAGAGGCGACGGAACATATGGACCGACCAGATGTTTAGTTTTTGTTCGTAACTCTGTTCTCCCGTAGTGTCTAGCGTCACTGTGTCTTATTTGCTCACAAACGTAAGAAAATCTGTACCACACAGTGCCGATTCGGAGTATCGGTCTAGACGAGTGTTTTATACTTTTTGTATTGTATTTTATACTTTTTTTCGATTTACTGCCCGCAGTTTGCTATGGACGAACAATAAATGTTGATATGCCCGACTGTGCTCCTTACACTTAAAATCTTAAGACAGAAACCACCTTCATCGAATAATGAACTTTCAATAACGAATATTTTATTAAAAAATGTTTATTTTTTTCATTTTTGAACTTTTTCTGCGAATCAAGGTTCGCATTTTATGTTTTGGAAACAAATGCAAGTCGGTACAATTCAATATTTTATCTCCATATTTCAGTGCTGAAGAAACCACTGATACGTAGGAGTCACAAAAATCGTGATGATCAAAAAATGGTTCAAATGGCTCTGAGCACTATGGGACTTAACTTCTGAAGTCATCAGTCCCCTAGAACTTAGAACTACTTAAGGAACATTTAGACTGCTACAGGCTTGATAAATGTAACAAATCAGCAGTAGCAACTCACATTAAAGACACAGGCCACCCTTTGAAAATCGACGACAAACTCGAAATTTTACACAAAATAGGAAAAAGTAAAAGAATGGATATCATGGAAGAAATGGACATTTTCATAGATAACACAAAGCATGGAGATAACATTCTTAATGAAATAACCGTATTCAAAAACTCAGAATTCTTCTACAGTCTTAAGCCAGTTCTAACTCAATAGATTCACGAAATGTCAATGTAAATAATCGACTAGAACCAAAAATATCGATACCAAACCTCGATAATCGATACAAACTCACTTGCTACAGTCCGCCATCTTGTGTTGTGTATATAACATCGAAGAAATTTGTGCAGTGGCATTCAGTGAAAAAAAAAAAAGTGCAATAGTGTAACGTCAATCAACAGCACCGCCATTACACCAGTGATACAAGTGAAGCAGCAAGAAGAGCAAGAAGATGTAACTGTAAGCGATCAACTGTCGTTTAAAAGCCTTTCACACTATTTTCGTAACACATAACTGATACAAACCTGCGTGCATCCGTACAGGCTGTGATATACATAGTCAACAACAAAGAAGAAAACTGGCAGAAGACATCACTGACTTCGATTTCTAGATATACATTGCCCCCCTCCTTCCCCCCAAATGCCACACAAGCAGCTACAGTAAAAAACAGTGTTCTAGATTAATCTAGTTTAGAACTTTTTATTTTTAAGCAACATTTCTCGATGTATGTATGTATGTACAAACGCTTGAAAATGAACAAAACATGTTCAAAACGCGTTGCATTATGTTAGATTAAGCATAAAATAAAAAGTGACTGGTAGCAGAAACTTGAAATAAATAATTTTCCCACACAGTCACGGTTACAAACATAGCCATTATGGCTGAAATAACTACTTAAACCTAACTAACCTAAGGACATCACACACACCCATGCCCGAGGCAGGATTCAAACCTGCGACCGTAGCGGTCGCGCGGTTCCAGACTGTAGCGCCTAGAACCGCTGGGCCACCCCGGCCGGTCGTGATGATCATTACTATAAAAAATCAGTGATTCACTTATGTATTAATTTACTCATTAAGTCAAGCAAATTGTGTGTCTCACACTTTATAACAGACGTCTAATACAACTTGTATTGACAATGAGACTGTCTACCGGATACCGCATGGAACGACATTGCTGGTACCTGTGCTGTCGACATCCAAAGGTTCGATTTGTCACTGCCTCCATCCTACTCTTTGAAATCTGCCACCCAAGAGCTCTTGCGTACCTTACTGAAGTATTCCTAACAGGAAATAGTTTCATAATGTGTCTTTCACTCTGCAGTGGATTCAGCGCTGTGGTCGGCCTTTCTCACAGCCCGAAACAGTGTGCCAGATCGTGGCGTGAGGCCTGATCGTACAGATAATTTGGTATCAACGTTGTAAGTATAAGACAAAGGATCAAATTAAAGTCCCGCGATGACACATAGCTTTCATCTTTCAAGAAATTTCATTACAGTGTAAACTGATGAGTCAAAACTAGCTTGGTAGCGTGTTGATCCACCTTTGGAACATAGTACAGCACCGCTTCTGTCTGGCATGGGAACAACAAGTTCTTGGTGTCCAGATACATTTGCTACCAGATCTCTATGCACAATAATTCCCGTAACTGCAGATACATGGTTCGTGGGCGCATATCTGCTCCACAGCGTTAGGATCAGGCGAATTTGGTGACCAAGACATTAAGAGATCTGCCATGCTCCTCAGGCCAATGTAGCACGATTCTGACCTTATGCTACGAACAGTCATCTTGCTGCAGTATGCCCTCGTCATCATGAAGCAATGTGCGAGGGCCATTCAGTAAGTAATGCCCCACATTTATTTTTTCCTCAGAACATATTTATTTTTAAGAGTCAGAATTTGGTGACATACATCAACTTGTCATGTCCATGGCCTATTTTTCTACATGGTCTCCATCACATTCTTTGGCCGTACGGCAATGTTGTGGAAGAGCATGTATTCCCCGCTTGTAAAAGCTCTTGTCCTGCAGGTGTACCTATGTTTTCACTGCATGACTGACACTCTCGTCATCTTCAAAATGTGTTCCCCGTAGACAATCTTTAAGCGGCCCAAAGAGATGGAAATCCGAGGGTGCCAGGTCTGGACGGTAGGGCGGATGAGCCAGTGATGTCCAACCCAACTTGGCGGTGTGTTCCCGGGTTCTCAGACTTGCGTGTGGGTGTGCATGAGTTTATTCATAGCCTCCAAGTATGCCTCTGAATTGATGGTTTACCATCTCGGCATCACATCCACGAGAATGATGCCATCACAATCCCAGAAGACTGTCACCATGACTTTTCCAGCAGAGGGGGTTGTCTTTAATTTTTTATTTTGTGGTACATGAGGATGATGCCACTCCACGGACTGGCTTTTGGTTTCCGGCGCAAAGCGGTGCACCCAGCTTTCGTCCTCCGCAACGGTTCGCGACAGAGAAAAGCCTCTCTGTCGGTCTCAAAACGCTCCACAATTCAAATGAAATGGCCTTTCTTTGAATCTTGTGGACCGCTATGTGTATCGTGGAACCCATCGTGAGCACCTCTTTGAATATCCGAGAGTCTCGATTATTGCAAACTCACTCCCAATGCTGACCGACAATTATCGAACCAATTGTCGAGTTGTGATGCGCCGTTCGGCACGAATAATGGCATCCGCACAATTCAGCAGGTACGGAGCAGTGGCTGTGACTGGACGTCCAGAGCGTGGCTCATCATGGAGTTCTATTTTTGCATTTCCTGAGGCTGTAGCTTTCTTTGCTCATTGCCTAGCTGTACTCTTATCAACTGCAGCATCTCCATACACTGCACACAAACTTTTATCGATGTTCACTACGGTTTATTTTTCTGCACGCAAGAATTCGATAACAGCACGCTACTTGTAACGTGAGTCCTATGTAGACACCATTTTGACGCTGCACAACGGCTCTGCCATCTGCCAGATCAGTTCAAAACTTCACCAGCGCACAGAAAAAACATCAAACGTGAAGCATCAGCAAGGACGTTTGTCTACGTATACAGCAGAGTCCCGCTGATCCGAACCCTGATAATCCAAACGTGCGGTTAATCCGAACATGAAAAATGTTAGTCTAAGAACGGAAAACTGTGCGGTAAACTGCTGTATATGCACACTATTTTAACTTACGTAGTACAGTAAACATGTATTAGAAAAATTGGCCAGAGAACGTTAGGTTTAAACAATGCATAACGCTGAAACGAAAGCTGTCAAACTTACTAAAATACAACGGACATTTTAGCCTTACTTTGTAGATGACAAAAACTCAATCATTGCTTTTAGGCGTATGACTCATAGTTGCGCCATCGTCTCATAAACATCAAAACAGCAGGTGTAGTATTGGGCTGTTGCTCCAAATGATGTAGCGCGAAGTGAAGGGCTTCTGCTGCGCCGGTGTGTAGCACCAGTTCTCCTTTGTCACTTCCGCCACAGCAGTCCACTTCTACCTGGTCTTGAGTCACAGCAGCAACTAAATCAATGTCAGTGAGGTTCTCCACACTTGCCCCATCCGCTGCCATCCATTCATCTACGCCTCCTTCACTAGCTTCTTCACATCCGGGGATTGTATCATTTGTAATGGATTTTCATTTTCAACTAGGTTGTCCTGAAATTCAAAATATGTCCACTGTTTTCTCCACGATTTTCTCACAGCGTTTTCTAAAATATTCTGCCATGCCTCAGCAGCCCAATAAAGAAAATCCTTCGCACTGGTCTTTTTTATTTTTTCCACTAAAGGAATGCTATCATCTTGGATCAGCATTCTTACTGATTGTTTTATGTAAATCAGTTTTAATGTATGCAGTTCGCCTGGTCCATCGGCTGTAGAAGTCATTTAACATTCGGCGGCAGAAACTTCGCCACAATTTCACCATCACATAATTCCTCAGTGCTGGAGTGAGATGAGAGGGAGCAAACTGGCTTTGAACAACTTACCATCCATCCATGCTTTTTTACGGTTGCGATAATATATGGGCAAGGACTTCATGTTGCACTTCTTAAGAGCTCTGGGTCTATCAGATTTGCCAATGAACATTAAAGGCAGCTTGTGATTACCAGCAGCGTTGCTGCAAGCTAATAAAGTCACACGATATTTGCGTATTTTAAAACCAGGAGCATGGTCTTCTGCTTTTGATCCCAGGCTTTTTGTTGGCAGTGCCCTAAAATTAAGGGCAGTCTCGTCAGCGTTATAAATTTGTTGGGGAGAATACTTTCCCTCTCTTATTTTTTTCAAAGTTACCCAAGTATTCCTTCGCTGCGTCACGGTCAGAAGAAAGCTTCTCTCCAGTAATTGTTAGATGACTGATTCCATGACGGTTTTTGAATCTGTTCAACCGATCCGTACTCACAATGAAACACTCATCACCATTCATTAACTTGTTCAGGTAAACAGCCTTCTCTTGAACCAGTGCTCCACTCAAAGGAATTCCCCTTTCTCTTTCCTGCGTAAACTAAAGGAAACGAGCTTTATTCACTTTATCTCACTGGGACTGTTTCAAAGTCTGCCGAATTTCGAGTGTTTTTCCCGAAGATGTTGCTCAAGACTGTTCAAGCTTCACTCGGTTCTTCTTCGAATCGCAAATGGTTGCTTTGCCATCACCCAGTTCCGTTGCCAGTTTAGATACATTCTCACCATTGTCTATCCGCTTCAAAGGAGTTAGTTTTTCTTTGAGAGTTAACGTTGTATGTTTCCGTTTACTCTTGATGAAAATACGTACACCACTATACGTGAACGAAAAGAATACAACTGTTACGCGTGCCAGCGATCTATAACCAACATAACCAAGCGCTTTGCGAGCCAACTGGCAGTGCAGTGACCTCGACACTACAAAGGTCTCTACAATGCACAACAAATAGGGCAGGGAGGGAGAGTGAGCCATTGTTCCCACACTTGTTCCATTTATTACCATGGTGTACCTACTTAAATGCTTGGTACATTTCATTCTAGAAACTCATCACCGTAATTCCGGCTAATCCGAACAAATCGGTAATCCGAATAACGTCCGGTCCCAATTAGTTCGGATTAACGAGACTCTACTGTAATAATGGCTTTAAAAAAAAAACTGTGGCGCATTACGTATTGAACGACCTTCGTAAGTGGTACGCAATGTTGTTGATGTTGTGCAAAGCTGCCATGATACCTTCGATGCGTGCACACGGGGGTTTTTTAGATTAGAGGGACCCCCCCTTGGGCGAAACGATAAAATACCTGACGGCTTACCAGAGAGGACATTATCATCGTTGATAAAGAACGTCCGTCCTCAGAGACCAAAAACAGGAAAAGTTAACGTAATATTGGTAAACTGCAGGAGTATCCAGGGCAAGGTTCCTGAATTAGTATCTCTTATTGAAGGAAATAGTGCGCATATAGTATTAGGAACGGAAAGTTGGTTAAAACCGGAAGTGAACAGTAACGAAATCCTAGACACAGAATGGAATATATACCGCAAGGATAGGATAAACGCCAATGGTGGAGGAGTATTTATAGCAGTAAAGAGTTCAATAATATCCAGTGAAGTTATTAGCGAATGCGAATGTGAAATAACCTGGGTTAAGCTAAGTATCAAAGGTGGGTCAGATATGATAGTCGGATGCTTCTATAGACCACCTGCATCAGCAACCGTAGTAGTTGAGCGCCTCAGAGAGAACCTGCAGAACGTCGTGAAGAAGTTCCGTGATCATACTATTGTAATAGGGGGAGACTTCAATCTACCAGGTATAGAATGGGATAGTCACACAATCAGAACTGGAGCCAGGGACAGAGACTCTTGTGACATTATCCTGACTGCCTTGTCCGAGAATTACTTCGAGCAGATAGTTAGAGAACCAACTCGTGAAGCTAACGTTTTAGACCTCATAGCAACAAATAGACCGGAACTTTTCGACTCCGTGAATGTAGAAGAGGGTATCAGTGATCATAAGTCAGTGGTTGCATCAATGACTACAAGTGTAATAAGAAATGCCAAGAAAGGAAGGAAAATATATTTGCTTAACAAGAGTGATAGGGCACAAATCGCAGAATATCTGAGTGACCACCATCAAACGTTCATTTCTGAGGAAGAGGATGTGGAACAAAAATGGAAAAAATTCAGAAACATCGTCCAGTACGCCTTAGATAAGTTCGTACCGACTAAGGTCCAAAGCGAGGGGAAAGCTCCACCGTGGTATAACAATCATGTACGAAAGGTACTACGGAAACAAAGAAAGCTTCATCATAGGTTTAAGAGTAGTCGAATCATAGCTGATAAGGAAAAGCTGAACGAAGCGAAAAAGAGCGTAAAGAGAGCAATGAGAGAAGCATTCAACGAATTCGAACATAAAACATTGGCAAACAATCTAAACAAGAACCCTAAAAAGTTTTGGTCATATGTAAAATCGGTAAGCGGATCTAAATCCCCTATTCAGTCACTCGTTGACCACGATGGCACCGAAACAGAGGACGACCGAAGAAAGGCAGAAATACTGAATTCAGTGTTCCGAAACTGTTTCACTGCGGAAAATCGTAACACGGTCCCTGACTTCAGCCGTCGCACGGACGCCAAAATGGAAAATATTGAAATAAACGATATCGGAATTGAAAAACAACTGCTATCACTTAGTAGCGGAAAAGCATCCGGACCAGACGAGATACCCTTAAGATTCTACAGTGATTATGCTAAAGAACTTGCCCCCTTTCTATCAGCAATTTATCGTAGATCGCTGGAAGAACGTAAAGTACCTAGCGACTGGAAGAAAGCGCAGGTCGTTCCCATTTTCAAGAAGGGTCATAAATCAGATGCGAATAATTATAGGCCTATTTCGCTTACGTCAATCTGTTGTAGAATAATGGAACATGTTTTGTGTTCTCGTATTATGACGTTCTTAGATAATACAAATCTCCTTCATCATAACCAACATGGATTCCGCAAACAGAGATCATGTGAAACTCAGCTCGCCCTATTTGCCCAAGAAATTCACAGTGCCGTAGACACTGGCGAGCAGATTGATGCCGTATTCCTGGACTTCAGGAAGGCATTTGATACGGTTCCGCACTTACGTTTAGTGAAAAAAATACGAGCTTACGGAATATCGGACCAGGTTTGTGATTGGATTCAGGATTTCCTAGAAGAAAGAACACAACATGTCATTCTTAACGGTTCAAAATCTGCAGATGTAGAGGTAATTTCGGGAGTACCGCAAGGAAGCGTGATAGGACCTTTATTGTTTACAATATACATAAATGACTTAGTTGACAACATCGGTAGCTCCGTGAGGCTATTTGCAGATGACACGGTTGTCTACAAGAAAGTAGCAACATCAGAAGACTCGTACGTACTCCAGGAAGACCTGCAGAGGATTAATGCATGGTGCGACAGCTGGCAGCTTTCCCTAAACGTAGATAAATGTAATATAATGCGCATACATAGGGGCAGAAATCCATTCCAGTACGATTATGCCATAGGTGGTAAATCATTGGAAGCGGTAACGACCGTAAAATACTTAGGAGTTACTATCCGGAGCGATCTGAAGTGGAATGATCACATAAAACAAATAGTGGGAAAAGCAGGCGCCAGGTTGAGATTCATAGGAAGAATTCTAAGAAAATGTGACTCATCGACGAAAGAAGTAGCTTACAAAACGCTTGTTCGTCCGATTCTTGAGTATTGCTCATCAGTATGGGACCCTTACCAGGTTGGATTAATAGAAGAGATAGACATGATCCAGCGAAAAGCAGCGCGATTCGTCATGGGGACATTTAGTCAGCGCGAGAGCGTTACGGAGATGCTGAACAAGCTCCAGTGGCGGACACTTCAAGAAAGGCGTTACGCAATACGAAGAGGTTTATTATCGAAATTACGAGAGAGCACATTCCGGGAAGAGATGGGCAACATATTACTACCGCCCACATATATCTCGCGTAATGATCACAACGAAAAGATCCGAGAAATTAGAGCAAATACGGAGACTTACAAGCAGTCGTTCTTCCCACGCACAATTCGTGAATGGAACAGGGAAGGGGGGATCAGATAGTGGTACAATAAGTACCCTCCGCCACACACCGTAAGGTGGTTCGCGGAGTATAGATGTAGATGTAGATGTAGATGTAGTACCGCAGGTCTAAAGGAAGTCTATGTCAGTGACCCCAACAGCATGATACTGCTCCCATCGGCCTGTGTACGTGGCATGGAGCTTCGAACTGCCCCTTCGCCTGGATGACACAGCCATCGACTTCACGTAAGTGACTCAGTCTACTGCGCCGGCCGGTGTGGCCGAGCGGTTCTAGGCGCTTCAGTCTGGAACCGCGCACCGCTACGACGCAAGTTCGAATCCTGCCTCGTGCCTGGATGTGTGTGATGTCCTTAGGTTAGTTAGGCTTAAGTAGTTCTAAGTTCTAGGGGACTGATGACCTCAGATGTTAAGTCCCATAGTGCTCAGAGCCAGTCTACTGGGCGACACTTCTTTATTTATTCACTGTGCAATATCAATGATTCCGTGTGCACTGCAATCGTAATTGTCGATGTCGTTGAGTCATTTTGGTAACACGCAAAAGTCATCCGCCCCACGTTCAACAATGTACACTGTACTCCCGAAAAATTGTGCCTGCGCCAGAATTGTATTCTGTCGTCAGATCTGCCACAGATCGCCGCCTATCCTTCCTTGCAGGGCGGGAAAGCCCACGACCTCAACGCGCCGTGATGAGGCGCCTACTGGTGGTTTTATCGACCTTCCACTGATGCACGCGACAGTGCTACACGAGCAACCCACCAACTTCGCTGATTACAGGATGCTCGTTCCCGGGAGCCGAGCCTTCACAATCTGCCTTCTGTCAAAGTCGCTTGTGTCAGTGGATTTCCACATTTGCGTTTCGATCGTCACTAGAGTGAATGCCCATTCATCTCTGCTCCGCTTACATAATTTTCTTATCGGGGAACGAGCGCGCAACGTCAACAGGCGGAATACAGTCTTGCAATAGGCAGTCGTCTTAATGTTTTGGCTTATCAGTGTATAGTCTACCGCAGGTTTTTTGGATACATAAATCTGTAGACGAGTGATGTAAATATTGTAGAGAATATACCACTGTATTCTGTTACTTGAGATGTACAGATTGTTGTAGTTGTGAGGAGAGGTAAAAAAAAGTATAAATAAAAACAGATACAGCAGAGAAGAATCACCCGGAAATCGAAAATACAAAAAAAAAAGGCCGTAGGTGGTTGTCTACAGTTGTTAAATATTTTGAAGAAAAATATACACTACTAGCCATTAAAATTGCTACACCAAGCAGAAATGCAGATGATAAATGGGTATTCATTGGACAAATATATCATACTAGAACTGACATGTGCTTATATTTTCACGCAATTTGAGTGCATAGATCCTGAGAAATCAGTACCCAGAGCAACCACCTCTGGCCGTAATAACGGCCTTGATACGCCTTGCTTTGAGTCAAACAGAGCTTCGATGGCGTGTACAGGTACAGCTGCCCATGCAGCTGCAACAAGATACCACAGTTCATCAAGAGTAGTGACTGGCGTATTGTGACGAGCAAGTTGTTCGGCCGCCATTCACCAGACGTTTTCAATTGGTGAGAGATCTGGAGAATGTGCTGGCTAGGGCAGCAGTCGAACATTTTCTGTATCCGGAAAGTCCCGTACAGGACCTGCAACATGCCGTCGTGCATTATCCTGCTGAAATGTAGGGTTTCACAGGGATCGAATGAAGAGAAGAACCACGGGTCGTAATACATCTGAAATGTAACGTCCACTGTTCAAAGTGCCGTCAATGCGAACAAGAGGTGACCGAGACGTGTAACCAATGGCACCCCATACCATCACGCTTGGTGATACGCCAGTATGGCGATGACGAATACACGCTTCCAATGTGCGTTCACCGCGATGTCGCCAAACACGGATGCGACCATCATGATGCTATAAACAGAACCTGGATTCATCCGAAAAAATGACGTTTTGCCATTCGTGCACCCAGGTTCGTCGTTGAGTACACCATCGCAGACGCTCCTGTCTGTGATGCAGCGTCAAGGGTAACCGCAGCCATGGTCTCCGAGCTGATAGTCCATGCTGCTGCAAACGTCGTCGAACTCTTCGTGCACATCATTGTTGTCTTGCAAACGTCCCCATCTGTTGAGTCAGGGATCGAGACGTGGCAGCACGATCCGTTACAGCCATCCGCATAAGATGCATATTACCCTTCTGAACTCACCGATTCCATATTCTAACAGTCATTGGATCTCGACCAACGCGCGCAGCATTGTCGCGATACGATAAAACGCAATCGCGATAGGCTACAATCCGACCTTTATCAAAATCGGAAACGTGATGGTACGCATTGCTCCTCCTTACACGAGGCATCACAATAACGTTTCACCAGGCAACGCCGGTCGACTACTGTTTGTGTATGAGAAATCGGTTGAAAACTTTCCTCATGTCAGCACGTTGTAGGTGTCGCCACCGGCGGCTTCCTTGTGTGAATGCTCTGAAAAGCTAATCATTTGCATATCACAGCATCTTCTTCCTGTCGGTTAAATTTCGCGTCTGTAGCACTAGCACGTCATCTTCGTGGTGTAGCAATTTTAATGGCCAGTAGTGTAGTTCTGCAGTGACTTTTTCACATGTCGTCCTCTTATTTTTTGTTGCCCGCATCTCGTGGTCGTGCGGTAGCGTTCTCGCTTCCCACGCCCGGGTTCCCGGGTTAGATTCCCGGCGGGGTCAGGGATTTTCTCTGCCTCGTGATGGTTGGGTGTTGTGTGCTGTCCTTAGGTTAGTTAGGTTTAAGTAGTTCTAAGTTCTAGGGGACTTATGACCACAGCAGTTGAGTCCCATAGTGCTCAGAGCCATTTTTTTATTTTTTGTCACGGTCTTCTTCCATGACAGTCTGTCAGGAATACCCAGCATATACCTTCGTCCACACTGTGGGGTGTTTTTCCGCTTTCTCTGTATGCGGTATAAATCTTCGATACGGTGCCTCTTGAAACACCAGACACTTCGCTTTCCTTGTTTACGGAAGCGCCAACATTTTACCCACGTTTGAATTTATTTAGCCCCTAGATAATTCACAAGTACATACAACACTGTTCTGACCACCACTGACACTTGCAACGTATTGCGGGTATAGCACAGGTGTCATCGTGATGAAACACTATACAAGAGTGCAACCTACAGACGAGGCTAGAATCTGCATTTGTGATCTAAGCTTGTCCCGGCGTATACAATGTTCAAATAACTTATGAGAACGAACCCGGTTGACGTCGTAGACAACAGCCGATATTTCTATAGGGGACAAACCTGTCATTTTAAAGGTAAAACTGCTGCAAGAAAGAACTGTGCAAGGAAATTTAAAAAATCGGTTTGCAGAGCAATTTCGGAAAGATAATACACACACACACACACACACACACACACACACACACACACACACATTGTAAACATTAGGGTGAGGTAGCATTCACTCTGTCCTATTTTTTGACAAGAAAGAGAGCATGATACCACGCAGAAATTAAGCAAAAACCTGCATCTCTATTCATAAAGTTACTTACTAATTTAATTTCACCTGCTTCATTAACGACGTTGTCAGAATAGGTGGTAGTGCACGCCAGAGCCTCCGTGTTGTTATATTCCGGTCAAGACAACGTTCTGCAGAGGCGACATTTCTCAGTTGTTGCAATCGTGGATGTCGCTTCTGATCAGTGCACCACTCTTCCACTGTCCTGGAAATCTGACCGCTGTGTCATGCCACAGCAATAGACACCGATTTTACCCACACCAGAATCATCCTGAAGCGAACATATAAGGGCTCTCATCTTAGATAGTTACAGAAAATTACATTTCACATCATACTTCCGAAAAATACGACTAACCCTGTTGGAAATGATCCCTGCCTAAGGCAAGAAGGCCATAGATTTGGTGTCACCTCGATATAATGATCACTCATCCTGTGCACTGCTGGTCGATAGCACCATGCGCGTCTTATCTGTCTTCCACTTTAGCTAACCTTTCTGGCGAACGTTGACCTCCATATAGGCTAAATCAACTGACGAACCCTCAGGGTCTGAAATGACGTGAGCCTTATGAGCCAAGATGCGAGGTACCCCTTCATACTGAGCCGGGCCATACAACTACCAGCCTATCGATACAAATCAGTTTGAGTAGTCAGTGTGAGTAGGCTTCCTAAAAACGGCATGTCACAACGTACCATCGTTCCCCACCTCCATCTTGAATATCTGAGTGGGTTGAATTCAGGTGTTCTGAAAAGTCGTTCAAATTCTCACTGCTGTGATGCCAAACAACAAAAGTATCTTCTACATATCTGAAGCACCGCACAGATTTCAAAGCCGCCGATTACAAGGCAAGTGCCTCGAAGTCTCCCATGAACAAATTAGCAATAATAGGTGACAACTGGCTTCCCATCGCAACTTCATGTGTCTCCTCACAGGATTGGTAATTGAATAAAATATAATAAGAAGTCCAAGATTTTAAACATAGCTGTTTTTAAAACAGCAACTGTTGAAACTCTTCGCGGTAAATGATGACAGCCAAAACAGTTGCAGGCTAAATAGTTATTAAAATTCTTGACCAAGGTTTCGGTATATATAAATATACCTTCATCAGAAGTAAAATATCTAAAATTACATCCTGCAATGGAGATTAATGAAACAATTGTGCCAAAGCGATCGTCAGTAGTTAAAGCATCACCCCCATTTATACAACATGATTATGGACACAGGGTCAATGTGAACACAGTTTTGCATGAGTACTTCGCCTATGAACCCACTGCAGGATTTAATTTTAGATATTTTACTTCTGATGAAGGTATATTTATATATCCCGAAACCTTGGTCAAGAACTTTAATAAATCTTTCTCCTGCAACTGTTTTGACTGTCATCATTTACCGTGAATAATTAGAAGTCAACAAATGTTGAAATCGATCCGTTAATTCAACACCAAACCTAACCTCAATTAATTGTAACTAATCAGACAGAAGAGGTCAAGTGAAGTGAGAGACCACATCAAAAAGTATTACAATATTAGAGCCATTCTAACGCATTGTCCCTAATCGAAGTACGAAATCTGCCGAGTTCTTAATGTGATGCTCACACAGACTTCAGCTTATTTTTTATTCAATGACCCGGACCATGAGTAGACAGATGAAGTTGCGATGGGGAGCACGTTATCACCTATTACTGCAACTAGAAGACTTTGATGAACTCACCTTGCAGTCTGGTACTGTGAAACCTGAGTGTTTTACAGATAAGTGACGATACTTTTGTTGTTTAGCCTCATGGCAGTGAGAACTTGAACGACTTTTTAGAAGACCAGAATGCAGTGCACCCGGACATTTGTCTCACGATGGAGGTGGAAAGGGATGGCTGTGCCCTTACTTGACATGTTTGTTAGGAAGAAGGTTGATGGCACTTTGGGTCATGCTGTCTACAGGAAGCCTACTCTCACTGACTTGTATCCACAAACTGATAGTGGTCACCATGCGGCTCAGCGTGAAGCGGTACTTCGTATGTTGGGTCGCAGAAACCACGTCATTTCAGACCCTTAGAGCTTATCACCTGAGTTAACCCATGTTGCGGTCACCTTTCTCCAGAATGGACATAGTAAAGACAGATGAGACGTGTGTTGCGCTGTCGACCAACCGTGCACCGGATGGGTGATGATAATACCGAGCTGGCACCAAGGTCTACGGGCTTTCTACATCTACATCTACATTTATACTCCGCAAGCCACCCAACGGTGTGTGTCGGAGGGCACCTTCCGTGCCACTGTCATTATCTCCCTTTCCTGTTCCAGTCGCGTATGGTTCGCGGGAAGAACGACTGTCTAAAAGCCTCCGTGCGCGCTCGAATCTCTCTAATTTTACATTCGTGATCTCCTCGGGAGGTATAAGTTGGGGGAAGCGATATATTCGATACCTCATCCAGAAACGCACCCTCTCGAAACCTGGCGAGCAAGCTACACCGCGATGCAGAGCGCCTCTCTTGCAGAGTCTGCCACTTGAGTTTGCTAACATCTCTGTAACGCTATCACGGTTACCAAATAACCCTGTGACGAAACGCGCCGCTCTTCTTTGAATCTTCTCTATCTCCTCTGTCAACCCGACCTGATACGGATCCCACACTGATGAGCAATACTGAAGTATAGGTCGAACGAGTGTTTTGTAAGCCACCGCATTTGATGATGGACTACATTTTCTAAGGACTCCCCCAATGAATCTCAACCTGGTACCCGCCTTACCAACAATTAATTTTATATGATCATTCCACTTCAAATCGTTCCGCACGCATACTCCCAGATATTTTACAGAAGTAACTGCTACCAGTGTTTGTTCCGATATCATATAATCACACAATAAAGGATCCTTCTTTCTATGTATTCGCAATAAATTACATTTGTCTATGTTAAGGGTCAGTTGCCACTCCCTGCACCAAGTGCCTATCCGCTGCAGATCTTCCTGCATTTCGCTGCAATTTTCTAATGCTGCAACTTCTCTGTATACTACAGCATCATCCGCGAAAAGCCGCATGGAACTTCCGACACTATCTACTAGGTCATTTATATATATTGTGAAAAGCAATGGTCCCATAACACTCCCCTGTGGCACGCCAGAGGTTACTTTAACGTCTGTAGACGTCTCTCCATTGATAACAACATGCTGTGTTCTGTTTGCTAAAAACTCTTCAATCCAGCCGCACAGCTGGTCTGATATTCCGTAGGCGACAGTGGGGAACTGTATCGAACGCCTTCAGGAAGTCAAGGAAAATGGCATCTACCTGGGAGCCTGTATCTAATATTTTCTGGGTCTCATGAACAAATAAAGTGAGTTGGGTCTCACACGATCGCTGTTTCCGGAATCCATGTTGATTCCTACAGAGTAGATTTTGGGTTTCCAAAAACGACATGGTACTCGAGCAAAAAACATGTTCTAAAATTCTACAACAGATCGACGTCAGAGATATAGGTCTATAGTTTTGCGCATCTGCTCGAGAACCCTTCGTGAAGACTGGGACTACCTGTGCTCTTTTCCAATAATTTGGAACCTTCCGTTCCTCTAGAGACTTGCGTTAGACGGCTGTTAGAAGGGGTACCCAGTGTAGAATCGAATTGGTATCCCGTCAGGTCCAGTGGACTTTCCTCTGTTGAGTGATTCCAGTTGCTTTTCTATTCCTTTCCGCCTTATGCGGGGAGCATTCCAATGTGTCTGGTTAGTTTTCGGAAATATGATGTGAAATATGTTTTCTGATCTCGATATAAGATTAGTGTCCTTGTATTCCATTAAGGATGATCTTGGCTTGCGTAAGGCGAGTATTCCTTGTAGTTGCGCCATGTCGTATTGGACACACTATCAGCTCCGTGGAAGACCGACGCACTGAGCATTAGCGTCACACACGCTTGTAGAACATTGTCTTGGCACCGATCATCCTGTCGAATATAACAAAAAATGGTTCAAATGGCTCTGAGCACTATGGGACTTTTATTCTGCGGTCATCAGTCCCCTAGAACTTAGAACTACTTAACCCTAACTAACCGAAGGACATCACACACATCCATGCCCGAGGCAGGATTCGAGCCTGCGACCGTAGCGGTTGCGCGGTTCCATACTGTAGCGCCTAGAACCGTTCGGCCACCCTGACTGGCCGAATATAACAACACGGAACTCCGGCATGCTTAATTTCTGCGTGCAATCCTGCTCTCCCCCTAGTCAAAAAATAGAGGGACAGAGTGAGTGCTACCTTACCCGTTGTTCCGGAATTTGTTCAGTCTCTCTCTCTCTCTCTCTCTCTCTCTCTCTCTCTCTCTGTTTGTGTGTGTGTGTGTGCGTGTGTGTGTGTATTTCCGGAATAGCTCGGCAAACCGAGATTTTAAATTTTCTTGCACAGCGCTTCCCTGCAGCAGTATTGCCTTGAAAATGACAATGTTGGTTCCTGTCGGAATATCGTTGGTTGTCTACGACGTCAAGCGGCTGCATTACCTTAAGTTATTTGAACATCTGCACTTATATTCAAGTACACATTTCCCGCGGTGTTACCATATTTTATACTACCTCTGTAACAAGAAGAACAGCACACGCCAAGATATCATTCTCCGAGAGAAGGTTTTGCAAACATCAAATAGAGGTTTTAACTTCAGAAATAAATAATTTTCTGAGAACCTACGCGTGGAACACATCGCTGTACTGAAATGGAGCATGGATTGTCGGAAAACAGGTGAAGAAGAGAATCTTGCCTCTGGATGTAATGTTACAGTAGGAATGAATCTGGCCCCTTTTCGAAGAAACTTAGGTCTGAATGGCTGGTGACGGTTTGTACCGCCGTCCTCCCGAATGCTAGTCAATCATTGCACCACCTCACTAGGTGCAAAATAAAAAGATTCTTGAGATAGAGTTCCTCATTACTGATTAAATTTCGATTTATTGGTTTATCTGTATAGTTGCTTCAATGCGTTGAGCTACATTGCATTTCAAGATTTGTAGAAAACGTCCGTAACTTACACGTTTGTTGATTTAGCTGTACGTGTCCATTTTTGAAGGAGCAGTTTGCTCGCTTTCTCACCGTTACACGGTATTGTCCTTCTCATGATTCCCTCCGTCTGTCGAAACGAATTCTACAGCTTCTCAAAACAGAAAGTGCCACCACTTCCATACAGGTTGCTAGGAGAACACCAAGGAAAAAGGCCACAATCTACGAGGGCTGTTCAATAAGTAATGCAAAACATTTGTTTTATCTGCCAGTTTAGATTTAGAAAATGCGGAATTCGTTGTGGGACATCGTGGAATAGCCCGCTTTATCCCCTATTGTTTTATGAAGTTCCGACAGGGGGCTGTGCAATATGGAGACTTCAAAACAGAGTCTATAACGGAGGAAAATCGGCGGAAAATCGGAGTATCACAGACGTTCATAGGCCCTTGCAGAATGGCTACGGAGACCTGGCAGTGACCAGAAATGGAGCACGGTGAATCGTTGTGCGACGTATCTGTTATCATCGCAGCAAGGTCGCGTAAAGCTGTCCGACCTCCCGTGTGCCGGCATGTCGCACTCGGCTGTGACTCCTGCAGTGTTGGAACGTGCGGGCACTCTTATTCGATGTGACTGACAGATCACAGTCAGACACCTCGATGCACGACTGGACGTCTCTGTTGATGGTGTTGACCCACTCGTCCACCAGTTGGGGTATTCCAGGCGTGTGTCCGTTGGTTCCTCGTCTCCTAAGAGAAGACCATAAAGAGCAACGAAGGACCGTATTTGCTGCGTTTCTTGCGCGTTACGAGGCTGATCGTGACAATTTTATGACGAATACTTCCATAGAAGATGAAACATGAATTAATCACTTAGGAAACATTACAGCAATCACACCATCACTCATCCGAAGAAAAAGTTCAAAGCCCCACGCACAGCCTGTAAAGTCGCGGTGACGGTATTCTGAGGCTATGAAGGAGTTATTCTGTTTGATGTTCTCCATAGTGGTGCAACGATCAAACCTGAAGCATGTTGTGCTACCCCCAGGAAACTGAAGAAACGACTAAAGCGCTTTCGTCATCACAACAACGCAAGTGAACTTCTATTCGACGACATCGCAAGGCTCAAATGGTTCAAATGGCTCTGAGCACTATGGGACTTAACATCTGAGGTCATCAGTCCGCTAGACTTAGAACTACTTAAACCTAACTAACCTCAGGACATCACACACATCCATGCCCAAGGCAGGATTCCAACCTGTGACCGCAGCAGCAGCGCGGCTCCGGTCTGAAGCGCATAGAACCGCTCGGCGACCGCGGCCGGCCATCGCAAGGCCTCACACAAGTCTGTCTGCACTTGACGGAAGCTCACAAAACTTCACTGGATTGTTCTTCCTCATCCACCATGCAGCTCGGAGCTGGCCTCTCACCTTCCAAATTCCATATGTTTGTCCCAATGAAAGAGAAACTCCTCTAGAAGCAGAGCATGAATAGTAGAGTTATTGATGCAGAAAGACGTCGGCTCCGATTTCAAACACTAGAGTGGTAACATGTGGGCATACAGGCCCTCCAAGTAAGGTGCCGCAGGGCCGACGTATTGAACGTAGATTATGTTGAAAAATGCGGTTCTGTAGACAAAATAGTTGGCAATTAAATTGTGTATTTGAATCCTGAAAAAAATCTACCTGTTTTTAGAAAAAAAATGTGTTGCATTAATTAATGAACGCCCCTCGTATTTGTAAGCAACACGAAATTTAGTACCCCAAGGCTGTCACAGAAGAAACCAACGTGTAAAGCCTTCAGTCATTACAATAGCAGAATACTGTCAAATGACCTTTAATTTAAAAAAAAATTCTTGTTGTGTTTAAAGGCTGTTAGAGGCACCAAAGTTAACATCTTCTCACTTGTGGATTAGATAGGAACTGACATCGAGGATATCAAAGCAAAGGCAGAAAAGCTAAACTCTGTTTTCAAATGTTTCTTTACACAGGTATATTCAGAGATATTGCCCCAATGTAATTTTCATAAGAGTGACGTTAAGAAAGAGCTTAAATCGTTAAAACTGAACAAAGCCCCAGGACTCTATGAGATCCCTGTCAGTCTCTATAATGAATCTGCGACTGAGTTAGTTTCTCTTAACTATAATATATCGTAGGGCCCTCGAGCAAAATCCTGTACCCAGTAGTTGGAAGAAAGCACAGATGACGCCTGTCAACAAGAAAGGTAATACAAGAAATCTACAAACTACCGTCCAGTATCCATGACATCGATTTGTTGTAGAATATTAGAACATATTCTGAGCTCAGACATGAGATATGTCGAAGAGAATGACCTGCTCCATGCCCAACAGCATGGACTTTGGAAACATCGATCATGTGAAACCAGCCTCACACTTTTCTCACAAGACATACCGAGAGCCCTGGATGGAGGCGGCCAGGTACATGCAGTATTTCTCGATTCCTGAAAATCATTTGACTCAGTAGCTCACTTGCGCATATTATGAAAACTACTATCGTGTAGAGTATCAAGTGAAATTTGTGACTGTCTTGAGGAGTTTTTGGTATGGAGGACGCAACGAGTTAACTTGGTTGGAGAGTCACCGGACGATGTAGAAGTAACTTCGGGTGTGCCACATGGACGTGAATTTGGACTCTTGCTGTTCATATTCTACATTAATGACCTTGCGGGCAATAGTAATACTAACCTAAGACTTTTCACAGACGATACAGCTATGTTTAATGAAGTACTCTCTTGAAGAAGCTAGATAAATATAGTCAGGTCTTGATAAGATTTCAAAGTCCTGCAATGATTGGTAACTCGCTTTAAATGTTTAGAAATGTACAACAGAGCAATTCATAAAACTAAAAAACGTAGCACCCTATAGCTATAACATCAGAATCGGACAACTCGAACTAATATGTGGGTGTAGAGATATGAAACGGAATGATCGCAGAGGCTCAGTTGTGGTTAAAGCAGATGGTTTATTGGTAGAAGACAAGGCAAAAGCAATCAGTCTACAAAGGAGACTGCTTACAGTTTTGTTCGTGCGATCCATCCTAGAATATTGTTCAAATGTATGAGATAGGACTGACTGGTAGTACTGAATGTATTAAGAGAAGGGTACACGAGTGGTCACAGGTTTATTTGACCCGTGGGAGAGTGTTAGAGAGTTGTTGAATAAACTGACGTGGCAGACTCTTGAAGAAAGGTGTAAAATATTCCGAGAAAGCATAATTACGAAGTTTCAAGAACCGGCTAGGAATTTACCGCAACTCCGTAAGTTTCGCTCAGCCACCCGTGGACTAGGACTGCCGGCACGGTAGCTCAGCGTGTTCGGTCAGAGGGTTAGGTGTTCTCTGTAATAAACAAACTGAGTTAATGGATCAACAATGAACTTGAACAAGCGTCATGGGAAGTCCGTCCCGCACAAACAGAACGAACAATAACGAAAAAAATGAGATCAACAACAACAAAAGGGGGGTAGCGTCTTTGATTAGTAATCATAACGTCCCCTGTCCCGGGTTCGAAACCATGGGTAACAGAAGAAATACCCCAGTCGATCGATGAACGGAGGAAGTACAAAAATATTCCGCGAAACTCAGGAATATAGAAATACAAGTCGTTGAGGGATGAAATAAATAGGAAGTGCAGGGAAGCTAAGACGAAATAGGTGCATGAAAAAAGTGAAGAAATCGTAAAAGAAATGATTGTCGGAAGGACAGAATCAGCCTACAAATAAGTCAAAACCACCTTCGGTGACATTAAAAGCAAGGTTGGTAACAATAAGAGGGCAACGGGAATTCAACTGTTAAATGCAGACGAGAGAGCGAATAGGTGGAGAAAATACAGTGAATGCCTCTGTGAGTGGGAAGATTTGTCTGATGTTGTAGAAGAAGAAACAGGAGTCGATTTAGAAGAGATACGGGATCCAGTACTACAATTAAAATTTAATGCAGCTTCGGAGGACTTAAGATCAAATAAGGCAGAAGGGATAGATAACGTTCCAGCAGAATTTCTAACAGGATTGGGGGAAGTGACAATAAAACGACTCTATGAGTCTGGTGACATACCATATAACTTTGGGAAAAATATCATCCACTCAATTCCGAAGACTGCAAAAGCTGACAAGTGCGAAATTATCGCACAAACAGCTTAACAACTCATGCATCCAAGTTGCTGACTAGAGTAATACACAGAAGAATGGAAAAGGCAATTGAGGGTGTGCTAGATGACTATCAGTTTATCTTTAGAAAAGGAAAAGGCACGAGAGAGGCAATTCTGATGTTGCGGTTGGTAATGGAAGCAAGACTAAAGAAATATAAAGACTCCTTCATAGGATTTGTCATCCTGGAAAAAGCGTTCGACAATGTAAAATGGTGCAACAAATTCGAAATTCTGAGAAAAATAGGGGTAAGCTATAGGGAGAGACGGGTAATATGAAATATGTACAAGAGCTAAGAGGGAATAATAAGAGTGGACGACCAAGAACGAAGTTAAAAAATGGTTCAAATGGCTCTGAGCACTATGGGACTTAACTTCTGAGGTCATCAGTCCCCTAGAACTTAGAACTACTTAAACCTAACTAACCTAAGGACATCACAGATACCCATGCCCGAGGCAGGATTCGAACCTGCGACCGTAGCGGTCGCGCGGTTCAAGTCTGTAGCGCCTAGTACCGCTCGGCCACCCCGAAGAACGATGTGCTCGGATTGCAAAGGTTGTAGGCCAGGGATGTAGGCTTTCGCCCCTACTGTTCAATCTGTACGTCGAAGACGCAAAAAAGAAATGTTCAGGAGTGGAATTAAAATTCAAGATGAAATGATTGATACGATTCGCTAATGACATTGCTATCATGAGTGAAAGTGAACAAGTACATGATCTGCTGAAAGGAATGAACAGTCTAATGAGCACAGAGTATGGATTGAGAATAAATCGAAGGATGATAAGGAAGTCAGAAGTAGCAGAAACGAGAACAGCGAGGAACTTAACGTCGGGATTGATGGTTACGAAGTAAATGAAGTTGAATTCTGCTACCTAGGTAGTAAAATAACCAATGACGGATGGAGCAAGGAGGACATCAAAAGCAGACTAAAAATGTCAAAAAGGGCATTCCTGGCTAAGATAAGTCTACTGGTATCAATCATAGGTCCTAATATGAGGAAGAAATTTCTGAGAACGTACGTCTGGAGTACAGCATTGTATGGTAGTGAACTACGGACTGTGGGAAAAGTGGAACAGAAGACAATCGAGGCATTGGAGATGTGGTGCTATAGACGAATGTTGAAAATCATGTGGACTGATAAGGTGAGGAATGGGGAGGTTCTGCGCATAACTGGAGAGGTAGGGAATATTTGGGAACCACTGACATGGAGAAGGGGCAGGATGATAGGACATCTGTTAAGACATGAGGGAATGACTTCCACGGTACAAGAGGGACCTGTAGAGGCAAAAAATGTAGCGGAAGGCAGAGACTAATACATCCAGCAAATAACTGAGGAAGTAAGTTGCAAATGCTATTCTCAGATGAAGAGGTTGGCAAAAAAAAAAAAAAAAAAAAAAAAAAAAAAAAAAAAAAAAAAAAAAAAGAACGAACATATCGCTCCTACAGGGATCGTGAGGGGAAAATTAGATTAATTACATCACACACGGAGGCATTTAAACAATCTTTTTCCCACGCCTCCTCATATGTGAATGGAACGGGAAAATTCCTAATAAATGGTACAGTGGGATGTACCCAGTGCCGTGCACTTCACTGGTGTTAATGTATACGTACAGCAGAACTACCGCTATATGAGCACCGAAGTGGTCAGTTAGTTAACGTTCTTGAATGAGAGAACAAAAAGACGATTGGCTGACATTTCAAAGTGCTACCTTAGCATTCTCTGATAGCGACATGTTAATAGAAATCCGCGTAATACGTTGCTCAAACATTCTCGTGATATACGTGTTCGTGAATCTGTGTTTCATCTAGGACTCACTTTTCACGGCAGGAATGTGGGAAGTGAGCTACTAACTCAGATATAGACACAATCTGACTGACCCACTGGTCAGTGACCTAAAGCCCACTAATAGTCCGGTGTGATAGAGGGCTGTAGCTCATCGTACTGGTAAGCCGACTATCTCGAGAAATAACTAGGTCGTTTGCATTCCTCACTTGCGCCGTTTGCTGCGTGCTCCTTGATAGACACAGTCACGTTTATCTGCGGGAAAAGTCCCTTTCGTTTTGTTTCCGATGTCGGAGTTAAGCAAAACTAGGTGCTTAGCTTCCACTTATCATTGTTATGTGCAGTATAAATCACATATAAAATAAAAAAGTAAATTCTAAGATAATACTCTTTAGATTAGTAATGCAGTACAGACTATTACACGTTTCTTCTAAAGAAGAATGCTATTTTAACGGACTGAAGAGACTTCGAACTTTCATATAGATAGTATTATAATCTTGGCCTCACTGCAAAAACCGTATAATCGTAATCTATCAGTTGCCACATACGTTGCATGTTTGTGATCTCGAGAGATGCAGGATGTAGGAAAATTTGGTTATGACGCCATGGGTAAGGGACGTCGAATCAACCAAAATTTGTTAATTAACCAAGGGATAGAAATACGCCGTTATAAGCTACGGTTTTTTTTTGTTGGGCGGGGGCGGGGAGGGGAGGGGGGCGGTTGATGGAGGGGCAGTTAGGAGGTGGGGTCATTAGACCATGTGACTGGCTTGATGCGGGCCGTCAGGAATATCTCTCTTTTGCAAACCTCTTCACCTCAGAGTAGCAATCACGTACTCACTTATTTTTCGATACATTGCAATCTGTGTATTTCTCAAGGGTTTTTACTCTCTGCATCTCCCTCTAGTACGATCGACGTTATTCCCCAAGTCTTAACTCATGTCCTTACATTCGGTCCCTCCTTCTTGTCAATGTGTTCCACATGTTTCTCTGCTTGCCGATTCTGCGGGGGTACCTCCTCATTTATTATCTAATCAGTATATCTAACTGTCAACACCCTTCCGCAGCACCACACTTCAAATGTATCGTTTCTGTTCTTTTCCCGTTTTGTCGCAGTCCATAATTCATTTTCAGTCAATATGCTCCATACTTACATCCTCAGCATTTTCTTCCTCGATATTTGATACAATTACGCTTCTTTTGGCCGGAAATGCCCACTTTGTCTAGTCTGCATTTCATGTCCTCCTTCCTTTGTCTGTCATGTCTTACTTTAATTTCAAGGAAGAACACTATCTTCACTTCGTCCGTCATCCCCAATTTCTAATCACATTTATGCTACTCCTCATACTTTTGTCTTTCTTCGGATTCTCTCAACTCATATGCTGTGCTCAATAGACTGTTCATTCCATTCTGTACGTCCTGTGATTCTTCCTCACTTGCACTGAATGTAACAATGTCATCAGTGAATCTTATCACTGATATCCTTTCACTCTGAATATTAATCCCAATTCCGAACATTTCTTATATTTCGTTATTTCTTCTTCGATGTACAAAATGGTAGAGCAGGTGAGAAATACTGCATTCATGTCTTACACTCTTTTTCATCTGGGCACTTCTTTCTTAGTCTTCCGTTTTAATTGTTTATTCTTGGTTCTGAGACATACCGTACATTACCTGTCTTCCCCTATAGCTTACGCCACTTTTAGCGAGAATTTCGAACATTTTGCATCATTTTACATTGTCCAACGCTTCTTTTAGATCTATGAATCGCATTATAATGTCTTGATTTTTCTCGAGTGATGCTTCTGTTATCAAGCGCAATGTCAGAATTGCCTCTCTATTGCCTTTACCTTTCCAGACTGATCGTTGTCTATGAGATCCTTAATTTTCTTTTCCATTCCTCTGTACATTATTCTTGTCAGTATCTTGGATGTATGGCCTGTAAAGCCGATTGTGAGAAAGTTGTCGCATTTATCTCTCATTTAATGGCAGCCAGTTAGCGACGACCGAGCGAAAATTTTTGCAGTAAAACGAACTTGATGCAGCTAACACTTGTACTTGTTACGGTAAATACTGCAGTTACTGGTTAAATTAACTCAAGGCTTAAGGTAAATGGACAAAGCCAGGCAACGAGTTAGTTTCTAGTCGCAGCAAAATTCACAGTGCTACAGTAAAAGTTAGTATTATTATCTATTCCATTTACGAAATAGAGTATTTTACGTCACGCAATTAATTTACGTCTGTGATAAACATCTTCAGGACCTGAATACAATTTTTCGATCACATCGAGCTCACAAACGTAAATATGGTACAGACAGAAAATAAAAAAGAAGTAGGTGAGCTTGGAATTCCAAGACTCGCCTAGTTTCATGAGAGGGGATTTGTGTCTGTTTACTGGGTCATGCTTGTCTATCAAATCAACTACACTAGATTCCACAATGCTGTTATATTTTTAAGATTCACTCCTGGAAATTGAAATAAGAACACCGTGAATTCATTGTCCCAGGAAGGGGAAACTTTATTGACACATTCCTGGGGTCAGATACATCACATGATCACACTGACAGAACCACAGGCACATAGACACAGGCAACAGAGCATGCACAATGTCGGCACTAGTACAGTGTATATCCACCTTTCGCAGCAATGCAGGCTGCTATTCTCCCATGGAGACGATCGTAGAGATGCTGGATGTAGTCCTGTGGAACGGCTTGCCATGCCATTTCCACCTGGCGCCTCAGTTGGACCAGCGTTCGTGCTGGACGTGCAGACCGCGTGAGACGACGCTTCATCCAGTCCCAAACATGCTCAATGGGGGACAGATCCGGAGATCTTGCTGGCCAGGGTAGTTGACTTACACCTTCTAGAGCACGTTGGGTGGCACGGGATACATGCGAACGTGCATTGTCCTGTTGGAACAGCAAGTTCCCTAGCCGGTCTAGGAATGGTAGAACGATGGGTTCGATGACGGTTTGGATGTACCGTGCACTATTCAGTGTCCCCTCGACGATCACCAGTGGTGTACGGCCAGTGTAGGAGATCGCTCCCCACACCATGATGCCGGGTGTTGGCCCTGTGCGCCTCGGTCGTATGCAGTCCTGATTGTGGTGCTCACCTGCACGGCGCCAAACACGCATACGACCATCATTGGCACCAAGGCAGAAGCGACTCCCATCGCTGAAGACGACACGTCTCCATTCGTCCCTCCATTCACGCCTGTCGCGACACCACTGGAGGCGGGCTGCACGATGTTGGGGCGTGAGCGGAAGACGGCCTAACGGTGTGCGGGACCGTAGCCCAGCTTCATGGAGACGGTTGCGAATGGTCCTCGCCGATACCCCAGGAGCAACAGTGTCCCTAATTTGCTGGGAAGTGGCGGTGCGGTCCCCTACGGCACTGCGTAGGATCCTACGGTCTTGGCGTGCATCCGTGCGTCGCTGCGGTCCGGTCCCAGGTCGACGGGCACGTGCACCTTCCGCCGACCACTGGCGACAACATCGATGTACTGTGGAGACCTCACGCCCCACGTGTTGAGCAATTCGGCGGTACGTCCACCCGGCCTCCGGCATGCCCACTATACGCCTTCGCTCAAAGTCCGTCAACTGCACATACGGTTCACGTCCACGCTGTCGCGGCATGCTACCAGTGTTAAAGACTGCGATGGAGCTCCGTATGCCACGGCAAACTGGCTGACACTGACGGCGGCGGTGCACAAATGCTGCGCAGCTAGCGCCATTCGACGGCCAACACCGCGGTTCCTGGTGTGTCCGCTGTGCCGTGCGTGTGATCATTGCTTGTACAGCCCTCTCGCAGTGTCCGGAGCAAGTATGGTGGGTCTGACACACCGGTGTCAATGTGTTCTTTTTTCCATTTCCAGGAGTGTATTAAGCTGCACTACAGAAGCAGAAATTTTGCAAAGTATTTGACCTGCGGTACAGTGAGGTACAATAATGTAAATAATGAAGTCTAAAGGGCATGTGTTTAAATTTTTGTTAATGTACGGAGGGCATGAATGGACGACAGATAAGGAGATAAATTACTTTGAACTATGACAGCGATTAAGAAGAAAAACAAATTAAACCTGGAAAACTTTTGCTTCTCAGATATTATGATTTACAGTAAATGATGGTAAATTCGGATTCCATCAACTCTACAAAGCAGACTTCCCGACGTAAAGAAGAATGACATGCTCGAAAATTTGCAGGTTGTTAGAAATGATCGTTATGGTTTCAAAAGTTCTTGTCACCCGCTCATCACGGAAAATCTTTCAAAAGACCCAAGGAATCTTCGTCGTTTATAAAGACGGTGAACGCCAATTTGGTGTCCAGACAGCCACGTACGACATGGAACTGACCTTTACGGGCAGAAAAGTAAAAGCAGAGATTCTGAACTTCATTTTCACATTTACTTTTGGAAAGCGAAGTCCAGGATTACAACTGCAGTTCACTTCACTCACAACTGAAAAGATAGTGAGCTATTATTGTCAGTGGCGCTGAAAAACAGCGCAAATGCTACTGCTTAAGAAAAGTTCAGGACCCGAAGGAATCCCCATCAGAATATACGAGGGCTATCCTCAAAGTACATTACGTTTTGGATTTAAAAATAAATAAAGTATTGGAAATTTTTTTATTATATACAGATGAAAGCCACACTTAAATACTACTTTTCTACATAGTTGCCATTTAAATTAAGGTACTTATCGTAGCTATGTCTAAGTTAACCCTTCTAAACTACAATCTGCAAAAGACTATGTCCATTAGTTGTGAGACAGCTCTACAGGAACGGAATATATTTGAGATCCATTTATTGTAGAATCTTAGAAGATATTCTGAGCTCAAACATAATTAGGTATCTCGAAAAGAATGATATCCAAGCACACCAGCATGGGTCCCGAAAACAGAGGTACCAGGAAACAGAACTTGGGCTTCTCTCACATGACATACTGGAACCCTCATGAAGCCAGGTAGATACAGTATTTGTTGTCTTCCGAAAAGCATTTGACTCAGTACGGAACAGAAGATTATTAACTTAAGGCTGTGATATGGGAGGAAACAAAATTTATGAGCGAATGGAAGTTTTCCTGCTGAGGAGAATGCATCACGTTGTCTTGGAAGGAGAGTTATCGATATATGTAGAAATAACATCAGGACTGCTCCAGAAAATGTGTTTGTGACCTTTGCTGCCCATGTTGTATATTAATGATTTAGCAGGCAATATTAATATTAACCTCAAACTTTTTGTTGATGATATAATTATCTATAATGATGCACTATCTGAAAAAACGATGCACAAACCTTCAGCCAGATTTTGCTAAGATTTCAAAGTGATTCAAAGACTGGCAATTTGTTTTAAATTAACAGAACTGTAAAATTATGCAGTTAACACATTGTAAGAAGTAGTCTTCTATGACTACAGTGTCAATATTTTACAACTGAAATCAGCTAACTTGGATACCTAGTTTTAACGATTTGTAGGGCCATGAATACAAACAATTACATAGGCTCAGTCGCAATTATAGCAGGTGTCAGATTTCATGTCATTGGTAGGATACTGAAAAAAATGCGATTAGGGTTTAAAGGAGATTGCTAGTAGACCCATCCTAGAATACTGCTCAAGAGTCATCAAATTTATCTCACATTGGTTACAGTTTACGAAACAATGATAGTCAACACGCTTAAGCATAATGTAAATATAATTATGTTATCGTTACATCACTAGCTGTTTTACGTCACTTCATATCACATACAGATATCAGTATCCCACCGCATTCGCTTCTACACTCTGTCATACAGCTGGTGGAAACTTTTAATTTCAAAACGCTTTAATAATTCTTACTAGGAGAAAAGCAGGTTCCCTATATTGTCTACTGACAGAAGGTTTCCTCTTTTCATATTGTTCATTTTACGGTAAATAATCAAAGGAGATAACTCATAGTTCTGAAAATACGACATTTTGCAATCCATAAAATATATCAAAATTGAATTCTTCGTACCCATCAGAAAGCAGATTTAATGGGACACCGAGTTGCTGAGCTTCCTATTGCAGACGGTCTATGGAACATCCCATATCATTTCGTGAGGAAGTCGAAGTGCATCGATAACGTTTTGCTCACCACTGTGTGTGCAAAACTTTTGCACAATGTTGTGTGTTCAAAACTTAAGGACGAAAGTAACTTCGCTTGATGCGTCACTGCGAAGAACGTAGCTCGATGTAACTTGGACTATAAATAGAAAGAACTGCTAGTACACGAGATAACAGTAAGAAATACGCGACGAGAGGAAAGGAAATGAGGCTTTTACTCAAAGACAATAATTATACTGCAACTACTGAGATTTGCGATGGTCCCGTGCACGTTACAAAAGGCGGAGCATAATTCTTAATAGGGCGTATGATCACCACTGCCAGTAATGCATGCTTTGCAGCACCCTCTCATGGTGGGCACACGGTCGAAAAGAAGTTCTTGTGATATGGTGTTCCGTTCCTTCACCAAATGTTCAAATGTGTGTGAAATCTTATGGGACTTAACTGCTAAGGTCATCAGTCCCTAAGCTTACACACTACTTAACTTAGGATAATTTAAGGACAGACACACACACCCATGCCCGAAGGAGGACTCGAACCTCCAAATGGCTCTGAGCACTATGGGACTTAACAGCTATGGTCATCAGTCCCCTAGAACTTAGAACTACTTAAACCTAACTAACCTAAGGACATCACACAACACCCAGTCATCACGAGGCAGAGAAAATCCCTGACCCCGCCGGGAATCGAACCCGGGAACCCGGGCGTGGGAAGCGAGAACGCTACCGCACGACCACGAGCTGCGAACGACTCGAACCTCCGCCGGGAGTTCCTTCACTAGCGCGGTTGACAAATTCCAGATGATTGTCGGTGCTTGTCGGCGTGCTGCAACAAATCTTCCCACAGCATTCCACATGTGCTTGATGAGAGTTAAGTCGGGGGAACGTGCAGACCATTCGATTCACCTAATGGAGCCTCTCCACCTGCGTTTTTTTCTTCAGTGCGTTGTGGGTTGTCATCCATAAAAATGAAGCCAGACACCCCTTAAATGACGCACAGGGAGAAGGTGACTAATGAGCGTAACGTGTTTTAAGATATGAGGTCAGTACGGCCATGCGACGTTATACCTGCCCACAGTATAACACATGGCACGCAGAAACGATGATGCCGGACAGAGTTCCTAGGTGTTACCACCTCTAGTCGTACGAGGGTACATCCAGCATTGTCTAACATGATCTTTGTGGTGGTAAAGGTGTTGCACGCACGTACTGACCTCCTAATCTTTGAACGCTGTGCAGTCGTCAGTCAGCGTTATTGTGACACAGTATTCTTTCCTCACGTCCGTCTTTACGAGGATGCCTTCAACCCTAACTTTGTTTTTGTGAATCTACATCACATATCTACATCTACATACACTCCTGGAAATGGAAAAAAGAACACATTGACACCGGTGTGTCAGACCCACCATACTTGCTCCGGACACTGCGAGAGGGCTGTACAAGCAATGATCACACGCACGGCACAGCGGACACACCAGGAACCGCGGTGTTGGCCGTCGAATGGCGCTAGCTGCGCAGCATTTGTGCACCGCCGCCGTCAGTGTCAGCCAGTTTGCCGTGGCATACGGAGCTCCATCGCAGTCTTTAACACTGGTAGCATGCCGCGACAGCGTGGACGTGAACCGTATGTGCAGTTGACGGACTTTGAGCGAGGGCGTATAGTGGGCATGCCGGAGGCCGGGTGGACGTACCGCCGAATTGCTCAACACGTGGGGCGTGAGGTCTCCACAGTACATCGATGTTGTCGCCAGTGGTCGGCGGAAGGTGCACGTGCCCGTCGACCTGGGAACGGACCGCAGCAACGCACGGATGCACGCCAAGACCGTAGGATCCTACGCAGTGCCGTAGGGGACCGCACCGCCACTTCCCAGCAAATTAGGGACACTGTTGCTCCTGGGGTATCGGCGAGGACCATTCGCAACCGTCTCCATGAAGCTGGGCTACGGTCCCGCACACCGTTAGGCCGTCTTCCGCTCACGCCCCAACATCGTGCAGCCCGCCTCCAGTGGTGTCGCGACAGGCGTGAATGGAGGGACGAATGGAGACGTGTCGTCTTCAGCGATGAGAGTCGCTTCTGCCTTGGTGCCAATGATGGTCGTATGCGTGTTTGGCGCCGTGCAGGTGAGCGCCACAATCAGGACTGCATACGACCGAGGCGCACAGGGCCAACACCCGGCATCATGGTGTGGGGAGCGATCTCCTACACTGGCCGTACACCACTGGTGATCGTCGAGGGGACACTGAATAGTGCACGGTACATCCAAACCGTCATCGAACCCATCGTTCTACCATTCCTAGACCGGCAAGGAAACTTGCTGTTCCAACAGGACAATGCACGTCCGCATGTATCCCGTGCCACCCAACGTGCTCTAGAAGGTGTAAGTCAACTACCCTGGCCAGCAAGATCTCCGGATCTGTCCCCCATTGAGCATGTTTGGGACTGGATGAAGCGTCGTCTCACGCGGTCTGCACGTCCAGCACGAACGCTGGTCCAACTGAGGCGCCAGGTGGAAATGGCATGGCAAGCCGTTCCACAGGACTACATCCAGCATCTCTACGATCGTCTCCATGGGAGAATAGCAGCCTGCATTGCTGCGAAAGGTGGATATACACTGTACTAGTGCCGACATTGTGCATGCTCTGTTGCCTGTGTCTATGTGCCTGTGGTTCTGTCAGTGTGATCATGTGATGTATCTGACCCCAGGAATGTGTCAATAAAGTTTCCCCTTCCTGGGACAATGAATTCACGATGTTCTTATTTCAATTTCCAGGAGTGTATATACTCCACTAGCCACCAACCGGTGTGTAGCGGAGGGCACAATTGGCGCCCTATTTTCCCTTATCTTTGAATGGTGATCATTGCGCGATTTGAATATTGGTAGTAATAGTATATGCTCTATATCCTCGGTGAAGATCGGATTTCGGAATTTTAGAGCAGCCCATTCTGTTTAGCGCGCCGTCTACCTGCAAGTGTGCTCACTTCAAACTTTCTATGAGATTTGTAACGTTCTCGCGATGGCTAAATGTACCAGTCACGAATCTTGCCGCTCTTCTTTGGACCTTCTCAATATCTATAATCAGACACAATTGGTAAGGGTCCCATACAGAAGAACAACATTCTAAGACTGGACGAACTAAGGTACTTAAGCTATTTCCTTTGTTGAAGGACCACATCGCTTCAGAATTCTACCAATAAACCGAAATCTAGAGTATGCCTTACCCGTTAACTGTGTAATCGGATCATTCCATTTGAGATCGTTTCGAATAGTCACACGCAGATACTTGACGGATGTTACCGCTTCCAAAGACTGGACATTTATTTTGTACTCGTACATTAATGGGGATTTTCGCCTTGTTATACGCAGTAGGTTACACTTACTGACATTGAGAGATAACGGCCAGTTATTATACCACGCATTAATTTTCTGCGAATCCTCATTGATTTGTTCACAAGTTTCGTGTGATACTAGTTTCCAGTAGACTACAGCATCATCTGCAAACAGTCTAATGCCGCTGTCAATACCATCAACCAAATCGTTTATGTAAATCATAAAAAGCAGAGGACCTATTACGCTGCCCTGGGGCACACCTGAAGTTACACTTCTTTCTGTTGAAGCCACCCCATTCAGGACGACATACTGCTCCCTGTCTGTTAGAAAACTTTCTATCGAACCACGTAGGTCATCGGATAGACCGTAAACGCGCACTTTTTCGAACAAGCAACAGTGTGGAAATGATTCGAACGCGTTTCGAAAGTCGAGAAATATTGCATCAGCCTGGGAGCCGGTATGTAGAGCCTGTTGTGTATCATGCACAAAGAGGGCCAGCTGTGACTCGCATGACCGCTGTTCCCTAAAACCGTGCTGGTTTCTGCAGATGAGCTTCTCAGAGTCTAGAAAGGTCATTATGTCTGAACACAAAATATGTTCCTTGATTCTATAACAAATCGATATCAGTGAAATTGGCCGGTAATTATGTGTATCCGATTTTCTACCCTTTTTATAGAATGCTAAGACCTGGGCCTTCTTCCAGGCTCCTAGAACTTTCCAATGATCTGATATATAATGGATAAGAATGGTGCTATATTTGTAACATAGTCAACATATAATCTTACGGGGATACCGTCTGGGCCAGACGCCTTCCTGGCGTCTTAGGATCTTAACTGTTTTATAATCCCAGATACACTAAACACTGTGTCAGCCATCCTTGCGTTCGTTCGATAATTGAAAGGGGGGATGATGCTGCAGTCCTCTACCGTAAACGAGTTTTTGAAAGCTAGGTTTAGAATTTCTGCCTTCTGTTTATCATCATCAGTTACACTACCCGTACTGTCAGCAGAGTAGGTATACATAGATTTTATGTATGGCCAAAATTTTTTGGGGATTATTTTTAGAATCTGCAGATAAAATATTGCTTTCAAATTCGTTTAAAGAATTCTGACAGCTGCTTTCATTTCGCATAATTTCTGTTTGTCGGCGGGGCAGTGACTACGTTTAAAACGACTGTGCAAAATTCTCTGCTTTCTTAGCAACTTCCTATGACGCAAATGGGGTGGCCAACCTGTTGCCTCGACTTGAATCCCATCGAACACGTGCGGGACGCGTTGGGAAGATTTATTGCATCACATCCACACGCGCCATCGACCACCCAGCCGTTGACAACCCCGCTTGTGGAGGAATGGAACACAGTACCCTTACCAAACTGGCGACCAGTGTGAGAGCACCTTGTAGAGCTTGCACTGGTGTCCGTCGCCATCATACTCTATAACAGCCGGCCGAAGTGGCCGTGCGGTTCTAGGCGCTACAGTCTGGAAGCGAGCGACCGCTATGGTCGCAGGTTCGAATGCTGCCTTGGGCATGGATGTGTGTGATGTCCTTAGATTACTTAGGTTTAATTAGTTCTAAGTTCTAGGTGACTGATGACCTCAGAAGTTAAGTCGCATAGTGCTCAGAGTCATTTTGAACTCTATAACATCCCCTGCTTCCCGGGATTTGCGAAATTACAAGTTAACAATGACGGTGAATTATGAATTTTGACCCGTGTCGGGATAAGGCATCCGAATCTGAAGTAAATAATCATTATTCCGCGGGAAACATGAGACGTTATAACTTGATTGTTATTGAATGAATAATTTCATTCATTAACGATAGGTAAATGAAATAATGGAAATAATTTGGAAATAAATTTTGCCAGTGGAAATTTTGCCGAAAGAAATGATTAAGTTTTAGAAGCAATTAAAAAATCGGTCGCCAGCTCAACTGATGAGCGACAGTACTGTTAAGTACGTGAATAATTGTGTCAAAAATAAAGTTTACCTCTTTGTAGCGCAGCACGTGGAACGGGAACTTTTACGTATAAGTGCTGTGTCAGGCTCAGTAGTCATATAAAATAATGTCATAACAATCTAACTATACATAAACATTAATTGTTAACTTTCAATAAGTATTTTGATAGTTATTTTGTTCATAATTTGTCAGCTAAGTGTAATGCTGACAACAGAGATAATTATCTATCGAGATTTTGAATAATGGACTGCCATTTTGTCTTTAAAATTACGTACTTTGCACAGTTTAATCTACTGATAATGAAATATATTGCCAATAATTGTTTAACTATGTTTTGAATGATAATAATTCATTAATTGGGCGATTGTCAGGTGGAATAAGCTTTATAGTTTCATAAAATATCCTTGAACTAACTTTAGCTGAATAGGCATTGAAACAAATCTTAATAATCAAATTTATTACTTCAGTCTATTATTAAGTTACTACGGTTGGCGTAAGCTTATTAAGTGCAAAAATTAACTACGATAACCAATCGTTCAAAACAGTCTGAAATTTACTCTTCACCGTCTATGCAAATAATTTGATAATTAACATATTTTCTCTTGATAATGGCGTGACACAATCGGTTCAATAAGGTAAGGATTGGAAGGAACCTACTTGGTGTTATTGTCAGGTGGAATGTAACTGCAACACTTCGATTATAAAGTGCTTATTAATTGTTCAACTTCAGGGAAAAGCACACTCACTGGCAAGCCTTCTACAATTTTATCCTACGAAACTTACGTAGATATTACTTCCCTCGCTGGCAGTAGATCGACGGAAGTCCACGGCGGCGACACAATGTGGCAGAGGGTCTTTCACTGTTGCGACTTGGGACCACAGTGCGCTTCACATTTAAGCCCTCGTTTCTTCAACACTGTGCCCATTAATCCATAATAACTTGCCCGCCCATGCTTCCAGATATGCCGACCATTACTTTCCCGTCGTACTTAGATTCACACACTGGCCGTTAGATGTAACACAGCTAGAAATAGCAGCACTCGGCTGTACGTCTTACTCCAAGCACGGCGCCACCGCTACTACTACCCGCTGGCGCGCTCCCGCGCTCGGCGGCACGACAAAACAATCTCTCTGACTTCAACGTTAACTAAATATGCCCTGACTTGCCAGTGTTAAATATTACATAATTTAAACATAGTATTTACAGTACATATTTACACTAGACAATACATCGTATACAATCAGTTTCATGTGTTAAGTAAGCGAAAAAATTCATATCAAGGACTGCGTTGTAGCGTCACAACTCCCTACTAAGAATCATGTCCTGCCTTTTTTAATGTCCAGGGGAACGTCATGAATCGCGCTGACTTCAGTGTAATTATTGTCTTTGGATAACAATGTCGTTTCGTTCTTCCTATTGCGTATTTCTTCCAGTTACCTTCTGTACCGTATTGCAGCAGTTCTTTCCATGTAACATCCAAGATTCATCGAGACACGCTCCTTGTTAGTGACACATCACGCGAAAGCTGCTTTCGTCCTTAAGTTTTGCACCAAAGTGTGTTCTATATTGCTTTTCATTTGCTGTGTGAGAATGCCTATGGATCTTTCGCTTGCAGAAACCTGCGTAACAATATTTTCCCACTCTTCAGTTGGCGTGTGGCGTGTCGCTGTTTGACAAATTGGCAACAGAGTGCAGGTGGGACACAACCATCGGATTTACAGTCCGATAGCTGCAGCGAGAAAACAAAGTAGTGTCTGCATCGGCGTCGTTATTTGCACAGTAACAATGAGCGACGCAATGCAACCTTCTCTGTGACGCCAGGCGAGCGTGTGAAACTTTGAACTCCTTGTTAGCGCTACCCAGTGATGTGCAAAATGCATTTTTCTCTACACGAGTTTGTTAGAAGCAGAAACTGATAACATTGTGCCCTTTATACAAAGGGTCCTGGTCCTAAACCCAAAAACTTCTAGATTGTTGTTAAGGGATGTACCAATTTCTTCCTAGGTCCTTGAAGTTTAGTATTCCTTTGTTTACCAAAGAACATGTTCGTACCTTTTGCCCAAGACAAGTCTACACTGATCTATTGACTAAATGAGCACGTCTGAATCGCCGTATTGTGAACAAAGTACTTCGTAGCCCACTCATACCTGCGCTTGCCATCTGAGGACTAGTAACCACTCCTTGCCGTATTCTGTGTCACCCAGCGCCAATGGTCGGAGATTAGCAACAGCCGAACTAAAGGAATACTGCCCCATGCGTAGGCTGCCGTTTACACCACTACACAAATGGCTGCATTTGGAATGAGAAGCATCGACTGGTGATGAACAGTGTCGCATATGCTGTGCATAGTGGTTATTCGCCACCTCGGATGACCATCATCGGCATGTATGGTGGCGATCTGGGGAAGAAATAAAATTCTTCCAATGTTTTCGAGAGGTACAGCAGTGTTACTCCTGTCATCATGGAGTGAGGAGCCATCGGGAATGAATTCAGGTCCGGCGTGGTGGTGTTTAGGGGAACGTTGATGGTACAATGGTACGACACTGACATCCTACGTCCTCTAATGTTATCTCACATGCTACAGTATCGTGGTGTCATATATCAACAGGACAATGCTCGTCCGCGCTCGGATTGTATCTCTATGAACTGTCTGTGTGAATTTAGGGAACTCTCCTGGACAGTAAGATCCCTTGAGATGTCCCCGATAGAACAGATGTGGCACCAACTTGGACCTCTTCTCCATCTCATTGCCAGTACCTACACTATGTGATCAAAAGTATCCGGACACCTGGCTGAAAATGACTTAAAAGTTCGTGGCGCAAGGCATCGGTAATGCTGGAAATCAATATGGTGTTGGCCCACCCTTAGCCTTGATGACACCTTCCACTCTCGTAGGCATACGTTCAATTAGGTGCTGGAACTGTTCTTGGGGAATGACAGCCCATTATTCACGGAGTGCTGCACTGTGGAGACGTATCGATGTCGGTCGGTGAGGCCTGGCACGAAGTTGGCGTTCCAAAACATCCCAAAGGTGTTCTATAGGATTCAGTTCAGGACTCTGTGAAGACCAGTCCATTACAGGGATGTTATTGTCGTGTAACCACTCCGCCACAGGCTGTGCATTATGAACAGGTACTCGATCGTGTCAAAAGACGCAGTCGCCATCCCCGAATTGCTCTTCAACAGTAGGGAGCAAGAAGGTGCTTATAACATCAGTGTAGGCCTCTGTTGTGATAGTGTCACGCAAAACAACAAGGAGTGCAAGCCCCCTCCATAAAAAGCACGACCACACCATAACACCAACGCCTCCGAATTTTGTTGTTGGCACTACATACGCTGGCAGATGACGTTCACCGGGCATTCGCCATATCTACACCCAGCGATCGGATCGCCGCATTGTGTACCATGATTCGCCAATCCACACAACGTTTTTCCACTATTCAATCGTCCAATGTTTAGGCCCCTTGCAACAAGCGAAGCCTCATATGGCATTTACCGGCGTGATGTTGGCTTATGAGCAGCCTCTCGACCGTGGAATCCAAGTTTTGTCACCTCCCGCCTAACTGTCGTAGTACTTGCGGCGGATCCTGATGCAGTTTGGAATTCCTGTGTGATAGTCTGGATAGATGTCCGCCTATTACACATTACGACACTTTTCAATTGTCGGCGGTCTCTGTCAGTCAATAGACGAGCTCGGCCTGAATGCTTTTGTAGTGTACGTGTCCCTTCACGTTTTCACTTCACTATCACATCGGAAATAGTTGACATAGGGACGTTTAGTGGTGTGGAAAACTCGCGTACAGACGTATGACAGAAGTGATACCTAAACACCTGACCTCGTTAGAAGTCCGTGAGTTCCACGGAGCGCTCCATTCTGCTCTCTCACTATGTCTAATGACTGCTGAGGTCACTGATATGGGTACCTGGCAGCAGATGGCAGCACAATGCACTTAATATGAATACGTATGTTTTTTGGGGTGTCCGGATGGTTTTGATCACCTAGTGTATATACCACTAGTTCATCCGACATTCTTCGAGCGAAGCTTGGAATTTGTAACTATTGTTCAGTTTAGTACGCACATCAAAAAAGTTTTGCATCACCCTGGTTCCCAACACCTGAAGATATACGTTGACTGTGGTTATTGTATCACAGACACAGTCCCTTTGACTGTTGAGAGACGTCACTTAACCCGCCCAAAGATGTAAACAACCATGCATGAGTAGCGGCTATTTGACGGAGGGGATCAGACAGCCGATCAGTTCCAGTCATTCCACCACGAAGGAGGTACTCGGCTCGTGTTGTCTGTAGTTCAACCATACCTAGATGGTTAATACCGCGGTTAGATCGCGACCGCATTGTTACTTTGTGCCAGGAAGGGCTCTCAAAAAGGGAAATGTCCAGGCGTCTCGGAGTGAACAAAAGCGATGTTGTTCGGATAGGAGGAGATAAAGAGAGACAGGAAATGTCGATGACATGCCTCGCCCAGGCCGCCCTAGAGCTACTACTGCAGTGGATGACCACTACCTACGGATTGTGGCTCGGAGAAACCCTGACAGCAACGCCACCATGTTGAATAATGCTTTTTGTGCTGCTACAGGGCGTCATGTTATGACGCAAACCGTGCGCAATAGGCTGCATGATGCGCAACTTCACTACCGATGTCCATGGCGCGGTACATATGGGCCCAGCAACATGCCGAATGGATCGCTCAGGATTGGCATCACGTTCTGTTCACCTATGAGTGTCGCATATGCCTCCAACCAGACAATCGTCGAAGACGTGTTTGGAGGCAACCCGGTCAGGCTGAACGCCTTAAACACGCTTTCCAGCGAGTGCAGCAAGGTGGAGGTTCCCTGTTGTTTTGGAGTGGCATTGTGTGGGGCCGACGTACGCAGCTGGTGATCATGGAAGGCGCTGTAAGGGCTGTACGATACGTGAATGCTATCCTCCGACCGATAGTGCCACCATATCGGCAGCATATTGGCGAGGCATTCGTCTTCATGGACGCGCCCCCATCTTGCGCTTCTTGTGAATGACTTCCTTCACGATAACGACATCGTTCGACTAGAAAGGCCAGCATGTTCTCCATGCATGAACCCTATCGAACATGCCTGGGATAGATTGAAAAGGGCTGTTTATGGACGACGTGACCCACCAACCACTCCAAGGTATCAACGCCGAATCGCCGTTGCGGAGTGGGACAATCTGGATCAATAATGCTTTGATGAACTTGTGAACAGTATGTCACGTCGAATATAAGCATGCATCAATGCAAGAGGACGTGCTACTGGGTATTGGAGGCACCGGTGTGTACAGCAGTCTGGACCACCACCTCTGAGGGTCTCGCTGTATAGTGGTACAACATGCAATTTGTGGTTTTTATGAGCAACATAAAGAGCGGAAATGATGTTTATGTTGATCTGTATTCCAATTTTCTGTACAGTTTCCGGAACTCACGGAACCGAGGTGATGCAAAACTTCTTTTGATATGTGTACTTCGTATCACGGTCATCAATGTTTCGTGCTTTTAGCTTCGGTGTTAAGTTTATCCACACAGATTTTCAGTGTCATTATGACGTCCCAATTTTTTTAGGTGAGCTTCTTTTAAGATCAACGAGTATTTTACTAACTTTATTTGCCTGTAAATTCTAAATAGGTAATTGTTGCTCTTGAAACTAATATAGTGTATTTCAGTTGGCGCAAGCTCTGATTATGGACGATATTTATTTATTTATTTATTGTTCTGTGGGACCAAATTAAGGAGAAGTCTCCATGGTCATGGAACGAGTCAATACATGAAATTATAACACGATATTAGAAACAGATAAAATGAAAAATAAAATAAAAAAAACATATTCAGGTGACAAGTCGTAAGTTTAAATGAAGACAATCAACAATGTAACACTGGAATTTGCTTAATTTTTTAGCTCTTCCAGCAGCTCCTCGACAGAATAGAAGGAGTGAGCCACGAGGAAACTGTTCAGTTTAGACTTAAAAGAGTTTGGGCTACTGCTAAGATTTTTGAGTTCTTGTGGTAGCTTATTGAAAATGGATGCAGCAGAATACTGCACTCCTTTCTGCACAAGAGTCAAGGAAGTGCATTCTACGTGCAGATTTGATTTCTGCCTAGTATTAACTGAGTGAAAGCTGCTAACTCTTGGGAATAGGCTAATATTGCTAACAACAAACGATATTAAAGAAAATATATACTGTGAGGGCAATGTCAGAATTCCCAGATTTTTGAATAGGGGTCGACAAGAGGTTCTCGAACTTACACCACATATAGCTCGAACAGCCCGTTTTTGAGCCAAAAATACCCTTTTTGAATCAGAAGAATTACCCCAAAAAATAATACCATACGACATAAGCGTATGAAAATATGCGAAGTAGACTACTTTTCGTGTTGAAGTGTCACTTATTTCAGATACTGTTCTAATGGTAAATAAAGCAGCATTTAGCTTCTGAACAAGATCCTGGACGTGGGCTTTCCACAACAGCTTACTATCTATCCGAACGCCTAGATATCTGAACTGTTCCGTCTCGCTTATAATATGCCCCTTCTGTCTGATCAAAATATCGGTTCTTGTTGAATTGTGAGTTAGAAACTGTAAAAACTGAGTCTTACTGTGATTTAGCATCAAATTATTTTCCACAAGCCACGAACTTATTTCATGAACTACATTATTTGTTACTGTTTCAATATTACACACAAGATCCTTCACTATCAAGCTGGTGTCATCAGCAAACAGAAATATTTTTGAATCACCTGTAATACTAGAAGGCATTCGCACATGTCGGAACGAATGACGCCTGCCGCTTGGGTTCTGAGGCCATCCTTGGTTCCTTCCGGCGGCTGGCTGATTTGGTGAAGACAACCAGCATCGCACGCGGAGTGCAAGCTGAGCTTAATATCTGCAGCATAGTGCCCAGAGTCGATCGCGGTCCTCTGGTTTGGAGCCGTGTGGAGGGTCTAAACCAGAGGCTCAGACGACTCTGCGACTATAATGGTTGCAAATTCATCGACCTCCGTTATTGGGTGGAGAACTGTAGGGCCCCCCTAGACAGGTCAGGCGTGCACTACACACCGGAAGCAGCTACTAGGGTAGCAGAGTACGTGTGGCGTGCACACGGGGGTTTTTTAGGTTAGAGGGACCCCCCCTTGAGCGAAACGATAAAATACCTGACGGCTTACCAGAGAGGACATTATCATCGTTGATAAAGAACGTCCGTCCTCAGAGACCAAAAACAGGAAAAGTTAACGTAATATTGGTAAACTGCAGGAGTATCCAGGGCAAGGTTCCTGAATTAGTATCTCTTATTGAAGGAAATAGTGCGCATATAGTATTAGGAACGGAAAGTTGGTTAAAACCGGAAGTGAACAGTAACGAAATCCTAGACACAGAATAGAATATATACCGCAAGGATAGGATGAACGCCAATGGTGGATGAGTATTTATAGCAGTAAAGAATTCAATAATATCCAGTGAAGTTATTAGCGAATGCGAATGTGAAATAATCTGGGTTAAGCTAAGTATCAAAGGTGGGTCAGATATGATAGTCGGATGCTTCTATAGACCACCTGCATCAGCAACCGTAGTAGTTGAGCGCCTCAGAGAGAACCTGCAGAACGTCGTGAAGAAGTTTCGTGATCATACTATTGTAATAGGGGGAGACTTCAATCTACCAGGTATAGAATGGGATAGTCACACAATCAGAACTGGAGCCAGGGACAGAGACTCTTGTGACATTATCCTGACTGCCTTGTCCGAGAATTACTTCGAGCAGATAGTTAGAGAACCAACTCGTGAAGCTAACGTTTTAGACCTCATAGCAACAAATAGACCGGAACTTTTCGACTCCGTGAATGTAGAAGAGGGTATCAGTGATCATAAGTCAGTGGTTGCATCAATGACTACAAGTGTAATAAGAAATGCCAAGAAAGGAAGGAAAATATATTTGCTTAACAAGAGTGATAGGGCACAAATCACAGAATATCAGAGTGACCACCATCAAACGTTCATCTCTGAGGAAGAGGATGTGGAACAAAAATGGAAAAAATTCAGAAATATCGTCCAGTACGCGTTAGATAAGTTCGTACCGACTAAGGTCCAAAGCGAGGGGAAAGATCCACCGTGGTATAACAATCATGTACGAAAGGTACTACGGAAACAAAGAAAGCTTCATCATAGGTTTAAGAGTAGTCGAATCATAGCTGATAAGGAAAAGCTGAACGAAGCGAAAAAGAGAGTAAAGAGAGCAATGAGAGAAGCATTCAACGAATTCGAACATAAAACATTGGCAAACAATCTAAACAAGAACCCTAAAAAGTTTTGGTCATATGTAAAATCGGTAAGCGTATCTAAATCCCCTATTCAGTCACTCGTTGACCACGATGGCACCGAAACAGAGGACGACCGAAGAAAGGCAGAAATACTGAATTCAGTGTTCCGAAACTGTTTCACTGCGGAAAATCGTAACACGGTCCCTGACTTCAGCCGTCGCACGGACGCCAAAATGGAAAATATTGAAATAAACGATATCGGAATTGAAAAACAACTGCTATCACTTAGTAGCGGAAAAGCATCCGGACCAGACGAGATACCCTTAAGATTCTACAGTGATTATGCTAAAGAACTTGCCCCCTTTCTATCAGCAATTTATCGTAGATCGCTGGAAGAACGTAAAGTACCTAGCGACTGGAAGAAAGCGCAGGTCGTTCCCATTTTCAAGAAGGGTCATAAATCAGATGCGAATAATTATAGGCCTATTTCGCTTACGTCAATCTGTTGTAGAATAATGGAACATGTTTTGTGTTCTCGTATTATGACGTTCTTAGATAATACAAATCTCCTTCATCATAACCAACATGGATTCCGCAAACAGAGATCATGTGAAACTCAGCTCGCCCTATTTGCCCAAGAAATTCACAGTGCCGTAGACACTGGCGAGCAGATTGATGCCGTATTCCTGGACTTCAGGAAGGCATTTGATACGGTTCCGCACTTACGTTTAGTGAAAAAAATACGAGCTTACGGAATATCGGACCAGGTTTGTGATTGGATTCAGGATTTCCTAGAAGAAAGAACACAACATGTCATTCTTAACGGTTCAAAATCTGCAGATGTAGAGGTAATTTCGGGAGTACCGCAAGGAAGCGTGATAGGACCTTTATTGTTTACAATATACATAAATGACTTAGTTGACAACATCGGTAGCTCCGTGAGGCTATTTGCAGATGACACGGTTGTCTACAAGAAAGTAGCAACATCAGAAGACTCGTACGTACTCCAGGAAGACCTGCAGAGGATTAATGCATGGTGCGACAGCTGGCAGCTTTCCCTAAACATAGATAAATGTAATATAATGCGCATATATAGGGGCAGAAATCCATTCCAGTACGATTATGCCATAGGTGGTAAATCATTGGAAGCGGTAACGACCGTAAAATACTTAGGAGTTACTATCCGGAGCGATCTGAAGTGGAATGATCACATAAAACAAATAGTGGGAAAATCAGGCGCCAGGTTGAGATTCATAGGAAGAATTCTAAGAAAATGTGACTCATCGACGAAAGAAGTAGCTTACAAAACGCTTGTTCGTCCGATTCTTGAGTATTGCTCATCAGTATGGGACCCTTACCAGGTTGGATTAATAGAAGAGATAGACATGATCCAGCGAAAAGCAGCGCGATTCGTCATGGGGACATTTAGTCAGCGCGAGAGCGTTACGGAGATGCTGAACAAGCTCCAGTGGCGGACACAAGAAAGGCGTTACGCAATACGGAGAGGTTTATTATCGAAATTACGAGAGAGCACATTCCGGGAAGAGATGGGCAACATATTACTACCGCCCACATATATCTCGCGTAATGATCACAACGAAAAGATCCGAGAAATTAGAGCAAATACGGAGACTTACAAGCAGTTGTTCTTCCCACGCACAATTCGTGAATGGAACAGGGAAGGGGGGATCAGATAGTGGTACAATAAGTACCCTCCGCCACACACCGTAAGGTGGCTCGCGGAGTATAGATGTAGATGTAGATTTATATAAATAAGAAGCAGCAGTGGCCCCAGCACCGACCCTTGGGGAACGCCCCACTTAACAGTGCCTCATTGGGACTGAACATCACTACCACTCTCATTATTGCGGAGAATTACCCTCTGCTTTCTGTTCTTAAAGTAAGAGGCGAACCAATTGTAAGCTACTCCCCTTACTCCATAATGGTCCAACTTCTGCAGTAATATTTTGTGGTCAACACAGTCAGAAGCCTTCGTTAAATCAAAGAAAACACCTAGCGATCGCAACCTTTTATTTAATCCGTCCAAAACCTCACAGAGAAAAGAGAATATAGCATTTTCAGTTGTGAAACCATTTCTAAAACCAAACTGAACATTTGACAGCAAATTATGTGAATTTAAATGCTCCAGTAACCTTGTATATACAACCTTATCGATAACTTTAGCAAACACCGATGGCATAGAAGTAGGTCTAAAATTATCAACATTATCAATGTCTCCCTTTTTATAAAGTGGCTTCACTACCGAGTACTTTAATCGGTCAGGAAACCGACCACTCCTAAAGGAAAAGTTACAGATATGGCTGAGAACTGGGCTAACATACATAGAACAATACTTCAGTATTCTGCTAGATACCCCATCATATCCATGAGAATTCTTGGTCTTTAGTGATTTAATTATTAACTCAATCTCCCTCTTGTCAGTATCATGGAGGAGCATTTCAGGTAACAGTCTCGGAACACTTTTTTCTAAGAGCGCTATATGATTCCCTGTTGGGACTAGGTTTCTATTTAGTTCACCTGCTATATTCAGAAAGTGATTATTAAATACTGTACATATATGCGACTTATCAGTAACACGGACATTCCCACTACGCACTGATTCTATATCCTCGACCTGTCTCTGCAGACCAGCAACTTCCTTTACGACTGACCATATGGTTTTAATTTTATCCTGAGACTTAGCTATTCTATCTGCATACCACAAACTTTTTGCCTTCCTAATAACATTTTTAAGCACCTTACAATACTGTTTGTAATGGGCTGCTGCATTTAGATTTTGACTGTTTCTAACGTTTTGATATAATTGCCACTTTGTTCTACAAGATATTCTTATCCCTCTAGTCAGCCACCCAGGCTGCCTTTTTGTGCTAGTACCCTGTTTTAAACGTTCTAACGGAAAGCAACTTTCAAAGAGCATGAGAAAAGTCTTGAGAAAAGCATTATATTTATCGCCTACTGTATCAGCGCTATAAACATCTTGCCACTCTTGTTCCTTTATAAAGTTTACAAAGGTCTCTACAGCAACTGGATCAGCTTTCCTGAACAGCTGATGACTATATTTAACAAGTGTTGCAGCATAAAAATCTTTTAAAGTTAAAATTTGCGCATCATGATCTGAAAGGCCATTCACCTTTTTGCTAACAGAATGCCCTTCTGGTAATGAGGAATTAACAAAAATGTTAAAGAGGTCTACCAGCATCCTCTCCCTTGCACAATCACTTATACAATTAATATTGAAGTCACCACATATAACTAACTTTTTGTATTTCCTATAAAGTGAACCAAGAACCTCCTCTAGCTTTCGCAAAAATGTTGTGAAATCGGAGTCTGGGGATCTATAAATAACAACAGTTACAAGTTTAGCTCCGTTAAATTTAACCACACCTGCACAACATTCAAACACCTTTTCAGTGCAGTACTTTGAAACATCAATTGACTCAAATGCGATGCCGTTTTTCACATACATGGCTACTCCCCCACACCGCAAAGAGCTCCTCGAAAAGCAGCCAGCCAACCTGTATCCTGGTAAAGGAAGCATCTGAATTATCTCCTTATTTAAGAAGTGTTCAGATATACCAATAATTTCAGAGTCAACATCTATAAGCAGTTCACTAACTTTATCTGTAATACCTTGTATATTTTGATGAAATATACTAATTCCCTCATTAGTCGGATACCTAAGCTTTGTCAAAAGTGATTCCCTTGTTAGACAGACTTCCCTTAAGCAGGAATACCTATCAGCTGACTTCAATCTAAAAAAGGTGCAGCTCTAACACCCACTACTGCAGGAATTTTCCCATGAGTGATCCCACCAACCCCACCTATGCTGCCACCTATAAGCTTTGCCAACCTCCCCTTCCCATACCTGTTGAGGTGCAGGCCGTGTCTAGTGAAACCCGTCCTGCTGATAGACTCCACCGACACCACTGAAATGTGACGCATGCTTTCTGTCATCAGCGCACCCCCAAGTCTCATGTTATTACGCCTGACGGCTGTATTAAGATGAGGTCGATCGTGACGCTGAAACAGTTCCACGAAATGCACATTCGTGTTGCCTGTATGAGTGGCTATCTTTTCCAGGTCACCATCTATGTTATACTCCCCATCCCTATCAATACTATTACCAGCCCCACCCACAATCACTACCTGATCCTCTTTAGTAAAATCCCTACATAAACCCCCTATGTTAACAGTCACCTGAGACAACCCTGCATTAGGCTTCACAATGCTGGTGACCTGGTACTCACTCCCCAGCACTTCCTGCAACTGCTGGCCTACACCTCTGCCATGAGAACTACCTAACAGCAGAACCTTCTTCTTCCTCTTCGACTTTGCAACGGTTCTAGGCACAGTAACTACTGAGGTCTACTGCATACTTCCTACATCTACAGCTACTAGAGATTCCTCTCCACTAGACTCTGACAGTTGGTCATATCTATTGTAAACACCAATAGTAAAACTATCTGAAAATCTTCTTCTCCTAGCAGATCTCTTGCCAACAGCCAGCTCCCATTCCCCAACCCCCTTCTCCCTCCTCATCCTATTTAGCTCCTCCTGTGCGTTTTCCAACTGCACCTGAAGGGCACAGATCTTACGTTCCTGCTCCTCTATCAATTTACTCTTGCTACATAACCTGCAGTTCCAGGAGAGGATCTCACCAGAATGCCCGCTGGCTTCCCCACTGCATTCCCCCCAGTGAAAATACTTCGAACAAGTCTCACACCGCAATCTACTACTCACGAACCTACGGCAAATCCCACACTTCTCACTCATGGTAAAATTTTACTTTTTCTAAGTTCCGCTACCACAATAAGAAGATGTTAAAAACCTGACTACAATAATCACAAACTTACTCTACAAGGGATTAACTACTATTATTAACAGTATTAATAAACAACAAATGTGAATATAACAAAAGACTAATACAGAAAGAGAATCAAACGTCTAATGACACAGTAACGAAGCTGTAAACAGTTCCCAAAAGATTCTTCTGAAATTATTTCACCAGAAAACACCAAGAACACCGGTTGAAGACTACTAAAGTTCCTAAATAAACCACTATACACAAACAATTAATTAGTACTTAGCTTTCGATGCGCCGCTACAGCTGCAACTGGTCAGCGCGAAATGTAAACACAGGAAAGAGGTTAAGTTATTCGATACGAAACACTCTCAAATATCAGGTCACAACACAAGAAAGGCAGAGGTGAATGAAGAAACCACTAATTGTCACTTATATAGTAAATATTATCACAAAAACCGTTAAAATATGTATCTGAAAACTAAAAATATATGAAAACTTAGAGAGCGATCTCACACGCAGTCACTGGCTTATGACCTTTGCTGATTAGGATTGCAATTGCTTTATGAGGTCCTCTTTCTATTGCCCAGTTCGTTCTGTTTACGAGGAACACCGTGCATTTTAAATGAAAATCCGTTATGGGCAGTCCATCCACTTTCAGGTACCCCTACAGAACTTCCAAAATAGATTCATCCAGTCACTCAGATTGTTACACATGAAGGGTTGGGGATCAAGCAGTCACAATTACGTAGTAAATAAACACATATTCATGCTCATCAATTCACCAGAGACTCGTCACCACAGCAAAAGAGTAATATTGTGTGTTACTCTCGTGTTAATATGCTCGGGAATTCGAAGTGACAAATATTATGAAACAGGAGTATTGTTTCATTATTGCTCTGGTCTTATACAGAACACGCGAAATGAAGCCCTTGCGTTCAAACCATCGTGCGGGCTTATGGCTGTTTCACGTCCTCTCCTCGTGAAACAGATTAACTTATCCCTGGTCTCGCAATACTTAATATTATCTCGGATCATACTCCTTATTTGTGAGACTTCAGACACAAACGAGATTGAGCACTCTCCAATGAATCATAAGGTGGTTCATTTTTTTATTTGTTGGTTTACAGATACAAGTTGTCTTCTTTCCACTTTGTTTTCTTATCGTAAGTTCATATGAACAAAGAGCTACTTCGTAGCTGAGATTAGATAACCCCTGCGTATGAGCAGCATTTCTTTGTGTTTATGAGATCAAATTTTATTTTTTGCTTACGAAAAGATACATAATTGTAAAAGAATAGTGTGTAGACAGAACTGCTGGCCCATCCATTGGTGTAAACATGCATCTGTGACTGACAGGTTTTTCCCTGTGGCCGCTCTGCTAGTAGGCCGCTCTCTCAAGTTTTATCTCTTCTCAGTGACTCAGAAAGGTCAGTATCCATCCTTCCTCCGACGTTTCTGTAAACAACTACTCTCTGGCAACAAACATGTTTTGGAATGTAGTGTTCGTCCCTGTAATTCCCGCACGTGAATGTCACAGCCTAGTAGAAACACGTTTTGACATAATTCTCACATCTAAACCGCAACTATGATCAGTATGACAAGAATCGCATATGTTTCAACTGAAATGTTACGTATTCCCATCCTCTGCTAGATTGATACTGCGAGTACTTTGAAAAGTCCCCTTAGAAACATTATAAATGACTGTGCTTAAACTGACACAATATTTTTAGCGCAACGCAATCTGACTTTCAATAATCCCTACAAAAGAATGGCCCTGACTAACAATAACCTATACCTTTCATGAATCACTTACCTCGCAAAAAGATTCTAACTACTGAAGGCACTAATACTGATAGGCATAGTTAGCAAATGAAAGACTTTGATAGAGAACAAACAATGTATTTACCTTAATAGCGTTCAAAAGTCATAATATATATATATATATATATATATATATATCAGTTCATGACATCCAGTCTTATAAATTTACTGTCTCTGATGGACACACGTCCAGATCATCCGCTCTCAAAACTCCGCCATCTCTCTCCCCACATCCACCACTGCTGGCGGCTCACCTCCAACTGCGCAACACTACGCGCTGTTCACATCCAACTGCCCAACACTACAATAGCGAATATTACAACACTGCCAACCAGTCACAGACTGCACACAGCACATCCGGTGATTTTCATATAGAGCGCTACATGGCGTTACCAACATAAAAACCTGAACAGCCTACTTACAACTTGGGTGCTATCCTCAACGTCGTTCGCAAAATTTGAAAAAAAAATTGTTACACGTATGCGCTATAGTGATCGAATTTTGGTGGCAGATAAAAACTGTGCGCCTTGCCAGGATCTTAAGTGTTTCTCTTGACTTGGTTACGGATTCAGGATCGAGTCCCGGTCAGGCAAACAGTTTTAATCTTCCAGGAAGTTTCATAGCAATACAGTCCGCCACTAATCTTTCACCGGTATCTAAACAACCATTTGATAAATATGTAAATAGCTACTAACTGCAGTAACGTACATTGAACGTATTGCACCATGAATCAAGCGTCCAAGGTTACCAAAATTTGTGGAAGTAATGAGGGGGGGAGGGGGGGGGGGACAGCCACGCGATCCGTGACAAGGCGCCCACGACCACAATTACTGTTCTCTACTCATAACATTCAACATTAATTCTACACTATTGAAATTTCTTACAGTTTGCTCTGTCACAGAGCCACAGGTGTGTCAGGCATAAATGACAATCTTCTTGAAAACTTACGAAGACAGCTGGTAATAAACAACTGAATGACGTTTCATTATTAATCTTCTGCCATGTAACGTACCTTACAATGCCTCCGGTATAAATTTATTTCTAATGCAATCTTCAAGCCTGGATAACAGTTTACGTTATCTGATAAAGTAAATGTCTAACGGCGGCATGTATTTTCTGGTTCGTGGGTAAATTGTTTGTGTGCAAATGTTTTCCATTTACGGAGTTCTGAAGTTCAGGTTGTTGAAGTAATAGCTGCATTGACTTGTCCAGTTCAGGAGTCAAGCAACAGTAAGGCGTTATGTTTTACATTTGGAACTGCCGGCCGAAGTGGCCGAGCGGTTCTAGGCGCTTCAGTCTGGAACCGCGCGACCGCTATGGTTGCAGGTTCGAATCCTGCCTGGGGCATGGATGTGTGTGATGTCCTTAGCTTAGTTAGGTTTAAGTAGTTCTAAGTTCTAGGGAACTGATGACCTTAGAAGTTAAGTCCCATAGTGCTCGGAGCCATTTGAACCATTTGAACATTTGGAACGAAAACATTTTCTAATCAACGGTAACATGGTTTCATGTAGGCTTAACAGAGGTGCTATCATTAATAGTTAAGCTAAAAGGAGTTTCCCGTGTTTTAGTTGTCTCATCCCTGGTCCGAATAGTAAATTTAGTTCTTGAAGACAAATGTACACCTACGTACCTAGAAAACCCGCTGATGACGTATGAAGTGGGATAGTACAAGTATATGTTACAGATGATATATATTTTACCACAGCACTCTTCCGCTTTTCTCCTTCTTGTGATAATGTTCTCCTACTTGACATTTCATATTCAAATCGTGATTGGTCTGCACAGGAAGCACTGTTTGCACTCTACTCTTCGCATGCGATTAAAGCGTTGACCTTGTATGCAAATGCTTCAGCAGACTCCACTATGTCTTTTTCATAGTCCAACTCTTTCCTATAAACAGATCTTTTTATTTTTATGGAACGAATGCGGTTTTCTCTTTTAAATCTGTATACAAATGTTTTCGATGCAACACATTAACAATCTCGCTTTTTGGCAGGAATAACAGTCCACTTCTTAAATTGTAATCATGGACAATCAGATCACGACCCTGTAGTCTTTAAACTTCTGAAACGTTTCCTTTAAAAAAAAAATTGGTGCAATTTTGGAACGGTTTTGGCATATCTTACCTTCTTATTAACAACCTTCGCTGTCCAATTAAAGCCGGCCGCTGTGGTCGAGCGGTTCTAGGAGTTTCAGTCCAGAACCACGCGGCTGCTATGGTCGCAGGTTCGAATCCTGCCTCGGGCATGGATGTGTGTGATGTCCTTACGTTAGTTATGTTTACGTACAATTAAAATTCTTTGCGGTCGCCGATACATAGTTTCTATCATGCTAATTTTTTTCTTCTTATGTCTATGATACATTTTGTTACACCTCTCTACAGTCATTTCTGTCAACCTGTGTCGTGTAGCTCTGTCTGGAAAGGATGGTTCATACTTACTTGTAGTTTAACCTTCTTCAATCCCACTTTCAGTAACTGCGGTCCCATAAATACATTTACCCCCAAAAGTATTCTCATTGAGAACATCTGCTGTATCACTTATAGACAGAAATATTTCTGCAATCAACTTAACGTTAAAGAGCTCGAGAAGTGTATTCGCAAAAGAAAGGTATTCAATTCCATCTTCGATCACATTACGATACATTGTTGACTGTGTTACTTAGTTTCGTACAATTTCACGGACTAGATTCATGTGACGTATGTTGAATGAAAAAGAAAAAAATTATCATATTAATGTGAAAACATTTAATTGGACGAATAAATGTAGTAACTGTACGATCATATATACACTCCTGGAAATTGAAATAAGAACACCGTGAATTCATTGTCCCAGGAAGGGGAAACTTTATTGACACATTCCTGGGGTCAGATACATCACATGATCACACTGACAGAACCACAGGCACATAGATACAGGCAACAGAGCATGCACAATGTCGGCACTAGTACAGTGTATATCCACCTTTCGCAGCAATGCAGGCTGCTATTCTCCCATGGAGACGATCGTAGAGATGCTGGATGTAGTCCTGTGGAACGGCTTGCCATGCCATTTCCACCTGGCGCCTCAGTTGGACCAGCGTTCGTGCTGGACGTGCAGACCGCGTGAGACGACGCTTCATCCAGTCCCAAACATGCTCAATGGGGGACAGATCCGGAGATCTTGCTGGCCAGGGTAGTTGACTTACACCTTCTAGAGCACGTTGGGTGGCACGGGATACATGCGGACGTGCATTGTCCTGTTGGAACAGCAAGTTCCCTTGCCGGTCTAGGAATGGTAGAACGATGGGTTCGATGACGGTTTGGATGTACCGTGCACTATTCAGTGTCCCCTCGACGATCACCAGTGGTGTACGGCCAGTGTAGGAGATCGCTCCCCACACCATGATGCCGGGTGTTGGCCCTGTGTGCCTCGGTCGTATGCAGTCCTGATTGTGGCGCCACCTACACGGCGCCAAACACGCATACGACCATCATTGGCACCAAGGCAGAAGCGACTCTCATTGCTGAAGACGACACGTCTCCATTCGTCCCTCCATTCACGCCTGTCGCGACACCACTGGAGGCGGGCTGCACGATGTTGGGGCGTGAGCGGAAGACGGCCTAACGGTGTGCGGGACCGTAGCCCAGCTTCATGGAGACGGTTGCGAATGGTCCTCGCCGATACCCCAGGAGCAACAGTGTCCCTAATTTGCTGGGAAGTGGCGGTGCAGTCCCCTACGGCACTGCGTAGGATCCTACGGTCTTGGCGTGCATCCGTGCGTCGCTGCGGTCCGGTCCCAGGTCGATGGGCACGTGCACCTTCCGCCGACCACTGGCGACAACATCGATGTACTGTGGAGACCTCACGCCCCACGTGTTGAGCAATTCGGCGGTACGTCCACCCGGCCTCCCGCATGCCCACTATACGCCCTCGCCCCAAGTCCGTCAACTGCACATACGGTTCACGTCCACGCTGTCGCGGCATGCTAGCAGTGTTAAAGACTGCGATGGAGCTCCGTATGCCACGGCAAACTGGCTGACACTGACGGCGGCGGTGCACAAATGCTGCGCAGCTAGCGCCATTCGACGGCCAACACCGCGGTTCCTGGCGTGTCCGCTGTGCCGTGCGTGTGATCATTGCTTGTACAGCCCTCTCGCAGTGTCCGGAGCAAGTATGGTGGGTCTGACACACCGGTGTCAATGTGTTCTTTTTTCCATTTCCAGGAGTGTACATCACTATTATACTATGAAAATTCCTCGCTCTTTAAAAGCATGAAGACAGAATGGTCTATGATGGGTAAATACATATTAGCGGAGTTGGTTAGTTCCTTCTGCTCAACAGCAGGGGGACTGCCCGAATTAACGTGCAATAAAGGCTTCATCCCACTATTCTACGTAGCAGGCAGTGCAGTGTTGTGGTTGTGGGCAACAAGGACATACAGTTCGCGAAACATGTATCTTTATGATTCGAGAACTAGACATTTCCTCAACCAGGTGCTACCACCACTACAATCAATGACACACAAGGAGCCCAGTACATGCGTTTCACCCAAATACTACTCATACAGTTAAAACACCTGCCTTGTAAGAGGGCTGCTCAGATTGTCTCCTAAATGCTTTATATGGATTAGGAACAGCAGAGGGCCTATACCACGTCCTTGGTGAATGCCAGGTACCACTTCTGCTTTACTCGATGATTTTCCATTGATTACTATATACTGTAAACTTTCCGACAGGAAATCACGAATCCAGTCGCACAATTGAAGCGAAAATTTGTAGACACGCAATTTGATTAGAAGTCTCTTGCAAGGAAAGGTGTCAAAATCCTTCTAGAAATCTTTCCATACAATGATACAAGGAACTGGGGAGTTATGAGTCTCGAAAATCGTTGCTTCCCGTCACCTTACACGACGTCGTCTGTAGATACGTTGGCACCAAAAACACCCCCACAGACAGAAACGAGACACTACGCCGAAAACCACGGAACATCACTCAATGTCGCAGTTGACTTTGGTATGGTATTAGCGGTGAACGACGCTTGTCAACTCGAGATCTGTTCCCGACGGTTCTTCGTGACATTCTGCCTGCAACCTCTGCCTGGCTTTCCAGTGTTGTCAGAGCCAGAGGAACAATCTTACGATCTTCTCGTGGTATAGACTCTCTGGTAGGCTACGCTTATTGCCACACTGTTACCCTGAGCGTGGCTCATAACCACTCGTTCTACGGGCATTGCACTACAACAACAGTGCGTGCGATCAGTCGTACCATACTGCCATTTCTCTCGCGCGAATGATTCAAAGCCCGCAAGGTGACGGCAATAGCACATGCACGTCACCTTGCCGTGACGCGATCGCGACCTCAAATGTCTCAGCAATGTCAGACACATCCAATTCCTATCATATAATCACACGCCATTCTTCATCTGTAGGAATGGCTTTTTCTGTACTGAAAATTTCTGAAAATAAGTTTGTTTATGGATGAAATATTAATGAACATGTCCCACAGGCACGGAAATACCGGAGTATCAATTCGTTAGCGCCCTGTCAAGGTGGGATTACGGACAGGTGGCACGATAAGGAAAAGATAAAATCGGAGCAGAAACGATTGGTGAGTCACACCACCGAAAATACCGGCCATAAATAGGAAAATCCGCTTACATAAACGACTTTGACAAAAATCACATTGTTAGGGCCCGGCGCCAGAGAACGAAAACAGCGATCAGTCAGAACATCATCTACATCTACATCTACATCCATACTCCGCAAGCCACCTGACGGTGTGTGGCGGAGGGTACCTTGAGTACCTCTATCGGTTCTCCCTTCTATTCCAGTCTCGTATTGTTCGTGGAAAGAAGGATTGTCGGTATGCCTCTGTGTGGGCTCTAATCTCTCTGAATTTATTATCATGGTCTCTTCGCGAGATATACGTAGGAGGGAGCAATATACTGCTTGACTCTTCGGTGAAGGTATGTTCTCGAAACTTTGACAAAAGCCCGTACCGAGCTACTGAACGTCTCTCCTGCAGAGTCTTCCACTGGAGTTTATCTATCATCTCCGTAACGCTTTCGCGATTACTAAATGGTCCTGTAACGAAGCGCGCTGCTCTCCGTTGGATCTTCTCTACATCTTCTATCAACCCTATCTGGTACGGATCCCACACTACTGAGCAGTATTCAAGCAGTGGGCGAACAAGCGTACTGTAAACTACTTCCTTTGTTTTCGGATTGCATTTCCTTAGGATTCTTCCAATGAATTTCAGTCTGGCATCTGCTTTACCGACGATCAACATTATATGATCATTCCATTTTAAATCACTCCTAATGCGTACTCCCAGATAATTTATGGTATTAACTGCTTCCAGTTGCTGACCTGCTATTTTGTAGCTAAATGATAAAGGATCTATCTTTCTGTGTATTCGCAGCACATTACACTTGTCTACATTGAGATTCAATTGCCATTCCCTGCATCATGCGTCAATTCGCTGCAGATCCTCCTGCATTTCAGTACAATTTTCCATTGTTACAACCTCTCGATACACCACAGCATCATCTGCAAAAAGCCTCAGTGGTTCAAAAAAAAAAAATGGTTCAAATGGCTCTGAGCACTATGGGACTTAACATCTATGGTCATCAGTCCCCTAGAACTTAGAACTACTTAAACCTAACTAACCTAAGGACAACACACAACACCCAGCCATCACGAGGCAGAGAAAATCCCTGACCCCGCCGGGAATCGAACCCGGGAACCCGGGCGTGGGAAGCGAGAACGCTACCGCACGACCACGAGATGCGGGCAAAAGCCTCAGTGAACTTCAGATGTCATCCACCAGGTCATTTATGTATATTGTGAATAGCAACGGTCCTATGACACTCCCCTGCGGCACACCTGAAATCACTCTTACTTCGGAGGACTTCTCTCTATTGAGAATGACATGCTGCGTCCTGTTATCTAGGAACTCCTCAATCCAATCACACAATTGGTCTGATAGTCCATATGCTCTTACTTTGTTCATTAAACGACTGTGGGGAACTGTATCGAACGCCTTGCGGAAGTCAAGAAACACGGCATCTACCTGGGAACCCGTGTCTATGGCCCTCTGAGTCTCGTGGACGAATAGCGCGAGCTGGGTTTCACATGACCGTCTTTTTCGAAACCCATGCTGATTCCTACAGAGTAGATTTCTAGTCTCCAGAAAAGTCATTATACTCGAACACAATACGTGTTCCAAAATTCTACAAGTGATCGACGTTGGAGATATAGGTCTATAATTCTGCACATCTGTTCGACGTCCCTTCTTGAAAACGGGGATGACCTGTGCCCTTTTCCAATCCTTTGGAACGCTACGCTCTTCTAGAGACCTACGGTACACCGCTGCAAGAAGGGGGGCAAGTTCCTTCGCGTACTCTGTGTAAAATGGAACTGGTATCCCATCAGGTCCAGAGGCCTTTCCTCTTTTGAGCGATTTTAATTGTTTCTCTATCCCTCTGTCGTCTATTTCGATATCTACCATTTTCTCATCTGTGCGACAATCTAGAGAAGGAACTACAGTGCAATCTTCCTATGTGAAACAACTTTGGAAAAAGACATTTAGTATTTCGGCCTTTAGTCTGTCATCCTCTGTTTCAGTACCATTTTGGTCACAGAGTGTCTGGACATTTTGTTTTGATCCACCTACCGCTTTGACATAAGACGAAAATTTCTTAGGATTTTCTGCCAAGTCAGTACATAGAACTTTACTTTCGAATTCATTGAACGCCTCTCGCATAGCCCTCCTCACACTACATTTCGCTTCGCGTAATTTTTGTTTGTCTGCAAGGCTTTGGCTATGTTTATGTTTGCTGTGAAGTTCCCTTTGCTTCCGCAGCAGTTTTCTAACTCGGTTGTTGTACCACGTTGGCTCTTTTCCATTTCTTACGATCTTGATTGGCACATACTCATCTAACGCATTATGTATGACGGTTTTGAACTTTGTCCACTGATCCTCAACACTATCTGTACTTGAGACAAAACTTTTGTGTTGAGCCAACAGGTACTCTGAAATCTGCTTTTTGTCACTTTTTCTAAACAGAAAAATCTTCCTACCCTTTTTAATAGTCCTATTTACGGCTGAAATCATCGATGCCGTAACCGCTTTATGATCGCTGATTCCCTGTTCTGCGTTAACTTTTTCAAATAGTTCGGGTCTGTTTGTCACCAGAAGGTCTAATATGTTATCGCCACGAGTCGGTTCTCTGTTTAACTGCTCAAGGTAGTTTTCAGATAAAGCACTTTAAAAAATTTCACTGGATTCTTTGTCACTGCCACCCGTTATGAACGTCTGAGTCTCCCAGTCTATATCCGGCAAATTAAAATCTCCACCCAGTACTATAACATGATGGGGAAATCTACTCGAAATATTTTCCAAATCATGACAACAGACCTACCATCGACATAAACCCGTCCACGCGATATCAGCGTCACCTGGCGAGGAACGACTCCTATTCAACACACACACACACACACACACACACACACACACACACACACACACACGCGCACACACACACGGTGAATGTAGTATGAGTGAGCGTGCTGTCCGTATGTAGAACGGTGAAGGCGTGCGATCTATCTGAGTTTGACCGAGGTCAGATTGTGGTGGTCCAGAGACTTGGCATGAGCATTTGGGAAACTGCACGATCTGTCGGATGTTCAGGAGTGCTGTGGTGAGCGTCTTCAACGCGTGAGGAAACCAAGGGGAAACGGCGTCCAGACGTCGTGGCGTTGAGCGGCCACCCCTCTTTCCAGATGTCGGACGTCGTAGGCTGACCAGTCTGCTGAACGGAACAGGCGGCGAACTGTGACGGAACTGATATGAGACATTAATGCAGAGTACAAGTAGGTCTGAACACACAGTGCATCGAATACACAGTGCATCGAACACTCCTAACGATGGGCTTCCAAAGCCAATGACCCATGCATGTACCAATGTTAACACCACGCCGGCCGGTGTGGCTGTGCGGTTCTAGGCGCTTCAGTTTGGAACCGCGTGACCGCTACGGTCGCAGGTTCGAATCCTGCCTCGGGCATGGATGTGTGTGATGTCCTTAAGGTTAGTTAGGTTTAAGTAGTTCTAAGTTCTAGGGGACTGATGACCACAGATGTTAAGTCCCGTAGTGCTCAGAGCCATTTGAACCATTATTTAACACCACGACATCGGTAATTAACTGAAATGGGCACGTGACCATCGGCACTGGACGTTGACGCAGTGGCAGAGCGTTGTTGGGGGAATGAATCCTCATACCTTCTTCATCATGCCAATGAGAGGGCGTAACTTTGCCTGTGCAAAAGCGATATTATACATACAACTTCTGCTAAGTACGTAGCAGAACTCAAGAAAATACACGTTTTCATTGAAATGGAACCCGTTTAATAACCAGCTGGTTACCTAACGTGGTACAGCATCTTACAACTCTACGCCAGATGACCATCATTACTCAAGTGCTAATCAAATTACTTTCAAAAATATGGCATCAAATACACTCCTGGAAATTGAAATAAGAACACCGTGAATTCATTGTCCCAGGAAGGGGAAACTTTATTGACACATTCCTGGGGTCAGATACATCACATGATCACACTGACAGAACCACAGGCACATAGACACAGGCAACAGAGCGTACACAATGTCGGCACTAGTACAGTGTATATCCACCTTTCGCAGCAATGCAGGCTGCTATTCTCCCATGGAGACGATCGTAGAGATGCTGGATGTAGTCCTGTGGAACGGCTTGCCATGCCATTTCCACCTGGCGCCTCAGTTGGACCAGCGTTCGTGCTGGACGTGCAGACCGCGTGAGACGACGCTTCATCCAGTCACAAACATGCTCAATGGGGGACAGATCCGGAGATCTTGCTGGCCAGGGTAGTTGACTTACACCTTCTAGAGCACGTTGGGTGGCACGGGATACATGCGGACGTGCATTGTCCTGTTGGAACAGCAAGTTCCCTTGCCGGTCTAGGAATGGTAGAACGATGGGTTCGATGACGGTTTGGATGTACCGTGCACTATTCAGTGTCCCCTCGATGATCACCAGTGGTGTACGGCCAGTGTAGGAGATCGCTCCCCACACCATGATGCCGGGTGTTGGCCCTGTGTGCCTCGGTCGTATGCAGTCCTGATTGTGGCGCTCACCTGCACGGCGCCAAACACGCATACGACCATCATTGGCACCAAGGCAGAAGCGACTCTCATCGCTGAAGACGACACGTCTCCATTCGTCCCTCCATTCACGCCTGTCGCGACACCACTGGAGGCGGGCTGCACGATGTTGGGGCGTGAGCGGAAGACGGCTTAACGGTGTGCGGGACCGTAGCCCAGCTTCATGGAGACGGTTGCGAATGGTCCCCGCCGATACCCCAGGAGCAACAGTGTCCCTAATTTGCTGGGAAGTGGCGGTGCGGTCCCCTACGGCACTGCGTAGGATCCTACGGTCTTGGCGTGCATCCGTGCGTCGCTGCGTTCCGGTCCCAGGTCGACGGGCACGTGCACCTTCCGCCGACCACTGGCGACATCATCGATGTACTGTGGAGACCTCACGCCCCACGTGTTGAGCAATTCGGCGGTACGTCCACCCAGCCTCCCGCATGCCCACTATACGCCCTCGGTCAAAGTCCGTCAACTGCACATACGGTTCACGTCCACGCTGTCGCGGCATGCTAGCAGTGTTAAAGACTGCGATGAAGCTGCGTATGCCACGGCAAACTGGCTGACACTGACGGCGGCGGTGCTCAAATGCTGCGCAGCTAGCGCCATTCGACGGCCAACACCGCGGTTCCTGGTGTGTCCGCTGTGCCGTGCGTGTGGTCATTGCTTGTACAGCCCTCTCGCAGTGTCCGGAGCAAGTATGGTGGGTCTGACACACCGGTGTCAATGTGTTCTTTTTTCCCTTTCCAGGAATGTATATAACTTATCACAATGTAATAAAATAGATAAAACTTGGTTCTGTGACGGTACTGTAAGACAGGCGAACAATTTGGTAATTAAAGTTGGAAAAATTTTAACACAAGGAAGTACAAGTGAAACAAAATTCTTGCAAACACTCACGTAATAGATGTTTTAACTTTCTGCACGGCACTTGCAGTAACACACACACACTCACTGACAGGTGGACACAGCAGCTGATTTTGACTTTCCTGTTGCTGCTGAGGATGCCAAGTGGGGCTGCACGCGTGTTATTGCTGAACAGCTGGTGGCGTGTTAGGCTGTGCGCACACAGGTCCAGCATTTCACCTGAAGCAAAATGTTGCGCAACGTTTCGCTACAAGCGTTTTGCTTCTTTGCTGCTGCAGTGTGCGGGAGGTAATATTTTGTTTCAAGCAACAGTACATAATATTGTTTGTATTGTTCTCCTCCATTAGTGGCGCAATTAACATGTGAACGCAGGCGGGGGTGTAGAGTGCGAGAGCGAGAGCGCCCCTGGAGGTGCGCAACCCCCGCCTCCCAGGCAGCGGACGAGGTCAGCTGAAGTGGTAGCCATGACTGCGTCACCGGAACCCCCACTCCACTACGTTAGACAATAAGCGAGTATGTAAACAAATAGCATGGCTCAACGTCTGTATGCCCAACAACACATAAAAGCACGAGTAGCGCGAAATACTGCTACACTCTCAGTTCCGCCATTTGTGTTGCAGTCGAGAAACGCTAAAGAAAGGGACTTTCACTACCCACTATAATGACAGTGAACACTGATGTAGCGTAACACCGTGTTTAACACAAACAGCATGAAATTATTAAACAAATCACCATAAATATTTGACAGTTCTTTCATTTATGTGAGCCAGTCAGGCTTCTTGCGGCCGTACAACACAGTGAATCCTGTCGGCCTCTTCTCCCTCTTCTTTCTTCTCCTTTTCTACTGCACAATATTTGTTCTTGCAAGCCATCAATCGACGACACGTTGCTTCAGATCTCTCTGTTCTGCTTCGCGAGATTCCACTTGCATACGTTTGATCTTGGCCATTCCTTCCTTTCTCAGTCCACTTTGTCTTGTGCTTCTGTCCATAAGTCGGTAAGCCGTAATTATTTCCTCTTGACTCCCACTGCGTATTCTATGTTCCGTTTTGTGCAGAACTTTATCGCGCCTGCTGTACGATTCCAATTATTGCGTCAGTTAGATGACCCAAATTTCACGCTATTGCGTCACCCTGCGTACAATGTTACTCTCTTTATACCGTATGGTACTACTGATCGTTGCAAATCAAATTTAAAATCTCGTCTCTCGTCCTTTGAGGCTAGTATTTAATGCGAGAACGCCTTCTCAGCTATTCGTAAAACAAACTTTCTTCCTGTTGCTTCCCAAACAACATATCTTACAGTTTCTTCTCCAGATCTAACGAACTCTGGCATTTCTCTTCTGTTTATTCCTTGGCAGTCTGCTCCAGGCAATAAGCTTCGTATCCTCCACTTGGGCATTCCGTTCTAGAGTATGTTCTTCACCCACTGACAATGCATCTGAATCTATACCTAGAATGTGTGCATCTGAAAAGGTACTATCACTATATCAGCATTTTTTATTGATTTCATCATCTGAGATCGCATTAGCTGGCATCCTGCTTGACATGTTGAGAACTAGGTTCAAATTCAAATGGCTCTGAGCACTATTGGACTTAACATCTGAGGTCATCAGTCCCATACAACTTAGAAGTACTTAAACCTAACTACCCTAAGGACATCACACACATCCATGCCCGAGGCAGGATTCGAACCTGCGACCGTAGCAGTATCGCGGTTCCAGACTGAAGCGCCTAGAACCGCTCGCCACCGCGGCCGCCAAGTTTCTTCTAATTGTGACTCTCCAGGTAACGGAAATTCTGTAGGGTTATGGGTATCTTCGCATAACTCTCTGTGTTTCTTTTCAGGTCTCTCTTCTAATATTTTCACAATTGCCTCTCGATACTTCTTCAGCACAAATTTCTTTCATTTATTCTTTCACCATTTCCTCTGCTGTTTCATTTTAGCGTTTGTGAAGTCCTTCCTGAAGTTCTTTGAATTCCTTCCTAGGTTTTTCGCCCCTTTATTTTTTCTACAGCTTTAAATTTCATTTATCTTGTGATTTTCGCCTCCTTTCCGACGTATTTGTCAATTAGTGCAATTGCGACTGACCAGTCAAAACTGGGAGGTGGTGCAAAGGGGACCACATGACAACGGAATTTCTGTAATTTTTTCTATTTATGGAATGTGAAGTTCAGAACTCAAATGTACCTCTCCCACAGCTGTTCGATGCAGCTCTCAAAAATACTCGGGAAAATCGATTTTGAAGTTTTTCAATAATATTTAATATGCTAAAATAAGGTACACGTTTTTCAATGAGTAGTGTAGATCTGTAATAGAGTGCTTGTTCACTGTGTCGGGTCGTATTCCGGGTGGGATAAAATTTTTAAACCTAAGTGCATGGTGTATGAGCTTCTCTGTGAAGTGCAGAAAACATAAAGCAAACGAAAGTTGTAATTGCTGGACCGAGCATTGTTTTGATCATTATTTTTTCGTTTTTTTTTCGTCCAGTTTGAATACCTACGTCATTTAAATATAAAATTCATCAAATATGTGCTAATTAACATACCTAAATTCCATTTTTATGAAAAATGCACGTCTTCTTATTTGTATTGTAGACAAAAATCCAGTTTTCAGTACAAACAAAATTTCTTAATTTTTGGTCTTTTATAGAAGAGTGTTAATCAAGTTTTTGTAATTTAAAGAAATTCCAGGTTTTTCCATCTTTTTGTATTTTATGCTTCACATAAATGCTCAAAGGACATGTATCATTGTTTAAAAACTGATTCAAACCCAGGCTCCCTACACGTCAGAAAAGCACTCTACCACACAGCCGGGCTGCTTGTCGAAAGACTACCGACTTAGATTAGCGTATTAGAAATTGTCGGAAAACTTCAATGTCGATTTAATCGAGTATTTTTTAGAGCTGCGTCGAACGGCTTTGGGAGAGGTTTATTTGAATTCTGAACTTGACGTACCACAAACATAAAAAATGAGAAATATCAGATTGTCGTGCAGTCCCTTTGTAAGTGGTACCCTCTATTTCTTCCCTTTTGCGTGTATAAGGCATTGAAATTTTGCTTCCAATTAAAGCTGTCATTAGTTCTATGTCTACAGATTTTCAGTTATTCACATTCTCTGAACCTGAATCGTTTAATCCTATATTCAGCAAGTCCGTGTCTGCTGTTACTACCTACTGTGGCTCCATAGGTGTTGAACATTCTGGGAAAATAGTTGTGTTTCGCATCACTTCACCTACGCTCATTTGTGTCTCTTCTTGCCTCGCTTAAAATATCTTTAACCTTACTTCTCTACTCTTCTTAATCACTGAATTTAAATCATCCGAAATATTCTCTTGGCTTTCTTTCACATTAGGTACCTCAACCAGGATTTCGCTGGCTGATATCGCTTTCATCTATGACTCCGTTTGTATCGAACATTCTGGAGGACGAATAGGTGTCTTTAGCGTTCTTTACATGCTGTTTCATAGCTAGGCTTACCGCAGGTAACTTCTCTATTATTATTAGATTTATCTTCTTAAATTCCTCCATTTCCTCGTTAGTTCTCTTCCTTCCTTCTTCATCCTTCACCTTCTAACTTTAATTCCAGTGCTTCCCTAATCTATTTACGCTTCACCTCACCGAGCGAGGTGGCGCAGTGGTTAGCACACTGGACTCGCATTCGGGAGGACGACGGTTCAATCCCGTCTCCGGCCATCCTGATTTAGGTTTTCCGTGATTTCCCTAAATCTTTTCAGGCAAATGCCGGGATGGTTCCTTTGAAGGGGCACGGCCGATTTCCTTCCCAATCCTTCACTAACCCGAGCTTGCGCTCCGTCTCTAATGACCTCGTTGTCGACGGGACGTTAAACACTAACCACCACCACCACCGCTTCACCTCATCGCATCCAGTAACTATTGACAACAATTTATTTTGAGTACTGATCATCCTCATAATATCCGTCCTTCCTTCCTCATTATCGAACTGAACTCCCACTACACTAACTACTGGTACTTGTTCATTTGAAGACGACATTTTTACACTAGGAAGTCAGAAGTACGAATTTAAGCCAAACTAATTTCCTCCACATAAAATTCGTCCAATAGTTTAAAGTTCCGCCTACGGCAGCAGTTTCAAACTACACGCAGTTGGCCTTATTGAAGCATTTAGTTGATTACTGTGACTGTTGATTGCCGTGTTACGGTGTGATGCTGCAGACTGTGCCGCTTCCTTGGGTCGTCGAGATCGTCGTCTGGAAGCACTGCAATCCAAGATGATGTACAATTTCACTTCTTGCTTCTAACAACTGCAGCCCAAGATGCCGAAAATCTCCGCTTCAACACAATTTGTCGGCGGTGACACTCTTATTACTTTTCTCACATGTGGGTCGTCGCTTTGTTGCTCACGCTTATTTCTCATTATTGCGTTTCCGACCGATAATCTCCAATAAAAAGTGATTGCCTAGAAAATAATGTAAAGCAGCATGCCGAATTATTGTTTTTCACCAAAGAGCAGTTGTCCTTTCAAGCCGGCCGCTGTGGTCGAGCGGTTCTAGGCACTTCAGTCCGGAACCGCGTTGCTGCTACGGTCGCAGGTTCGAATCCTGCCTCGGGCATGGATGTGTGTCCTTAGGTTAGTTGGGTTTAGATAGTTCTAAGTTTAGGGGACTGATGACCTCAGATGCTAAGTCCCATAGTGCTTAGAGCCATTTTTTGTCCTTTGAAGTGGTATCAGATGTAAGACTCTCATTAGTCTTGTCGGTCTGTTTACTTATTTTTAGATTACTTTTTGCGGCAGTTATTCAGTTGGAAATGGAAGAAGTCACTTTGGTCACTTTGAAATAACAACATTAAAAGTAAAATTACTTGTTCTATAGTTCGTTTAGCACGTCATAACAACGTCCAAGCGCCCCAGTATCGTTTAAAAGTTATCTACATCGACATCTATGCTCTGCAAAGCACCTTCAGGTGCATGGCAGAGAGTACATCTCATAGTACCAGTTGTTAAGATTTCTTCCTGTTCCACTCACGTATGGACCGTGCGAAGAATGATTGAATGCCTCTGCGCGTGCAGTAGTCATTATACTCTCATCCTCACGATCCCAATGTGAGCGGTACATGGGGGGTTTAGTATACTCCTGCAGTAATCATTTAAAGCCAGTTCTTGAATCTTTGTTAATAGACTTTCTCGGGATCGTTTACGACTATCTTCAAGAGTTTTCCAGTTCAGTTCCTTCAGTATCTCTGTGACACTCTCCCGCAGTTTAAACAACCCCCTGACCATTCGTGCTGCCCTTCTCTGTGTACTTCAATATCCCCTGTAGTCCTCTTTGGTACGGGTCCTACCACATACTTGGGCAATATTCTAGAACCGGTCGCACACGTGATTTATAAGCAATCTCCTTTCTAGACTGATTGCACTTCCCCAATGTTCTACAAATGAACCGACGTCTACCGTATGCTTTACCCACGACTGAACATAATTCCATTTCATATCCCTACAAAATGTTACACACATGTATTTGTACGTGTTGCCCGATTCCAACAGTGACTCATTGATATAATAGTCAAAGGATACTAGGTTTTTTTCGTTTTGTGAAGTGCAAAATTTTACATTTCTGAACATTTAGAGCAAATTACCAGTCTCTGCACCACGTTGAAATGTTATCAAGAACTGACTCAAAATTTATGCAGCTTCTTTCAGATAGTACTGCAATATAGATGAGTGCATCACTCGCCTAGAGCCGCTCGGCCACATCGGACGGCGAACGTTGGACAGTCCGTCTAAAACTGAACACAGATCAATCATGAACACAGGAAGAGAGTGTATTTGAATGTGAGAAAAAAAGCGGAATAGAAACAGTGAACGGTCCAAGAACAATAACTGCAACATAGAGCAGCCAGGGACAGTGATAACGTCGTGGATAAGTGGTTCCGGTGTTGGACTGTCAAGCGGGCGAGCCGTCGTTAAACCTCACTCATGCCAATTTTCTTTTTTTCGCTGTTCACTTTATTCAAATTTGTGTCTGTGTCGTGGTGTAACGTCCGTTTGTAACAGCGAGGTGTGAGGTATGGGACCTTTAATTCTGCACAACTATATTAACAGCCGAAAGGAAGTGGCTTTCGAATGGCAACCGGAAGCGCTTGATGACAAGGGGACAAGTTAATGTAATCCTCTACCGGAAAACATCATCCGGTGTGTCACACATGGCATTATTGACAGTACGTGTGTCATACGTTAGGAATCTCTTATCGACGCACCTAATTTGTACGACTGATAAGTGAGTGAGATATGCCGCCTTACCAGATATAGGTGTTCGTATGAATGTGAGTTTGATCACTCCCAAGGATGTGATGAAAACATAGTAGTTTGTCACATAATCTGCAATAAATAAACCCAACAGTTTCACAATCACACAGTTTCTCTCTGCCTTGCAAAAACATATGTTTTGAATTCCTTTGTTGTAACATAGTTCAAACTCGTTTATTTATGTGAGACGTCTACGTGGTATGTCATCTGCTGTCACTACCCATCACATTTATTTGGGACTGTAACGTATGCTTACCACATGACTCATATTCTATAACCAATGTCTAGTATGACAACTCCAAGACTACAGAAAGAGGACAAACATTTCAATAACCGAACGGACGGTTCATAATGTTGTGGAAAAAAAAAGGAAATCTCACGACAGAGTTTCGAACGCGGCTCGCGCGCTTCGCAATCCAACACCAATGCCACATACCCCCGACGCTACTGTTGTTCTCGAGTGCTCTTTATTGCACTTCTTATTCGTGGGTCGTTCACTGTTTCTATTTTGCTTCTTTTTTACAGTTCACCACACCTTCTTCCCGTTTTCATGCTTGATCTGTGTACAGTTTTTGACGGGCTATCGGCTGACCCATCTCATCACTAAATCTGAGTGGGTGCGACCGGGAGTTTCCCTTGATGTCAGGGATATTGGACGGTAGTTTTCTGTATCTTTTCTACTACCGGGACCCGTCTTGTAGACGGGTGTGACCTGGACCTTTCTCCAAAAACTGGGCACGGATTTTTGTTCGAGGGATCTACGATAGATTACAGGTAGAAGAGGGGCTTTTTTTCTTTTATCAGTCTACTGACTGGTTTGATGCGGCCCGCCACGAATTCCTTTCCTGTGCTAACCTCTTCATCTCAGAGTAGCACTTGCAACCTGCGTCCTCAATTATTTGCTTGACGTATTCCAATCTCTGTCTTCCTCTACAGTTTTTGCCCTCTACAGCTCCCTCTAGTACCATGGAAGTCATTCCCTCATGTCTGAGCAGATGACCTATCATCCTGTCCCTTCTCCTTATCAGTGTTTTCCACATATTCCTTTCCTCTCCGATTCTGCGTAGAACCTCCTCATTCCTTACCTTATCAGTCCACCTAATTTTCAACATTCGTCTATAGCACTACATCTCAAATGCTTCGATTCTCTTCTGTTCCGGTTTTCCCACAGTCCATGTTTCACTACCATACAATGCTGTACTCTAGACGTACATCCTCAGAAATTTCTTCCTCAAATTAAGGCCGGTATTTGATATTAGTAGACTTCTCTTGGCCAGAAATGCCTTTTTTGCCATAGCAAGGCTGCTTTTGATGTCCTCCTTGCTCCGACCGTCATTGGTTATGATACTGCCTAGGTAGTAGAATTCCTTAACTTCATTGACTTCGTGACCATCAATCCTGATGTTAAATTTCTCGCTGTTCTCATTTCTACTACTTCTCATTACCTTCGTCTTTCTCCGATTTATCATTGATATCCTTTCACCTTGTTTTTAATTCCACTCCTGCACCTTTCTTTTATTTCCATCATTGCTTCCTCGATGTACAGAATGAAGAGTAGGGGCGAAAGGCTACAGCCTCGTCTTACACCCTTCTTAATACGAGCACTTCGTTCTTGATCGTCCACTCTTATTATTCCCTCTTGGTTGCTGTACATATTGTATATGACCCGTCTCTCCCTATAGCTTACCCGTACTTTTTTCAGAATCTCGAACAGCTTGCACCATTTTATATTGTCGAACGCTTTTTCCAGGTCGACAAATCCTATGAAAGTGTCTTGATTTTTCTTTAGCCTTGCTTCCATTATTAGCTGTAACGTCAGAATTGCCTCTCTCGTCCTTTTACTTTTCCTAAAGCCAAACTGATCGTCACCTAGCGCATTCTCAATTTTCTTTTCCATTCTTCTGTATATTATTCTTGTAAGCAGCTTCGATGCATGAGCTGTTAAGCTGATTGTGCGATAATTCTCGCACATGTCAGCTCTCGCCTTCTTCGGAATTGTGTGGATGATGCTTTTCCGAAAGTCAGATGGTATATCGTCAGACTCATATATTCTACACACCAACTTGAATAGTCGTTTTGTTGCCACTTCCCCCAACGTTTTTAGAAATTCTGATGGAATGTTATCTATCCCTTCTGCCTTATTTGACCGTAAGTCCTCCAAAGCTCTTTTAAATTCCGATTCTAATACTGGATCCCCTATCTCTTCTAAATCTACTCCTGTTTCTTCTTCTATCACATCAGACAAATCTTCACCCTCATAGAGGCTTTCAATGTATTCTTTCCACCTATCTGCTCTCTCCTCTACATTTAACAGTGGAATTCCCGTTGCACTCTTAATGTTACCACCGTTGCTTTTAATGTCACCAAAGGTTGTTTTGACTTTCCTGTATGCTGAGTCTGTCCTTCCGACAATCGTATCTTTTTCGATGTCTTCACATTTTTCCTACAGCCATTTCGTCTTAGCTTCCTGCACATCCTATTTATTTCATTCCTCAGCGACTTGTATTTCTGTATTCCTGATTTTCCCAGAACATGTTTGTACTTCCTCCTTTCATCAATCAACTGAAGTATTTCTTCTGTTACCCATGGTTTCTTCGCAGATACCTTCTTTGTACCTATGTTTTCCTTCCCTACTTCTGTGATGGCCCTTTTAGAGATGTCCATTCCTCTTCAACTGTACTGCCTACTGCGCTATTCCTTATTGCTGTATCTATAGCGTTAGAGAACTTCAAACGTATCTCGTCATTCCTTAGTACTTCCGTATCCCACTTCTTTGCGTATTGATTTTTCCTGACTAATGTCTAGAACTTCAGCCTACTCTTCATCACTACTATATTGTGATCTGAGTCTATATCTGCTCCTGGGTACGCCTTACAATCCAGCATCTGATTTCGGAATCTCTGTCTGACCATGATGTAATCTAATTGAAATCTTCCCGTATCTCCCGGCCTTTTCCAAGTATACCTCCTCCCCTTGTGATTCTTGAACAGGGTATTCGCTATTACTAGCTGAAACTTGTTACAGAACTCAATTAGTCTTTCTCCTCTTTCTTTCCTTGTCCCAAGCCCATATTCTCCTGTAACCTTTTCTTCTACTCCTTCCCCTACAACTGCATTCCAGTCGCCCATGAGTATTAGATTTTTGTCCCCCTTTACATACTGCATTACCCTTTCAATATCCTCATACACTTTCTCTATCTGTTCATCTTCAGCTTGTGACGTCGGCATGTATACCTGAACTATCGTTGTCGGTGTTGGTCTGCTGTCGATTCTGATTAGAACAACGCGGTCACTGAACTGTTCACAGTAACACACCCTCTGCCCTACCTTCCTATTCATAACGAATCCTACACCTGTTATACCATTTTCTGCTGCTGTTGATATTACCCGATACTCATCTGACCAGAAATCCTTGTCTTCGTTCAACTTCATTAAACTAGATATAGTAGGGGTCAGTGAAGTGAAGAGGGGCTAACTCAGCCGCAAATTCAGTTTAGAATTTGACAGGGATTCCTTGTTTCACATACACACTGAAGAAAACATTCCTACATTGCGTTTCCACAGTTATTAAACAGCTAATCACTGATCACAGAAACATTTTTATGTACATTCTACTATCAGTATGTTTCTCAACGGAAATTACTGATTCACGAAAACAATACTATTACAATCATAAATCTCATAAGTACCCACTGCGACTTTCCACAAAATAGCTAAATTACTCGAACACTTTCCTTCAACGAACCGACGCAACACCTTTAACTCTTAATTATACGATGGCTATTCGGAAAGTAAGGTCCGATGGGATGCGAAATGGGAACCACAGTGAAAATCCGATGAAGCTTTGCACAGATCTGTGGGAAAGTGTCTCTAGTACGCCCGTCGATAACGTCACGTCGCTCTTTTCAGTTCTGAGCTGACAGTGAGCACGTAAAGAATCATCCCGCCAAGTACGAGGGCCTGGTGTGAGATTTCGCCTGATGGCATGCAGCCCACATAACGGAAGTGTCATACGTTTCCTTCTGCTGACACTTCTCGACCGCTCTCTGAAGGGGAAATGCAAATGCTCCTGCAGCATTTTCGATCGGAAGTCTTTGATCACCAACAATAGAGCCCGTAATTGACTCTCCCTGAGCTTCATTTCTGCTCACATGAAACGCTAGCTGTGAGGTCAACGTTCTGGCAATAGACGAGGAGATGTAGACCAGCGCAGAGAATTGGTAGGAAGCGCAGGCGGCTTGCTCCTATGACGAGGATATTGGAAAGTTGGTACAACGAAACGGCAAATTTCTAAATCGGAGCGGCGACTATGTAGAGAAGTAGCTGGAAGATGTAGCTAACTTTGCAAATAAAACATTTTTGATTTTCCATTTTGCGACCGTTCGGACCTTACTTTCCGAATAGGCCTCGTACTGTCCTTTCTAGCAAATTCTTCAAACTTAGACTACTGGCCATTAAAATTGCTACACCAAGAAGAAATGCAGATGGTAAACGGGTATTCATTGGACAAATATATTATACTAGAACTGACATGTGATTACATTTTCACGCAATTTTGGTGCATAGATCCTGAGAAATCAGTACCCAGAACAACCACCTCTGGCTGTAATAACGGCCTTGATACGCCTGGGCATTGAGTCAAACAGAGCTTGGATGGCGTGTACAGATACGGCTGCCCATGCAGCTTCAACACGATACCACAGTTCATCAAGAGTAGTGACTGTTTGTACTGTGACGAGCCAGTTGCTCGGCCATAGACCAGTTGGTGAGAGATCTGGAGAATGGGCTGTCCAGGGCAGCTGTCGAACATTTTCTGTATCCAGAAAGGCCCGTACAGGCCCTGCAACATGTGGTCGTGCATTATCCTGCTGAAATATAGGGATCCGCAGGGATCGATGAAGGGTAGAGCCACGGGTCTTAACACATCTGAAATTACCCTCTTGAACCCACAGATTCCATATTCTGTTAACGGTCATTGGATCTCGACCAATGCGAGCAGCAATGTTGTGATACGATAAACCGCAATCGCGATAGTCTACAATCCGACCTTTGTCAAAGTCGGAAACGTGATGGTACGCATTTCTCCTCCTTACAAGAGGCATCACAACAACGTTTCACCAGGCAACGTCGGTCGATGCTGTTTGTGTATGAGAAATAGGTTGGAAACTTTCCTCATGTCAGCACGTTGTAGATGTCGCCACCGGCGCCAACCTTGTGTGAATACGCTGAAAAGCTAATCATTTGCATATCACAGCATCTTCTTCCTGTCGGTTAAATTTCGCGTCTGTAGCACGTCATCTTCGTGGTGTAGCAATTTTAATGGCCAGTAGTGTATTTAATAGTCGGCATACGGTCAACAAACGATGTACTCGGTCAATCCACGCCACGGCATCAAAGCAGGTTAGACAAAATCTTGAATTATTAACTTCCTCTCTCTTAGTGGTACATTTATTTGTGCCATGTGATAATTTAAACTTACCATTTTCTTTTACTTGGCTGCTTCTTTTAATTAACGTCACTCCAGCTAATTTCCTCTTACCAAAATTTATTTTTCAATTAGCACTCAAGAGCGTCACACAAAATAGAGAAAACTTTCTTTTTTAAAATAATAATTCGTAGGATACTTCCATATAAGTGCAAATAACATGTTGAAGCGAAAAACATTTACTTGACTATTTATTTTTTCAAGAAAAAAATTCATTATTACTACAGAGACCAAGTTAAGTGATTCAGAGAAGTTTAGGCACAGTTTTCGCTCAGACATTTTCGTCGTCACCAACAGCCGCTCACTGTTCATGGGAACACTTTGCATAAGACTCGGCACTTAACCACTACCTCAATGTTAGAAACCTCTCCCGGAAACCATTTTGGTCTCCTTATCAAGCTTGTTTCTCTCGCGCAGTTCAAACGCTGTGCATCGCTATTAACCGTCATACCGAAAAATCGGCAACAATATGAGATAGTCATAAATTTCCTTTCCTTGTTTTGAATTAAGAGTATCTAATACTCAACGCAAATATTGTCATTCAGGACGAAAGTATTGGCCACTGGCTGGGTATTGTGCTCGCCGAGACAAAATTCCGTAAAAGCTGTTTTTTGGTTAGCAATGGCCTCCGATGAAACAACCGTTGATATGGGAATCTATCGGTAAGCAACCACTCTTTTAATCCAATTATGTTAGAAAAATCTAACTTGTTACGTAAATTTGTAATATTTACGTGAAGTGAAAACTTACCTTGGATCTGAGGGCCTCAAAACCATACAAAACGTGACCGCGAGACAACGCGGTATCCTGGCCCCTTAAAATGAGTATGTACACGTGAGAGTCTTTAGAGTGACACCTTTGCGTATCTAGCGTACAATTGCAGCACTGTTTAAACTCACAAATTGAAATCTCGGTTATGCCCTCACTGGCCATTATGCCTCCTGTTTCCCTGAGTGCAGCACTCGTAGAGCAGTCAGTTATGAGTAAAACAATTTATGTTGGTTCAGAATGGCTCTGAGTACTATGGGACTTAACATCTGAGGTCATCAGTCCCCTAGAACTTAGAACTACTTAAACCTAACTAACCTAAGGACATCACACACATCCATGCCCGAGGCAGGATTCGAACCTGCGACCGTAGCGGTCGCGCGGTTCCAGACTGAAGCGCCTAGACCCGCTCGGCCACACCGGCCGGCCAATTTATGTTGTTGCAGTTGTATGCCCATCCCTGTACGAGTTTTGTGGTCAATGCAGAACCGTTTATTTGCAAAAATTCCCTCTAGGCTGCCACTGAGAGGTTTCTTTGCAACAGCCTCTTATCCAGGAATGCTAGTTGACTGCAAAGTATTCAGAGGTCATTCCGTGAAACGTGGAAAGTAGGAGAGTAGAACTGCCAAACTGAAGCTATGAGGGCGATCATGGACCGTTCCTGGATGGTGCGATCGGTAAGAGCATTGCTTGCAAAAGGTGAGGATCCAGATGCGAATCCGGAGGTAGAAAACAGGTTTAATTCGGCAAGAAGTTGAAACTTCCCCCTTGAATGTAAAGAAAGACTGTGCTGGTAAACTTCTGCGTTATTCGATACAGAAACAGCGGAATAAAAGTGAACGTACTCAGTTTTCTCATTACTTATTCTGATCATTTCTAAGCTGACACACAATATTTTAGCGCAACGCAGTCTGACTTTTAATAATCCCTACAAAAGAATAGCCCTGACTAACAATAACCTATAGCCGGCCGGACTGGCCGAGCGGCTCTAGGCGCTACAGTCTGGAACCGCGCGACCGCTACGGTGGCAGGTTCGAATCCTGCCTCGGGCATGGATGTTTGTGATGTTCTTAGGTTAGTTAGGTTTAAGTAGTTCTAAGTTCTAGGGGACTGATGACCTCAGAAGTTACTTCCCATAGTGCTCAGAGCCATTTGAACCATTTGAACCAATAACCTATACCCTCCATGAATCACTTACCTCACAAAAATCTTCGTTACTCGAACTACTGCAATACAGCGAGCGCCAATACTGCCAGCTAAATAAAAGATTCTTACTACTGAAGGCACTAACTACTGATACGCATATAGTAAGCAGATGAAAGATTTTGATAGAGAACAAACAATGTATTTACCTTAATAGTGTTCAAAAGTCATAATAAATATATAAATTCTTGACATCTATTTTGATAAATTTCCTTTTTCTGACGGACACACGTCCAGATCGTCCGCTCATATTAACATCTCAAAACTCTGGCATCTCTCTCCCCACATCCACCACTGCTAGCAGTTCACATCCAACTGCCCAACGCTACACTGGCGAATAATCCAACAATGAGTCCAACCAGCCACAGACTGCACACAGCGCAGTCAGCGATTATAATGCAGAGCGCTACGTGGTGTCACCAACATAAAAACCTAAACAGCCTACTTGCGAGGTTTAAATGCAGAAAATTATTTCCTTATATTGCAGTTTTTCACAAAACCTTTTAGGGGCTGAAACGCGTCTAAGTTGCCCTCGGCTACACCAAAGCCCGTTCAGACACCATTTTTCTAACATTCTCCATACACGTACCGTTATTAGGTTTGAGTTGAAGGTGCCCAGAGGCTACTAAGAGAGAGATTGTGTTTTCCTTCCTTGTATAAATGTATCACTGACAATTGGTCGTGTACCCAGTGAATAATTTTGCAAGCTGTTTCATAGTGTTAAAGTATCAGGTATCCAGAGCCAGCTGCCCTGGAAGAGAGATACTGCGTAGGTAGGCCATCCATCGAGCCATCCATCACTTAGATGGGAGTGCGGAAAGTGGGTTGACGCCATCAGTGGCTTAACTTGCGTCTCCGAGGACTGTCACCGTCTCCGACGTGAAGCGGAACTTAGAAGAGATGCTTACTGCACGGAGTGATGCTATTGACCTACCCACAGATATTTTATTACTTGATTGTGATGAATTAACGTGCGATCCATTCTTGAACACTGTACAAGTATTCTGGCTTGTGTCAGATAGAGGAAGCCGAATTTATAGGAACATATGTGAAGCGTCAGTCTAACCCATATAAGACCAGCGTAAAGGCACCTGGTGACCTGAAAGAGGAGTAACTAGAATAGAGACAACATTTCAACTAAGAAAAGACGCTGAGAAAATTCCAAGCATGTACTGTTGTAGTACATAGAATTTGAAACGATTATTCTGTACACAGAATTTTATTCACACAAGAATTTTACGACCGTGGTTACGAACGTCATCGTTTCGAATAACGGATGGCCTAAAGATTTTTTTCTGGCAGTTAATGTGGCACTCATCTCTATCAATGCACCGCATGTATGACAAAAAATCATGAACCACCTTGGTTTGGATTCCATATTGCTCTTACTTTTCACTACAAGATGAACTTGATCTGAGATCGAAAGACGGCAAGGGTATATAAATCACAGCTCAAAAAAAGACCAGGCCTCTTAAAACGCTGTAGTCTGCTAATCGACTTTCGAGTAGGTGGTACTGTTGTTTTCTCTCCTTTCTATTTGATTTTTTAATGCTCAACATTAAACCAACACGCCACTGGAGCTAAGCTACGTGGAACTGCTCTGTACCTGGATGTTAGAATCTACATGTCACAAGCGTTATAAATATTTTTTGCTGTCTTACAGAAATAAGTCACGGTTTCCGATGCTAGTTGTTATTAAGTATTGTGGCTTTTTCCTCCTTAATTGGTATTGATGTGTCACGTAATTTTATTCGTATCAAACACGCCAGCGATAATATGTCATCGAGCGGCAACAATAATCCAATTATGATTCCAGTTCGTTGCGCTCTTTTTATTAAAAACAACACCAATGATCCTCATCTGACTTTATTTTTATGTAGCCTATGTAACGCGGCCCCTTGGCGGTCAACAATATCGCACAATAATATCGTGCAATATTATTGGAATTCTACCTACAATATACAATAATATTCTCATTATATTGTCAATAATATTGTGTAAAATACTATGATCCGAATGCTGGACAACAACACGCTCTAGTTTGCTATCAAAAGAAAAAAAAGACAGATTAAAAATTGGTTCACGGAGTTTCAAAGATCTGTATGTGAAGTTTCACTTTGAGACAAACGTAGATTATGGAAACGTGTCATGTTATAATACATGCACTACAGGATTATATTCGGATAAGTAATATGTACACAAAGACAAATGTCTAGAAATACTTTTAGTAACAGCTTTACATTGGTTAAATTTTTTAAAGCTTCTTTCGTGATCGTTACCAATATTTGCTGATCAACAAATAAGATTCATCATTCTTAACACTTCTGCTTTTGTGCCGGTTTCCCCCAACATACCGCAATTCTGGCAATGATTTATACATTTCGAACCACTCTAATAATAATTGTGTTTCGTTTTATTTTGAACTAATTTTCCACACACCAACAGCAAACCTAACCTAACGTCCTTCGTCCATGTAACGCGTGAAACACTGTCAAGGATACTGTCATTATTCCCCACAGATGGTACAATATTTTCTGGAAGCCCAATGTATTACCAAAGTTTTTGATGTTCTCAGTTTTATTGCGCAACCTCTCAATTTCACTTCTAGATGGTCAGTAATATTGCACATCCGGAAATACTGTCAATATTATTGTCCATTTACGCACCGCTTAAGGGTGCCATAGAATAGAAAAATCTATGGAGTGAACAATCAGACGCGGAGAACAGATTTTTTGTTGTCAACATACGAGGTGCATTCAATTTCTAAGGCCTCCGATTGTTTTTCTCCGGACTGGAAAGAAATAGAGACATGCGCATTGTTTTAAAATGAGGCCGCGTTCATTGCCAATACATCCCAGAGATGGCAGCACCGTACGGCAGATGAAATTTTACCGCCAGCGGCGAGAATGAGAACTGTTTTAAATACTTAAAATGGCGACGTTTTCCTTACTTGAACAGCGTGCAATCATTCGTTTTCTGAATTTGCGTGGTGTGAAACCAATTGAAATTTATTGACAGTTGAAGAAGACATGTGGTGATGGAGTTATGGATGTGTCAAAAGTGCGTTCGTGGGTGCGACAGTTTAATGAAGGCAGACCATCGTGTGACAACAAACCGAAACAACCTCGGGCTTGCACAAGCTGGTCTGACAACATGATCGAGAAAGTGGAGAGAATTGTTTTGGGAGATCGCCGAATGACTGTTGAACAGATCACCTCCAGAGTTGGCATTTCTGTGGGTTCTGTGCACACAATCCTGCATGACGACCTGAAAATGCGAAAGTGTCATCCAGGTGCCACGAATGCTGACGGACGACCACATGGCTGCCCGTGTGGCATGTTGCCAAGCAATGTTGACGCACAATGACAGCATGAATGGGACTTTCTTTTCCTCGGTTGTGACAATGGATGAGATGTGGATGCCATTTTTCAATCCAGAAACAAAGCGCCAGTCAGCTCAATGGAAGCACACAGATTCACCGCCACCAAAAAAATTTCGGGTAACCACCAGTGCTGAAAAAATGATGGTGTCCATGTTCTGGGACAGCGAGGGCGTAATCCTTACCGATTGCGTTCCAAAGGGCACTACAGTAACAGGTGCATCCTACGAAAATGTTTTGAAGAACAAATTCCTTCCTGCACTGCAGCAAAAACGTCCGGGAAGGGCTGCGCGTGTGCTGTTTCACCAAGACAACGCACCCGCACATCGAGCTAATGTTACGCAACAATTTCTTCGTGATAACAACTTTGAAGGGATTCCTCATGCTCCCTACTCACCTGACCTGGCTCCTGGTGACTTTTGGCTTTTTCCAACAATGAAAGACACTCTCTGTGGCCGCACATTCACCAGCCGTGCTGCTATTGCCTCAGCGATTTTCCAGTGGTCAAAACAGACTCCTAAAGAAGCCTTCGCCGCTGCCATGGAATCATGGCGTCAGCGTTGTGAAAAATGTGTACGTCTGCAGGGCGATTACGTCGAGAAGTAACGCCAGTTTCATCGATTTCGGGTGAGTAGTTAATTAGAAAAAAAATCGGAGGCCTCAGAACTTGAATGCACTTCGTACATTGCTGCCCTGCTCAAATGCTCTCACAGTAAGGGTTTACCTGTAAAGAACCTTATATATTTAGAATGTTATTACATCGTAATTGCCGCGGATATTGTATAAGCGTTTCGCGGACATAACAATTTGTATTCGTTTCTTTGCGACATTTTCCCTTTAATGTCATTCCAAAACGAATTGATAGTAACTCACTGCCTTTGTAATTGTCCCGAAAAGCCGCGAATTTGCCGAACATTAGCGTCTATACCACCCGCTTCCTTATTATTTTTGTGTACCTATTTTTCTCTTTGTTTTACGTGCTACCTCTCAATTATACTTACTGGTAACACTTAGGCGTATTTTTAGCGTATTTTAAGCACCCTCAACATTACAGAATGAATAACTAATGAAAAAATCTAACAACCAGGTTAGTGTACACGAAACATTAAAAGTATACGTCCGCTCTCTCTCTCTCTCTCTCTCTCTCTCTCTCTCTCTCTCTCTCACACACACACACACACACACACACACAGAGAGAGAGAGAGAGAGTTTGTGTGTCTTTACATGACATTTAATATAGTTGTCGGTAAAAGTGAAGCCAAGGGGTGACCTTACACTTCTCATGGTATATTTTCGATATGAAAACACAACATGTACCACAATACTCATCGGAGACTTTTCCATCGTATAAAATAAGTATTCTGAATTTACCCTGCAGTTTTAGGATTCATAAGGAAAAAAATGCGTTAGATGCGAATACAGCGAAAATGTAGAAATCAGGCTATACTAAATATAAATGTGCTGCCACAACATTCATTTCAAAGTCACATCCCTTGCCCTCGCAGACTCACAATCATCTTCCAGTATAACATAGTGTAGTCCTCGGACGATGCTACAGTTTTATCTGTCACGCCAATCACGACTTCAGTGGATTCGCCATTACAGTCAATCCCAGTTGTCCCTCGTAAAATTTCTTTTAACCCTCCAGTATCATCTGTTGCGTCATCGACAAATGTAACATCCTCAAGTGAAGTGGACAATATGAGACATGTAGCTGACATCCTAGGTACTAATATTTTACGCCAGTTAATCAAATGATGAAGACAATACACTTAGGTGACAAAAGTCATGGGGTAGTGATATGCACAAATACAGATGCAGATAGCATCGCGTCCACAAGGTATTAAAGAGCAGTGCATTGGTGGAGCTGTCGTTTGTACTCTGGTGGTTCGTGTGAAAAGGTTTCCGACGTGATTACGGCCGCACGACGGCAATTAACGGACTTTGCATTTTTGAAATCGTTAGGGAATTCCGTATCCCGAGACCCACAGTGAAAGAGTCTGCCGAGAATACCAAACTTCAGGCATTACCTCTCGACGCGAACAAAGCAGTGGCAAATGGCTTACACTTCACGACCGAGAGCAGCGGCGTTTGCTTAGAGTTGTCAGAGCCAACAGACAAGCAACACTGCGTAAAATAACCATAAAATCAATGTGGATCGTTCGACGAAAGTATCCGTTAAGACAATGCGGCGAAATTCGACGTTAATGGGCTGTGGCAGCAGACGACCAACGTGAGTCCCTTGGCTAACATCACGTCATCGCCTCCAGCACCTGTCCTGCGCTCGTGACCATATCGGTTGAGCCCTGGATGACTGGAAAACTTTGGCCTGGTAAGATGAGTCCAGATTTCAGTTGCTAAGAGCTGACGGCAAGTATCGAATATGGCGCAGACCCCACAAAACCATGCACCCAAGTTGTGAACAACGTACTGTGCAAACTGGTGGGATCACCATAATGGTGCGCTTCGTGTTTACATGGAATAGACTGGGTCCTCTGGGCCAACTAAACCGATCATTGACTGGAAATGGTTAGGTTCGGCTACTCGGGGGCCTTTTACAGTCATTTCTGGATTTCATGTTGCCAAACAACGATGGAATTTTTATGGATGACATGCGCCACAATTGTTCGCGACTGGTTTGAAGAACGTTCTGAAAAATTCGAGCAAATGATTTGGCCACACAGATCGGCATCTTGAATCTCATCGAACATTTATGGAAAATAACCGGGAGGTCAGCTCGTGCACAAAATCCTCCACCGGCAACACCTTCTCAATTATGGACGGTTATAGAGGCTGCATGGCTCAATATTTCTGCAGGGGACTTCCAACGAATTGGTAAGTCCATTCCACATCGAGTTGCTGCACTACGTCACGCAAAAGGAGGTCCGACACCATTTTAGGAGGCATCCCATGACTTTTGTAACTGTGCTTGTGTTGCTCTTGTTTGTTTGATTTCTGTTCCCCACTATTGCGACGGACGTTCAATCTTCTGATATCTTATTGACTTATTTGCAAAGCAGAATATACAGCTCATGTCTACGGATGGCAGTGTTATAAAAATAATTAATGTGTCATGAACCATAAATGCACAGAAAATGTATTTAAATTACATGCTTTAATATCACCCAATACCACATTTCATAATTTTCGGCTTTTACGCCTCAGATCATTTCACATTGCTGTTGACTCATACTTCAGTCAATACTTACTTTTAGTTTTCTGTTCTGTAAAGAGTTGTTGCTGATTGTGTCCCCCTCCTCCCCTCCCCTCCCCCTCCCCCCCCCCCCAGCGCCACTATTTTGGAAAACATCCTTTCAGACAAGGGTGACATTGAAGCATAACTACAGGTATTTATGCTGTGACTGATAGCTCTATGTGTCTATACAAACGTTTAGTAATAACAGTTTTGCTGATTTCCGTAAGTATTTTAAATTATACGAGGGGCATTCAATAACTAATGCAACACATTTTTTTCTGCCAGCTTCGGTTGAAGAAATGTGGAATTTGATGTGGGACATTCTGGAATATTCCCGCCTGAGCCTCAGTAGTATCATGTCGTTCCGATATGTGGCGGCGCAACACGTAGTGGTCAAATAGCGTCTGTAACGGGGGTGCGGTCCAAGAAGATACCTGTCATTGAAACCATTGCATCATAATTATTCATAGGCGCCTGCAGAATCTCTACATAGACCTGGCAGTGAACAAAATCACGGTGAGTCGTTGGGCGAGGCGTCTGTCATCATCCCACCAAGGTCAAGCTAACCTGTCCGATCTCCTAGTCGTACACAGCTGTGATTCCTGCACTGTTGGGACGTGCGAACACTCTTATTCGACCCATCACAATCAGACACCTCCCTGCACAACTGGACGCCTCTGTTGGTACTGCTAACCCACTCTTCCACCAGTTGGGGTAGTCGAAGGTGTGTGTCCGCTATTTCCTCGTCTCCTAACAGTATACCGCAAAGAGCAACGAAGGACCATCTTTGTGGAGTTGCTTGCGCGTTACGAGGGTGATTGTGGCAAATATTTGTCGAACGTAGTAACAAGTGGTGAAACATAGGTTCATCATTTAGACCGGCAACGAACTACAATCCATGGTGCGGCCACACACCATGTCTCCTCCGAAAAAACTTCAAGCTGCACCTTCATCCGATAAAGTCATGGTGACGGCGTTCCTGGGACTTTTTGATGATCTCCTTCATGGTGCTACAATCAACTCGGAAATGGACTCTGCTGCCCTCAGGATATTGAAGCAGCTATAGCATGTTCGTCGCCACAAAAGTACAAACGAATTTCTCTCTCTCCATGACAATCTAGGCTTCACACATGTCTGAGCATCCGAGAGGAGCTGCGAGTACTTCATTGGACTGTTCTTCCTCACCCACCCTAAGGCTCGGATTTCGCACCATCGACTTACATCTACATCTACACGATTACTCTGCAATTCACACTTAAGTGCCTGGCAGAGGGTTCATCGAACCATTTTCATACTACTTCTCTACTATTCCACTCTCGAATAGCGCGCGGGGAAAAGAAACACCTAAATCATTCTGTTCGAGCTCTGATTTCTCTTACTTCATTATGATTATCATTTCTCCCTACGTAGGTGGGTATCGACAAAATATTTTCGCATTTGGAAGAGAAAGTTGGTAATTGGAATTTCGTAAATAGATCTCGCCGCAAAGAAAACCGTCTTTGTTTCAGTGACTGCCACCCCAACTCGCGTATCATATCAGTGACACTCTCACCCCAATTGCGCGATATCACGAAATGGGCCTTCTTTGCACTTTTTCGATGTCCTCCGTGAATCCTACCTGGTAAGGATCCCACACCGCGCAGCAGTATTGCAGCAGAGGACGGACAAGTGTAATGTAGGCTGTCTCTTTAGTGGGTTGTCGCGTCTTCTAAGTGTTCTGCCAACAAAGCGCAGTCTTTGTTTCGCCTTCCCCACAATATGTCATCTTTCCAATTTAAGATGCTCGTAATTGTAATTCCTAGGTATTTAGTCGAATTGACGGCCCTTAGATTTCTGCGATTTATTGTATAAATTTATCGGTTTTCTTTTAGTACCCATGTGGATGACCTCGCACTTTTCTTTGTTTAGTGCCAATTGGCACTTATCGCACCAAACAGAAATTCTCTCTAGATCATTTTGTAATTGGAATCGATCGTCTGATGATTTTAATAGACGGTAAATTACAGCGTCATCTGCAAACAATCTAACGGGCTGCTCAGATTATCACCTAGATAATTTATGTAAATCAGGAATAGCAGAGGGCCTATGACACTACCTTGAGGAACGCCAGATGTCACTTCTGTTCTACTCAGTGATTTACCGTCTGTCACTACTAACTGTGACCTCTCGGGGAGGAAATCACGAATCCAGTCACAAAACTGAGACGATACTCCATATGCACGCAATGTAATTAATAGTCGCTTGTGAGGAACGGTATCAAAAGCCTTCTGGAAACCTAGGAATATGGAATCGATCTGAGATCCCTTATCGACAGCACTCATTACTTCATTGGAATAGAGAGCTAGCTGTGTTGCACAAGAACGATATTTTCTGAATCCGTGTTGGTTATGTATCAATAAGTCATTTTCTTCAAGGTGATTCATAATATTCGAGAACAGTATATGCTCAAAAATCCTACTGCAAATTGAGGTCAGTGATATGGCTCTGTAATTCAATGGGTTACTCCTACTTCCTTTCTTGAATATTGGTGTGACCTGTGCTACTTTCCAGTCTTTAGGAACAGATCTTTAGTCAAGTGAGCGGTTGTATATGATTGCTAAGAAAGGCGCCGTTGTGTCTGCATACTCTGGACATTTGTTTAGGTCAATGAAGGATGTACTCTACGACAAGCAGTAAATGGGTAATGGGGAGGTTATTGATGCAGCAAAATGTTGGCTTGGACGTCAACCAGTAAAATGGTAGCATGTGAGTGTACAGAACCTCCCAGTAAGGCAATGAACGGAGATTATGTTGAAAAATAGGGCCTTATAGCATAAAGAGTGTGGAATAATGTGGTTTATTGGATTCTCGAATAAAACCAACCTGCTTTTAGATAAAACAAAATGTGTTGCATTACACATTGAACGTCCCTCGTATGTGGGAAAGATACATTAGTTGACCATAGACTAAACTATAGCGGTAAAATAGGTATGCCTTAAGCATATTAATTAAAATGTCCAGTTTATGGGAATTCTTCCTGGTTGTATGGCCATGGTCCATGGAAATCTTCTACCCCCGACGTTTCGTCCAAAGCTTCGTTGGACATCTTCGGAGGTGCTCCAGGTTGTGCTGAGTCTTGGTGACTTCGATGGACCACGGCCATACAACCCGAAAGAATTCTCGACAGCTGAAACATCCGGTCGCGAAAGCCTTCATTGTATGCCCAGTTAATATTACCTCATTCTGTTGAGGGGATAAAAACTTTAATAATCCGTTTCTCAAGCACCGTAACTCAAATCGTCTGTTGGAGGCCACTATACTGTGACTGTTACTACGAATTTTCCTCGTACAGCAGAAGCTCCAAAATTCTACTCACTATGAAACATAAGAGCATCGGTTTTGTTGCATTTGTATTTCTCGTAATTGTCAACTTCGCTTTCGTCTTCATATATGTTCGCGCTTTCTGATTAAATACAAATTTTAAACTAAGTTCGAAGAGGGCACAGTGAAATGAGAGAAAACTGCAGATACAATAACCAAACAAACGAGCCGCAGCCAGGCAGCGATATTACCACACATATTGATTGAGAATTACGAACTATCAGCAATCGATAGCTGTGATCTGCGATTTGGCCACACACACACACGATATGCGGACAGGTCGCACGACCTAGTGACAGAGTCCTACGATCCGCCGCTCGTGAGTGGAGCCCTCAAGAATAAAAAAGCACCTTCGTTGATATTCAGTAAGTCTGTTTTTATATTAATAAACCGATGTAGTGGGCAAAACTAATTCAGTTCGTTAATATTTAATCTTGCATAAGTTGGTAACGAAATTGACATTGAATTCTCTTATTTCGTATCGAAATATAGCCGCCCAGATAGCCGTGCGTGTTAAAGCGCCGGTTCCGGAACGGAGAAGTGTGCCGGCCCCGGTTACAACACGCACTGCCGTTTAATGAAGAGGTTCTGTGTGACAAGCAACCTGGATGTGCTTTAAGGCGGTTTCCCACATCCCACTAGGTGAATACCCGCCTGGTACCCAAGTCCCGCCTCAGTTACATTTAGAAAACTTTGGCTGACTTTCAGATGAATAACGCTACTCTCAGACAGTTGTGGTAAACACATTCAGTCCCGAGGGGGTAATGGGGTGGCGACAGGAAGGGCATCCGCCCACCATTTAAACTAACCATGCCAAATCCGTAAATAACAATGCCGACCCTGCATCGATGCGGGACAAAGGCACAAGGAACAATTTCACATCAGAAAATTAGACTGAGGCAAAAAGAAGACTACCAAAGTTTATTTCTTAAGAAATCTGTGCTAAAAGCATTCATTGTTGCTAACTACTTACTTGAAGGAAAAGAGAAAAAAGAAAACGGTGTCACTTGTTTGACCCACGTTTGTAGTGTAGCACTCTGAGCGATACGATAACTACATTTCTACTTCTACATCTATACTTCAAAAGCCAGCTTACAGTTCATGGCTAAGGTTACCTTTGGTATCACTAAAATTTTTCCCCTTGTATATTAGATTCTCGAATGGTGCGCGGGAAAATCGATTGTCTGTAAATCTCCGTACGAACTCCAACTTCTCTGATTTTCTGGTCGTGGTAATTTCATGAGACATACGTGGGAGGACGTAATATGTTGTCAGACTCATCTTCGGACGTACGCTCTCGGAATTTCAAGTAAACCACTCCGGGATACACAACAGCTCTCTTGTACCGTCTGCCTTGGAGTTTGTTCAGCATCGCGTACCGCTGACGCACCGACTAAGCGTTCCCGTGACGAAAACTGCCGCCCTTCGTTTGATCTTCTCCAACTACGTTAATTCTAGTTGTGACCAACGTTGAAATCCGGGCTTTGTTTTGAGTCATCAATCTTCTGACTGCTTTGATTCGACCCGCTACGAATTCTTACCCTGTGCCAACCTCTTAATCTCAGAGGAGCACTTACAAGCTACGTCCTCAATTATGTGCTGGATGAATTCCAATCTCTGTCTTCCTCTACAGTTTTTGTCTTCTAAAGCTCCCTGTAGTACCATGGAAGTCAATCCTGATGACTTAACAGTAGTCCTATTATCCTGTCCCTTCTACTTTCAGTGGTTTCCATATATCCCTACAGTCTCCGATTCTACGCAGAATATCCTCATTCCTGATCTTATTTATCTAATTTTCAACATTCGTCTGTAGCACCACATCTCAAATACTTCGATTCTCTTCTGTTCTGGTTTTCCCACAGTACCTGTTTCACTACCATACAATGCTGTGCTCCAAATGTATATTCTCAGAAACTTCTTCCTCATATTAAGGCCTATGTTTGATACTAATAGACTTCTCCTGATCAGGAATACCCTTTCCTCCAGTGCTAGTCTACTTTCGATGTCGTCCTTACTCCATCCGTCATTAGTTATTTTGCTACCTAGGTCTTCCTGTATCACCCAGTCTTTTCCAAGTATACCGCCTCCTCTTGTGATTCTTGAGCAAAATATTTGGTATTACTAGCTAAAACTTGTTACAGAACTCAGTCTTTCTCCTCTCTCATTCCTGGTCCCAGCCCATATTCTCCTGTAACCGTTTCTCCTACTCTTTCCTCTACAACTGTGTTCCAGTCCCCCATGATTATTAGATTTTCGTCTCCCCATACGTATTACCCTTTCAATATCCTCAGATCCTTTTTCTCTCTTCATCATCAGCTTGCGACGTCGGTATGTATATCTGGATTATCGTTATCGGTGATGGTTTGCTGTCGAGTCTGTTGAGAACAAGCCTATCACTGAACTGTTCCCAGTAACACACTCTTTGCCCTACCTTCCTATTCGTAACGAATCCTACTGCCATTATACCATTTTCTGGTGCTTTTCATATTACCCTATATTCATCTGACCATAAATACTTGTCTTCTTTCATTTCACTTCACTGACCGCTACTATATCTAGATTGTACCTTTGCATTCCCATTTTCAGGTTTTCTAGTTTCCCTTCCAAGTTCAAACTTCTTACATTCCACGCCCCGACTCGTGGAACGTCATCCTTTCGCTGGTCATTCAGTCTTTTTCCATTGGTTGCCTCCTCCTTAGCAGTTCCCTCCCAGAGATCGGACTGAGGGACTATTCCGGAATCTTTTGCCAATGGAGAGACCATCATGACGCTTTTTCAATTACAGGCCACATGTCCTGTGGATACATATTATGTGTGTTTAATGCAGTGGTTTCCATTGCTCTGTTTCTTCATGTCGTTGATCATTGCTGATTCTTCCGCCTTTAGGGGCAGTTTGCCACACCAAGAACAACCGCGCAAATAAGTGTTTTTTTACGCCATTTCTTTCGTGGATGTTTTGTATTTCCTTTAGATATTTTATTCTTCCGATGAGTCTCAGCCAAGCACTGCTACTTTTCTGGCGTTACGACCTTTCTGTAAACGACACTGTGGTCTGCAAAAAACCTTACACATCCTACTTTATCCCTTAGATCACTTATACATATATTATAAACTTCTACCATCTCCTTTTGCCTCTTAGCTGCCTTACAAAATAATGCATCAAAATTATATTTAATGGTAGGTGCCATTTCCCACCACCCAACAACATTTTAGGCAACCACTTGAAGTGCGATCTGTGTACTCTATTCTCATCTCAAAAATACATCAAACAAAGTAATCAAGCACGACGCTACGCCCACCAAACTTCGGATACCCGAAGCATTGTAGTTTACCATATATTACCGGAAAAAACGCTATGAATGTGACGTTCATCTCATAATACAGGTGCTTTCTAGATGTCAAACAATAGGCGAATTCTCCTATTTTAAGTTAGGTCAAATGAAGCAACGCTTCGACCACCTAACCACAATAAATTTCATTATTACGTCAATCGACTGATATGAAAATTCTGGTCAGTTTATTTTGTGACTTAAAAATTATTCTGATGTAGCTTCGCTGGTCTCTGGAATTGCAGAGGTTGTTTTTATTTTTTTTATTTGGCTGTATTTCCCGCTTCACACTGCTTGCTATTATTTGACATCTCGTACGGGAGAGTGAAAACCCAAAGCATCTCTTAATGACCACTGTCTTAGTGCACGTACAAAATGAGGGACACCAGTTTGTTATGTTAGACATTACAAAATTATTAAACTCATACTGTCGATAGTAAGAACGTATGTTACAGTCAGTAGTCACCAACAAGACCAGGTGTCAGAAATGTGACAATGTCGAAGATGGCCAGTTTTCTACTCAATGGAAAAGTTGGAAGGAAAGTTCTCGCCTTCTTTCCGTTTAACACACTTTATCCAGCGTCTTTCCCTTGAGTACATTCCATTTATTACCGGCATTACTGTATCATTTGCAAAATACACACCTGCTACTGCCATAATACTGTCTTTGCACTGAAACTGCTTTAGAAGTGGGAATAGGTATGGCAGTTCGACGACCATTGTTTAAATTGCTGACAATCTTATCCAGACATCAACATGAAGCAAAGAACACTTGTAAAATCAGCTGATGTGAGGCAAATGAGAGTAGAGAGTCAGTGGGCATACTGGACAAGGTCAGATCACATTAAACATCCGGCGTCATGTTACACCTTAGGCAATTGGGCGAGTTATATTCGAGATTATCCTCTCCTCCTCCCCTCCCCTTCCCTTCCCCCTACCCCCCACAGCCAGTGCACTGCTATTTCTGGTCTTGAACCAGTTATGATGAGTTTCCTTAAATAAGATAAGATTTTCAGTGATAAGGCTTCTGGGAATCCTAACCATGCACATCAAGCAATTGTGTGTGGTACACTGTCGGTCACCCCATGCCCTCTCCCACTGGGGATCCCCCTCTCCTCTCATACCCCTCCCCCCCTCCCTTCCTTCTGAACTGACAAGATTCAAGCTCCCTCTCCCTTTCTGCCTCCTTCTATTACAAAAACTAATTATGGGCTGCAACATGCATTATCGGGTTTGTTTGGGGTCATGGTTGTGGGTATATGTTAAAAATAATAATAATAATAATAATTTTAATATTGGTCCAATTACATGAGTTTTATGATTTGAGGTTTGTGATCCTTACTGGGAGGTTCAAGGTTTGTTTTTTGATTAGGACGTGTGTTTCTGTTATGAGAAATAATAACAGTAATAATAACAATAACTAACATCATCAGAAGTGTACAGTACCTTGGGGGAATTAAATTATAGGAGAAGAGTCGTTTATGTTTGAAGCTTCTGTTGTCTTTGTTACACGACAGCCTTAATCAAAATTTTTGTCTGCGCCTTGCATTAAATCTGGAGGTATTCAAAATATAGATGGCTATGTCAACAAGTAAAAATGTAGATGAAAGTGTCGAAAAGTTGACAGAGGGCTGTATCTTCCACAATCTTGATTCAACTGGTGGTGTACAATAGTTATACTATCTGCGCGCAGCATATATATATTTGCTGTCTGTGTTTCTGAAATCAACTTATCTGCAGAGATCATGGCATCCTTGGATGGAAGGTTGGTAACGCTTTGTTATGTGGGACACATTATGTGATGTGAGATAACTTCCACCTAAATACAGGGTCGAGCAGAGCATGTTGGCTCAGCTACTCTGCAGTGAAATTCCAGTAACAAGAGAACAGAATGCAGTCTGCACAAATGCGTGCAGTGTCGGTAATCGACGTTAATTTACATAAATTATGCAGTACATTTTAAAAGAATTCAATTCTTTTTGCACTTGAGTGACATTATGTTAATGTGTTTAGTTTGATGATTATTTGCATATTTCAAATTCACACCATTTATTTTGAATACTTTTACTATGTTGGTTTGTCTAACGTGATAAATGAGGCCATATCTTACTCCAAGTGAGTATCGTTTTATCTAAAGTGGTTCCCCATACTCATACATAAGCTTTGTAACTGCTCCAATTCATGCGATCTGTTTTGATTATGCAGTTATGGACATTGTAAACACGTTGAGCTTAGAGTTGCCACCTGTTGCGATTTAGTAGAGATAGTCCCTACTTTTCTATAACTGTCTCTGATTCCACATGAGTATGACGGGACACTCTCAAGTCCATAAATTTTTTATTCACTTTTAGTTTTATTTCTTTTATACCATACAACAAAATTTTTAATTCCATATTCACTAAGTTTATCATCTTGTTCTTGTTAGCCAAAGTCAGTAGTTGGAAAATGCACTGGAGAGCAACAAAATAGTGGGTTTTAAAGTCAATTATTTCGCCGCCTCTTCTTCATAACATTTAGTATTGAGGGGGCAATTCTCTCTATGGATTTGTCGAGTGAAGGAGTATAGACAAGTTCTATACTTTTGCAGCGAAACAAACGTACTATGAACTCAAAGGAAAGTGAAATTCCCTTTAAAATAAAGTACAATAAGAGCTGCTCATAGTTCTACAAGCACATTCTACGTGAGAAGAAACTTATAATGGCAACAAGCATGACTGTAAGGTCTAGCGCTAACCCCATTGGTGAAAATCAATATATAAGATAAACACTCTTTTATATCTGAATTTCAAGTGTGGTATTTGTAGTTTAGTTTCAGTGTGAGGATAAAAAAGCTGAAAAACGTTGTGAAGTATTGCAAATTTAATATGTTAAGTGCTACGTTTCGTCCTAGCTTTGCACTTGCCAAAGATGGCAGTGTCTTCACTTCTGACATGCCAAAAGTGACTACCCTTGTCGAGATTCTGACAGTGATTGCCCAGTAATGATCTACCATACCAACCCACGCTATTCAAAGAGTGCCGGCTGGAGTGGCCGAGCGGTTCTAAGCGCTACAGTCAGGAACCGCGCGACCATGACGATTGTAGGTTCGAATCCTGCCTCGGTCATGGATGTGTGTGATGTCCTTAGGTTAGTTAGGTTTAAGTAGTTCTAAGGGGACTGATGACCTCAGAAGTTAAGTCCCAGAGTACTCAGAGCCATTTGAACCATTTTGTTCAAAGAGCTTTCCCCAGTCTGGTAACCATTACATTTATATTCTTCCATGTACAGTTACTTGTTTTATGAAATTGTAGGACTATCTCACATAGTTCTCAAGACGGATTGGTGGATATATATGTGCTTCATTATTATCCTCCATCTGTTCTTTACCATATGCCTTTTTATTTTTACGATTTTTATGTTACTTAGGGTTTCTTATACATCGATGCATTTAATAGAAAATACGTTACAATAGAGAAGGGCTAGTATTTCACGTGATCTTTCCATATTTCCATCGCTGCTATGTCCATTATCTCGGCCTTTTCCTACCACTTCATATATGATTCTTGCATGCATGCGTTTCAGCTCAGAGATGCAGAATGGTGATGCATATGAATCAATTGGGCAACTTTTGGGTCACAGTAAGCCAGTCAGTCTGTTTTATTCTAATGTCTAGTTGCAAGTCAGCATATGCCTAACCCTTAAGTCATTGCTGTGTATTTGCCTTAAGTGAAGTAGTTTATTCGAAATATGTTGGTTTTAGAGAACTGTTATTCAGAATTAAGTGACATACATCATGTGCACGCAAAAAAAGATTTCACAGTCCTAACGTAGTAACCATATTTCGGTCCAACTCAAAGTCGATGGAAGAAAGCAAAGTTACACAATCGTACTCTATAACAATCAGATGTTCTATAGAATGTAGAGTCATGAAAAAATAAAAGAAAGGATAGAAAGAGAGGGGGGGGGGGGGGGCAGGAGAAGATGAACACTGTAACTGCAAGATTACATAAATTCCCTATTGTGCATTAACACTAATGGATGCACCCGTCAGCACTGATAAAGTAATTCCAATGGGACAGTGCGGACTGTGGAAACCGCCCCCCAAGCACCGTGCCACTTCCCGCAGGAGAAACTCAGTAATACGAGACCGGGGCTGGTCTTCCAGAGATGTCATGCGTAACCGGATGCGGCATGGTGTGGGAGCTCGTGACGAGAGGAAAGAGGTGAGGGGTGAGTGGGAGAGGGAAGGGGAGAGGTCAGCGCGTCCAGCGCTAACGAGGCCTGTTTGTGACGAGTAATTGTTGGGCGGGCAGGGTGCAGGCGACCGCCACAAGGAAAAAAAAGAACCCACTGCCAGTGGGCCGCGCGATGGACGGTGGGGGACACACCTGCAACTGGGCCACAGAGTGAGGTAACCACCCGCTGAAACAGAAAGTGCGGAAAACCTAGAACGAGATGGAGACCGCATATAGCAAATGCCTCACCACACAATTCTGGAGCTAGTGAGGGCACATAAATGCAAGAACTATCGTGGAATCAGTTTAACAACTCATGGATTCGAGTTACTGTCAAGAACAATGTACAGAAGATATGGAAAGATAATTGTGGATATGTTAGGTGATGATCAACAAGGGAGGCATTTTTGAATTTACACTTGATAATGGAAGTAAGGCAAAATGAAAACTTCGTCGTAGGATTTGTTGACATGCAAAAAGCTTTCCACAGCCTAAATCGGCAAAGAAGTTTGGTATATTCAGCAAAATAGGTATACGGTGTATGGAACGACGGATCACAACAGCTTACAGAAAGTTTTCCCCACAAAATCAACTTATGATTTAGTGCCCCTCCCCCCCCACTCCCCATCCGCTCACACCCCCCTTTCTCTCGAACCTTCTCGGCCACATCAGTTTCTCTGATTTCTTGTGATACGCACTGCATACAAATCCATGAAACCGGTCCAGAGCAACACCATGTGGGCTACAGTCCTGCGCTCACCCTGGTGACGCCACACAGAGATGACCCAATCTGTATCGAAACTGCGCTCTGACGCACGCTGCGGCCACAGGTAAAGTATTTAAAGAGTTTCAGACCTGAAACTGCATGGAATTTTCCGTAGTTTCTCCTCATACATAACCTTGTAACGGACCTTAGAGTATGTATAGCATTACATAAAGTAACGGAACAAAATTGCTTCACGATTTGTATGTAAAATCGTTTATCAGTGCAAATATGCATCTGTAGGCCTGAAGACAAACTGTAATTTTGATTTCGTTCTTTCTCTTCTTGCAGTAAAATATCTGCCATATGCAACAATAAACAAACGTCTCCCTTTTGAACTCAAGCAACTGGTTTCCTACGGAATACATAATTAATTTTCTCCGTCATTTTACTGGATTTTCGTCTCCACATATCCTTAAAAATGTGCTGACATCACATGAAACCCATATCATTTGACGGAATGGAGCACGGGACATTGTTCATTAAATCAAAAAATATGGCACACCTTTTACTGCTTTGGCTTTCCAGGCATGTAGGAACCTTAAACGCGAAAAATTTTTGATTTTTATAGCCTTTACTGAAAATTCTGTCAGAGTGCGCTGTTTATTTAATCATAAGGCACTTGCCTCGTAACGTAACGTAAGATGAGCTTCTCATGCAACTAAAGGTACTGAAAAATCTAAAGATAACCTACAGCTGTATTATGTGCAACAAAATATCATTTGGAAGTCCTAGGAATTGAACAGGCGCACCTAAAATCGTAATAGCCAGTGTCAAATTACTGTAGGAATAATACTCATATAAGGAAAGAAGAAGTGGCTGTGGACATAAAAAGTGGAATAAAATAACAGGTCATAGTCAAAAATGAGTACCGCAGTTAAGATGTATTAGTTCTGACTCGCGGCGTAGTTTTAGACGAGAAAATATTTTCTTACAGCGTAGCGCTTAAAATGGAGAATAGCTCTTTTTAAATCGATGAAAGGTAACACGATGGCCGGGTTAGGAACTTCAAAACAAAGGTCAGACGCACCAACATCAATTTGCATACAGTGTAGGATACATACAAGTGATTATGATATACGATGGTGTCTTCATATGCGTAGAGTGCTTCAGTACTTTGAATACAGCGGAAAAAAACCGGATTTCAATGACATTACAATACCTTCCCTGCAAAGGATCAAAGGATTACGAACGATTAGAAAGCGAATAGCGGGAAGCGGAGGTGCAAAAATTAAAGAAAGCGCTGTTTAGCGAAGAAAGTTATCAACACATGGGAAAAGAGAAATAAAAATGTGAATAATTTTCCGCAACTTTTTTTTTTTTTAGGAATTAATCTACATCTCGAGCAAGCCACCATATTCATTTTCAGTTTGCACAGCGTAGCGCAGTGTCACTGACTTTCAGTTGACGTTGACAATGGGGAAACTGAGTTACAGTTAGAATTTAATTTAGACGAGAATGGAATTTTTAACTCTACAGCGGAGTATGCGCTGATATGAAACTTCCTGGAAGATTAAAACTGTGTGCCGGACCGAGACTCGAACTCGGGACCTCTGCCTTTTGCGGGCAAGTGCTCTACCAACTTTTTTTTTTAACAGTGATGCTATTCATTACGGTTTTTTTTAATCTCATTTTGTTCGTTTTCGTTCGTTGTATCTGCTGGGGCGGACGTCGCAAGACACCCATTTCAGTTCGTCGTTGTTCCATTAACTCAGTTCTTTTATTACATAAGGGAGCTAACCCTCTGACCGAACGCGCTGAGTTACCGTGCCGGCTAAAGACGTTTTGATTATGAAGCAAAGACCCTACCTCTGGACCACGGACACTTCCTTAACCAACTGAGCTACCCAAGCACGACTCACGCCCCGTCCTCACAGCTGTGCTTCTGCCAGTACCTCGTCTCCTACCTTCCAGACTTTACAGAAGCTCTCCTGCGAACCTGCAGAACTAGCACTCCGTAAAGGAAGGATATTGCAGAGACGTGGCTTAGCCACAGCCTGGGGGTTGTTTCTAGAATGAAACAAAGTTTGGAAGGTAGGAGACGAGGTACTGGCAGAATTAAAGCTGTGAAGACGGACTTGAGTTGTGCTTGGGTAGCTCAGTTGGTGGAGCACTTATCCGGGAAAGGCAAAGGTCCCGAGTTCGAGTCTCGGTCCGGCACACAGTTTTAATCTGCCATAAAGTTTCATATCAGCGCACACTCCGCTGTAGAGTGAAAATTTCATTCTAGAAACAACCCCCAGGCTGTGGCTAAGTCATGTCTCCGCCATATCCTTTCTTCCAGAAGTGCTAGTTCTACAAGGTTCGCAGGAGAGCTTCTGTGTAGTTAGGAAGGTAGGATACGAGTTACTGGCGGAATTAAAGCCGTAGGGACGGGGCGTGAGTCGTGCTTGGATAGCACAGTTTGTCCGCGAAAGGCAAAGGTCCCGAGTTCGAGTCTCAGTCCGGCACACAGTTTTAATCTGCCAGGAACTTTCAGAATTTCGACAGTCTGACAGTCGCATGATAAGTTCCATAACAAAATCAGTCTCGCAGACTTACTTTCTCTACATAAATTTTCAAGGCTTTACAAGTTTGCAAGTGTGGATGTTTAGATCTACAAACTTGTGAGCAACCATCTTGCGCAACAAAGAACGAAATCTACTCACAGAATCTCACTGACAGGCTCAAAGAATTTCACTGTCAGGTTTCATCTTAAAAGCTTGCCTTCATATGTGATTGAAGACTTTCTCGGTGCATTCCAATGATGAAATCTTCTCGGGTGATCAGCCGAATAGTGACGTCATGTTGTCGCAATGTTTCAATCAGTTTCATATCCGCTATCTTCAGGCATCCCCAGACATGTATTCGGCGTACGGCACAGCTACCTTGGGCTTATATTTCAACAATGGAAATGGAAATGAGTGTTTGGCATCATTGGCCGGGAGGCCCCTTGCGGGACAGGTCCGGCCGCCTTGGTGCAGGTCTTACTACATTCGACGCCACATTGGGCGACCTGCGCGGCGGATGGGATGAAATGATGATGAAGACAAAACAACATCCAGTCCCTGAGCGGAGAAAATACCCGACCCAGCTGGGGAACGAACCCGGGCACGTAGGACGGCAATCCGTCACGCTGACCACTCAGCTATCGGGGCGGACATTTCAGCAATATAATGCCCGTTCGCACATGACCAGCAAGTTCGTTGGATCTCTCCCCAGTTCAGAAAGTTTGCAGCGTTATGGGCAGAGCCCTCCAGCCAGTTGGGGATTTTGACGATCTACCGCACCAGTTGGACAAAAATTGGCACAATATCCCTCAGGAGGAGATCCAACAACTCTATCAACCAATGCAACGTCGAATAATAGGCGCCAGAAGTGAACCAACATCTTATTGACTTGCTCTGTTTGTAAGGCTCTTTCTCTTGAATAAATTATCCCAAATTTTTGAAATTGTAATAATTTGTTTTCCTGCATATGTACATTACATTAACCGAGTTCCCCCATATTCGATTAATTCCTTCGTGGCGCATGATATTTCTATTCTTAGAGTTTATTATTACTTATTGTTAGTTATTAGTATTTCGCTTGGCCCTTTAAAAGGCACGTAGAACCGCGCGTTAGGTCTATTAATCCTTTCCGTCGTCGTTCTAGTATCCACACTTTTTTCATTTTCAACTGTTTGTACGTGAAATAATGGTCGTATATCTTCTGTACGCCGGTTCTCCGTCTAGTTGCCAGTAAGTCATCAGCGACTTCTCAAAGATTCTTTTGGGTGTCGGCTTACCGCCGACTTTGATTTTTCGGCTCTCATGAATGATATTCAAGATTTTCTTGGTTGATCATGAGTCACCCATTCTTTCGATACGTACATAACAACTGAGAGGTCTTTTATATGCACTCAAACAAAATCGTTCCGACAGATAATGTAATCTTTTGAATTTTACGCGTCCAGATACCGTTTTAGATCTTGGTCCCAATCTTTCCGTGATATCTATCGTTCCATTTTTTTATGACATGGATAACAATAATGAAACCCTACTGCATCATGAAGATTTTAAACTGAATATTCAAAGAAAATTTTGAATGAGTTTTACCCCTATTTATATCTCATATTTTCAGACATAGTTCCCTGGTATCACAATGTGACTCAGACGAATCTTTACAGACAACCTTCACAACCGCAGCAGGGCTTCCTAAAGGACGCCGATTAACATATTAAGCACACGCACTGCTCAACCACTGACTTTGCGTGTAATGATATTTGGAAATATGTGGTAAGGTCTTATGGGACCAAACTGCTGAGGTCATCGGTCCCTAAGCCTACACACTACTAAATCTAACTTAAGCTAACTTACGCTATGAACAACACACACACCAATGCCCGAGGAAGGACTCGAACCTCCGACTTGGGGAGCCGCACGGATCGTGACAAGGCGCCCTAGACCGCTTGGCTACACCGCGTGGCTGCGTGTACTGAATTTTACCCTATAGCATAAACCCGTGCGGGACAAATGTGATTGCCTCTATTTTATGTTTATCACTTGAAAACTGACAGACAACGGGCAGTTGTAATGCTGCTCGAAGATTCATCTCCAGAAGTGCGCCTTAGCGCCTTATCTGATAGCTGCAATATACTGAAAAAGATAGCTGACGATTACGTCGCAAAACTTAATAATTGTCTTTTTTTTAAACGAACTATACAAGAAAATGAGATCAGATACCATGAGGCAGCCTAGTATAAATGTGATGGGACAGGGCCATGGGGTTATATGTATGGATAAAGGGAATTCGTTAATGTAAAGAGCATGTGTACACAAGATATGTTAAATGAATATCGTAATGTTGAAAACACTTACTGAATGGGTAATCCCACATGGGCAAATACAGTTCACTAGTACACGTTCTTCGCAAATTATACGGTAATTTGACGAGACACAAAATGGAGGCTATAAAATATTTTACCTACGTTGAAGAGATAGAGAAATGGAGAGAGGTATGTTCCAAGCCATTTACGTACACAGATTGATTAGATGTAAATGGATACTGCCAACCACATGTGCATGTGGTTTCGAAAGGATCACAAAAGAACATTGAGTTACAAAATCTGACACGACTTGATATTGCGACTAAGTATGACTAGAAAATAAGTTAAACGCGAGTGAAATACACGGATAAAACCTACAGCATGTAGCAAACTCACCCACTTACATCAAGCCGCACGTTGAGGCTGCAGAATGGCCACCTTCGTTCAAGAAACAGCGCCAGAGCGTTCCAGTCTTCTTCACTTAAAACTTCCCGGCTGATAGGCCGTGGTCGATGTATACAACTCTCCCCTGAAGTTTCGTCTCCGATTGCGGGAGGCACCCTCCGAGGTAAAGCGGCGAGGATGTCTCCCGTAGTCGGAGACGAAACGTCAGGGGAGAGTTTTATGCATCGACCACGGCCTATCAGCAGGGAAGTTTTAATTAAAGACAATACCGGCCGTGAAAGCACACGTTGTATGTTCCATTCTTTTCCGAACATGTGACTCCTAAATGAATTTTCGCAATCGATGCTGTAATTAGTCCCCGCAGGCGAAAGTCCCTGAAGCAATGGAGACACCCCACGAAAGACGGCACAAAGATAACACGCGACGAACAGTCGAACATGACAGCCACATGATCCTTTGAAAAACAAAACACTCACACGCGCAATATGAAACAGAGTGGTGCGCGCAGCATCGATGTGTTTCAGTGAATAATGGTGGTGTCTCGACTGTACAGCGTTCTTTTGCGAGAAATGACTGTTTGCTAGTGGTGTAGTAGTTTGGTGTGGGTGGAAAGGAATTTCGCGTTATAAATACTGTAGATGATGCTGCAGGCATTATGCACTTATTCTGCACGAATTTTACTGCTCACTTTGTCATTTGCAGTGTTGCCGGTATTTTCGCCTTGAATACTGAATCTGAGAAATGTTTCACATCTTTTCGTAAGATATCAGTTTGTGTAATAGTCTCCCAATTTAACTTGTTGGCTCATTTACATGTCATAAGCGAAGACTGTGTACTGGACAGGAACTCATACAGAAGTCCTATCTTTACCGGGTCTTACTGTATGGAAATGGGTCTCACTGAACCCACTCAAAGCTTCTGTCTGCAACAGGCATTTCCCTCATTCGATTCAAATTCGGCAGTGGTTTCCCACGGCACTGTGAGACTAGCTTCTCCGGAACAGTTAACATAATGGGGGCTGGGCCTCTACACAACAACTTCACTGTGACTGAAAACGAACTTTTATGCTGTTTACAGATAACCTCGTGGTATGCAAGAAGTGAAAACTATATGTAATCATTCATAAATGATAGAGCGCAGCAATCAGTCGTCCTTTTTTTTTGCTGGTTTTATTACGCAAATCCAGATTTCGGCTAGTGTCTGCCAATGCGCTGATTTTTAATCTCGATGCATGATAGTTCTCTGTTGTTCGGGCATCAGACACAGTTCTTTGAATACTACTGTATCACTACAGTAGTATCTGCATTTGCGTAATAAAACCTGCCAAAAAGGTCGACTAATTGCTGCGCTGTTTCATTTATAATTTACATAACACTCGCTGAGTGCACCCACTTTCCTAATGGAAGGTAACCTGATATATATAATCAATTAACAGTCCTCAACATAGCATTGAATCAAATGGTCCTTATTATGTTAAACATTGTACATCTTAATATTTACCCTAAAGTCAAATGCTTTAAGAAATTTGGAAATAAATCTCAGCTCTACTATTACTACCTCTAATTTTTTAAGTTGATTTTGAACATTTAAGCTGTCGAGGCAACGACTTTCACAGACCTTCACTGATTGCATTGCCTGTACCACACGTACTTAATTTCAATAAAGATAAGTGATCCAAGGACAAACAGACTACAAAATAAAGGTTTCCAATAGCGGAAATGTGTGGGAATGCTGGTTTGTAATCATGGGTATACTGATTTGTGATCTTGGTTCCCCCAGAAGGGGAGGGCGGAGGTATACAAGAGGCGACACTCGGCACCACTGGGGTAAAGACTTCTTATTCATTACAGCAATGGCAACCATTTTTAACAGTACTTGCTAGCGATTGCATTAAACCGCAGATTTGACACTGCCGAGCGCGATGAGAAATACTAGTCGGCATGAATGTACAGTAAAATGTGTAAATAGCGAGACGAGGACCACCTTGGTTCAATCTTACCCCGTTAAGAATTGGTTCTTCCGGCCTATTTGACACAATTATAAAAATGTTTGTAAATACGTCATTGGATACCTTAGATGTAATCAGAAAAAAGATGTATTTTCAGGTCGTCGAATCAAATGAGTAGTATCAGCCTTTGGCTTTATAGTACAGAAAAGGACTTACCGTTTACTAATGAGATATACTTTCTATTGAGGTATCAATGTAATCTACCTCAAAAATCGTGGAGAGGATGCCAAAAATTAGTTTGAGATACAATATGGGTAAGTACTTCCTCTTAAATTCATTCTCTTGCTCACAGATTCAGTGATACAAGCTAAGGGCATTTTAAAATTTTGTCACCTTTAGAGTATATTTCTGGGGATTCCCATGTTTCTGAACATGTGGGTATCTTAGTAATGTTCCTATGAAATAGTCCGTATTAAATGTAAAATGAAGGGGAATCACTGCTGTCAGTCTTGTAAGCAGCAGATCCCGGGTTCGAAACCCGGTCCGGTACACATTTTCTCTCGTCGCCGCTGATTCTGCTTAATGTCCCGCTGCATCTGGCAGCAGTGATCCCCCTTCAGTTTACATAATATGTTTCACAGCTGCGGATCCTGCGTGGTGTCTGTCCTTTCGGACATGTACGAAAGAACAGACACCACGTATTGTTACAATCCGTATTACGTCTACAAAATACCAACAGTGTAAATGCTGAACAGCTGTTTCTAATTCTATTTAATTATATGTGAATCTTCTTGAGCTTTAATATTGTGTCCGACATTTCCAGCACAGTTTCGTTGTTGCAGCCATCAATTCTGAATGCTTTTAAGGATGTGGTTATAACTTTACACGACCCCCCGATGGATTGTGATTCCAAAAGGGGGCAAACTTTTCCAGTGCAATATAAGGGTTAGTATTTGTTTTCTATATTTAGTCCCTCAGACTGTTTCTGACGTCACTGTGCGTCTATAGCGGTCTCTGCCACATGTATTTAAACTTTTCAACATTTTTTTTTTTCGTTTGCGGTCCAATATTTTGGATCTTATCCTTTTTTCCTGTGCGGTTTTCCATAAATGTTTATGTGGGGCACAGTCTCCTAGTGTTTAGCCGGCCGGAATGGCCGAACGGTTCTAGGCGCTTCAATCTGGAACCGCGCGACCGCTACGGTGGCAGGTTCGAATCCTGCCTCGGGCATGGCCGTGTGTGGTGTCCTTAGGTTAGTTAGGTTTAAGTAGTTCTAAGTTCTAGGGGACTCATGACCTTAGAAGTTAAGTCCCATAGTGCTCAGAGCCATTTGAACAGTCTCCTAGATCAATGAACAGAGATGAAAGTAACATCAGTCGGAAGGCAGCAATCTGCTGTCACGAAGTACGCACGCCGGAACAGGAGGTACACGGACTACTTTGCGTGCTATTCCACGGCCGTAACGAATTTTTCGGGAGAGTTTGTGGTGCTCCGGCGGGTCTAACCGCTCAATATGAAGCGGACGAACAGGCGGATATGAGGCGCTGTGAAAGAGTGTGTGCCTGCAGCGTGTCAGCGTGTGTGTGTGCTGTGTGGTCGCAATAACGGCAGCCACTGTCCCTGTGTGTTGCAGGACGCTGTCGATCCCGGACATGCACAGCCTGCGCAAGGACGCGCTGGCGCCGTACCGCTCGCAGCTCACCGACGTGTAAGTACTCGCCGCACCGCTCACTGCTTCGGCGATTCACGTCAGTGTCCTCTTGCAACCCCGTCAAAATTGTCCTGCGTAGCAGAGTCGTAATGAGGCAGCGACAGAGACACTGCGCCGTGATTTACACGAAGACTACACTCTTCGACACTGTTGGCACGCTAAAAGTAGCTTAAGGGGCTCCGGAAATGCTCAAAATCATGAAAAGTTCAATTTTTACTTTTTTGCGTTTTCTGAATCTGCAGACTATTACCTTTTAATAGATATATAATTTATTCAATTCCGAAGACTACAACTATTTTTAATTTTTTTTTGAAATGTGTTCTACATGGGCGTGACCCACTGTGGCGCTGTTAAACTGCTGTCAAATGGTGTTATTATTAACGTCCGTGTTCATCAGGTACATTTTAGTGATGTGAGATAAAGTATGTGTTGTGGCTAACCTGTGATGGTTCAATATATATCGCTGGTGTGATTGTCGATTGTTTCATGTTTATTTACTCTGTCGTTATCTCGAAAATATTCGTAATTAATTCTGTTTCTTGAGTCTCTGTTTTGTTGAAGTATAATAATGAGTAAAAGTAAAGTTATTAGAAATCCTCTGAAGGCTTTTAAGAAAAGGAGAAATGTTGGAAAGCCAAAGGTATGTGTTATTACTGTAAATAATAACATTCTAACATGGTACGAGCGATGCTTGCTTTAGACAAGGAACGCCTTCGGGCTGCAGACAGGGCTGTAAAGAGTCTAGAAATACAAGCAAGAGTAAACAGGAGGAGCAACAAGAGGAAGCTGGAGGAGGAGTTTGCAGAGGATGAAGATAATCCATCCTATGGACCTGGAATGCACTAAAAAGTTAATCCAATCTTTGTCGCTCGATTCCCAAAACTTTTATTTTCTCATACTAATTACATGTTTTCTAAGGATCTTCCAAACATATTTGTTTCAAACTTTCAGTAAATGTTACACAGTACCTTCTGCATAATTCAACACAGCCTTTTTCCAAAAAACTGTATATTTTTGAATATATAAATAAAAAACTGCAAAAAAATGTTGTGAATTTTCATTACAATTGAAAAAAAATCATCTTTAATAACTGAACTAAAATTTTGTAAAATCCCTGTGTTAAGTTGTAGCCCATATTCCAATTAAAATTCTGTAAAAAGTTCAACTTCCTACCTCAAATACTTTGTGAGGAAAGATGTAATTTATAAGCGTTATTTTAACATTGCAAGTATAGGGCGTTCCGGAGCCCCTTGAGAGGTATACAGTGTGTTTCAAACATATACGAGTACATTCAATTTCCAAAGATTATACACTGAGGCAGGTCCACATAGGCGACTAACTACTGAAGAACAGTTCGAAATGACACAGTGTTATAAACTGAGGTGACAAAAGTCATGGGACATCCTACTAAGGTATCAGACCTCCTTTCACCCAGTATAGTGCAGCAGATCGACGTGGCATGGACTCAACGTCTCTTTTGAAAGTCCCCTGCAGAAATATTGAGCCATGCTGCCTCTATAGTCGTCCATAATTGTTAAAGTGTTGCCGGTGCAGGATTTTGCGCACGAAATGATCTGTCGATTACGTCCCATAAATGCTCCATGGGATTTATGTCGGGCGATCTGGATGGCCACATCATTAACTCGAACTGTCGAGAACGTTCTTCAAACCAATCGCGGACAAATTGTGGCGCATTGTCATCCACAAAAATTCCGTCTTTGTTTGGGAACATGAAGCCCATGAATGGCTGAAAATGGTCTCCAAGTAGCAGAACATAGCTTTTTGCAACCAATAATCTGTTCAGTTGGACTAGAGGACCCAATCCATTCGATGTAAACACAGGCCATACCGTTATCGAGCTACCACCAGCTTGCACACTGCCTTGTTGACAACTTGAGTCCTTGGCTTCGTGGGGTTTGCACCACACCCAGACCCTACCATGAGCTCTTCCCAGCCGACATCTGGACTCGTCTGATCAGACCGCGGTTTTCCCTGTCATCTAGGGTTCAACCGATATGGTCACAATCCCAGGACAGGCGCTGCAGGCGATGTCGTGCTGTTAGCAATGCCACTCGCGTGGGTAGTCTCCTGCCATAGACCATTAAGGACAAATTCCGCCGCACTGTCCTAACGGATACTTTCGTCGTACGTCCCACACTAATTTCTGTGGTTATTTCATGCATTCTCTGGCAGGAAACAAAGGGTGTTATTAGGAAAGAGACATGTATCAAGCTATCAGGCATCATCCAACTGGGAACTAATTACATGTGGGGTCCCACAAGGTTCCATTTTGGGGCCCTTACTTTTTCTTGTGTATATCAATGACCTTTCATCAGTAACATTACCAGATACCAAGTTTGTTTTGTTTGCCGATGATACAAACATTGCAATAAATAGCAAATCAAGTGTAGTCTTAGAAAGATCAGCCAATAAAATATTTGTGGACATTAATCACTGGTTCCTAGCCAATTCTTTGTCACTAAACTTTGAAAAAACACACTACATGCAGTTCAGAACTTGTAAGGGGTGTCCCAAGAGTATATGTCTAACATACGATGACAAGAAGATAGAAGAAGTGGACAGTGTTAAATTCTTGGGATTACAGCTTGATAATAAATTCAACTGGGAGGAGCACACCACAGAACTGCTGAAACGTCTTAACAAATCTCTGTTTGCAATGCGAATTTTGTCAGACATAGGGGATATAAAAATGAAAAAGCTGGCATACTATGCTTACTTTCATTCCATAATGTCATATGGGATTATTTTTTGGGGTAATTCATCAAGCCAAGCTAAAGTTTTCCGGGCACAAAAACGTGCAGTAAGAGTTATATGTGGTGTGAACTCAAGAACATCCTGCAGAAGCCTGTTTAGGGAACTAGGGATACTAACTACTGCTGCCCAATATATTTATTCCTTAATGAAATTTGTCATTAAAAATATATCACTTCTTCAAACCAATAGCTCAATTCATGGAATCAATACTAGAAATAAGAATAATCTTCACAAGGATTTAAAGTCACTTAGTCTTGTACAAAAAGGTGTGCATTATTCAGGAACACACATTTTCAATAACTTGCCAGCAGCCATAAAAAGCTTAACAACCAATGAAATTCAGTTTAAGAGAAGACTAAAGGATTTATTGGTGGCCAAGTCCTTCTACTCCATTGATGAATTTCTTAGTAAAACCAACTGATTTGTACATAAGTACAACATAACTTCTGCACAATTTCAGTGCATTAATGTGTTCATTGAAAATTTGTGTGTGTGTGTGTGCGTGTGTGTGTGTGTGTGTGTGTGTGTGTGTGTGTGTGTGGTGTGTGTGTGAGTATAATCTAACTTCTGCACCATTTCAGTGCAGTAATGTGTTCATTGTAAATAAGTATTACAGTAGTTGTATTACATGTTTATTACCTTATAAATAAATAAAAAACTTTTTTTTAATTTAAATTGAGTGCATTAGTATTTGTAAAATGACTCTTAGTGTTCATTAAAAAATGATGATTATTCCAATTGGGACCTGTGGAATGGTACATTAGCTTATTTGTTTTAGTTGTAAATATTTGTCATGTATTGTTGTTTTTCTGACATGTTCCACATCCTGGAGGACCTCCTCACTACGGATCAATTGGAATGAAAGTAAATCTAATCTAATCTAATCTTGTCTGTTAGCACTGAAGACTCTACGCAAACTCCTCTTCTCTAGGTCGTTAAGTGAATGCCGTTGGCCACTGGGTTGTCTGTGGTCAGAGGTAATGCTTGAAATTTGGTATTTTCTGAGCGCTCTTGACACTTTGGATCGCGAGTTTCGAAATGGAATGTCCCGTGCGTCTGGCTCCAACGACCATACCGCGATCAGAGTCTGTTAATTCCCGTCGTGCTGCCATTACCACGTCGGGAACATTCCACATGAATCATCTGATTACAAATTTCAGCTTTCCCCTGACCGTTTACACATTGTGTACACAATACTACCGCCATCTGTATATGTGCATATCGCTACCCCACGACTCTTTTTCACCTCAGTGTAAGCGATATACGAAGTTTTTAAAAAATCTGACTTTACAAGATTATTTCCTCTTTATGAATGAAGCTAGAAACTAGTTGTGCATTTTAAGATATGGAAGTGACAAAAAAGTAAATTTCAAATTATCCATCCAATTTTTACATCTTTCAATGCATGCACGTACGATCTTGCGGTATTCTTTCACAATTACGTTTTAGACTAATTTCCATTAATCTTTCACAAATATTCTGTGTGTCCTCCACCGGACACACGAGTAACATTCAAACAACAATCAAACTGGCTATCTTGAGAGCTACCATGTGATGTAAGTGATACGAGTAAAATATCTGTTTGTGCATAATCGAGCACACAATGTGACAAGACAGGTAGGTTCTTTCCATATGTTATGTTTTTCTACTCCGAAAAGTGGCCAGATTTTTTCGCTAATTGTTATCTTATTCCCAATACCTTTATTTGTTGATGTGTGACATTTACTTGTAAATATTAAGTTCTTGTTTAGACAAAATTTCACTGGAATTTATTATTCAGGTTCTTATTTCAAGTGTTCCCATTCAATTTGTGTAATTTATTTTCATCAGAGCGCTGTTAATCAAATGTTACAGTAAACTGAAGATAGCACAATAGTTCGCTATATACCAAACACCCAGGAGTTAATACTTATAATTAAGGAAAGTTTAGCATTATAACGTTCCTATAAATTATTTTGAATTACGTAAACCTAATTATCTTCTACAATAATTAAAATTCTAGACTAACACCATTTTCCATCGCAAATTTCGTCATAACCATTGTTAGATTCCTGTCCTTGACTACAGAGTTTTGTAGCTTAAATTTCTCTGTGCAGTTTGACATACAACATCGATTAATTAGCTAATTAATAATTTCATGTAATTCACTTTAAGGTACAATATGGTGCTCGCTCATGTAAACGAGGGGAATCACAACGGAATAGTGTCCATCTATTTTTGTAATCTTATAATTAGCAACTTTTCTGTAATCTAGAATTATATCCTTGTAGGTAGTCAAAAACAATAAATTCCGATCTATCCTTTCCTCAAAGCACTACGTACTTTCCAAATAACGGTTTGTTCTTTTGGTCGCCCATAAGAATTTGGACGTCACTCAGATTAGTCAGTCCGTGGTTTGAAAGTAGACAGTTAACAAATACGTTGGAGGAGTATTTCTTTTTGTTTTTTTTTTGTGTTTTCTTTGTTTGATTCAATCCACAACTGTGTACGAGGGGCAGTCAAAAAGTTCCCTGAATTTCGTTGTAACTGCTTATTACCACAATATACGTACACTTCTGCTTAAACGCCCTCAAAATCGCCTTCTACAGCGCATACATACACAGTTGTTCCACTGCTCCTGCCATTGCTGGAAATAACGATTAAAGTTCTGTTTTGGTACGGTTATCATTGACTCTTTTTGATCTTGGAAAGAGCTAGAATTCTGCCGGTGCTAAATCTGATGACTAGGGAGGCTAGTAGAGGAGTGGAATGCAAGAGTAGTTTATTACTACACAATTTCATTTCTTCGCAAACTTGTTTCGAGATGTGATAAAATTCTATAAAGATTTCAGCCACGTCAAGTGGTTAAAAAAATCCACGAGCTTCCGGCAGAGTACTCCTCGGCCATTGTCACGTGGTAACTGTCTTTTGGTTGCTACTAAAGTCCTTATATATCCGCGCTGCCTCCTGTGACGTCACTGGTACTCGCCCCAGCGCCATATAAGGTAATGTTTTAGCCGCGCAGCCGCCGCACCCGCTTCATCCTTCCGATGGGAGGATCCCAAGCCGTACTTAGCTGTAGGCCGCCGTCTTTCTTGAGGATCTTTCCAGAAATTTTTATATGATCGTCCACTCGCTCAACACCTTGCATGTCGTTATAGGTTAGATTTCTGGTATATATACACAATTACATAAGGAGGGTTCAAATGAGAAGGTACGAAACGTCGTAACGCCCTAATTGTGCTCCTCAAGCGCGGAAAAACCATTAACAGTGACGTGTACTATGGTACACTTCGTAGCCTACGCAAGTCTGTGAAGAGCAAAAGGCCTACGCTGCTCATGGAGGGAGTGATTCTGCTCCAAGATAACGTGCGTCGACACATCTCCATGGTCATACAAGTGTAACGGCCAAAATAGAGTGAGCGTCCATCCTGTAGCCCTTATATGTCAAAGCACACAGGAATCCTGAGAACAGGCAATGCTTCAGCTTGTGAAACAATTGGATAGCTGAAACTTCCTGGCAGATTAAAACTGTGAGCCCGACCGAGACTCGAACTCGGGACCTTTGCCTTTCGCGGGCAAGTGCTCTACCACCTTTTTTTTTTTTTTTTTTTTTTTTTTTTTTTTTTTTTTTTTTTTTTTAATCTCATTTTGTTCGCTTTTGTTCGTTGCATCTGCTCCGGGCGGATGTCGTAAGACATCCATTTATGTTCGTTGTTGATCGATTAGCTCAGTTTTTTTTTTATTACAGAGGGCTGCTAAACCTGAGCTACCGAAGCACGACTCACGCCCGGTCCTCACAGCTTTACTTCTGCCAGTATCTCGTCTCCTACCTTCCAGACTTTACAGAAGCTCTCCTGCGTACCTTGCAGAACTAGCACTCCTGAAAGAAAAGGATACTGCGGAGACATGGCTTAGCCACAGCCTGGGGGATGTTTCCAGAATGAGAAAGTAGAGCACTTGCCCGCGAAAGGCAAAGGTCCCGAGTTCGAGTCTCGGTCGGGCACACAGTTTTAATCTGCCAGGAAGTTTCACATCAGCGCACACTCCGCTGCAGAGTGAAAATCTCATTGTGGAATTGGATAGTTGTGCTCAGACCTCTGATGATTTCTTTTGAATAAAGACTTCCATTGTACCCTGAGTGTTGTTTCGTACCTTTCCTTTTGAACACCCTTCATAGCTTGCAAGTAAGGACGACGAGGAACAGAAGAGAACTGAATCATGTACTTGATGACAAGTTCATTCAAAAGTAAGTGGTAGTAACGATTACTACACGCCAGTACTACAGTTAGTGATCCCCTAATTAAACCACTGCTTTCATCACCGACCAAACCTTCAGTTAAGATGACCATTACCAGTCAGACTGCTAAAGCAGGGTACAGAATGGCTATAAGAGCGTTTGACAACATGAACAATATCTTCAAGTCTTCTACTGTTGCATCGTTCTTGTAATCAATGAGATCTGATGAGTATAATGATAAACAAATCAACCAGCTGTGAAATAGGCTGAGTTGCTAGATTTGATGTCCATTAAGGCAGCGAGAAAAAGAAATTCTGACTAGTATGTTGACTTGTCGTAAACAGTATGTCAGATTGGTACTGGAAGTGTAGACAGTTGCTCAAATAAGCCAGAAGATTCAGTGAATCGAGGTGAAGTTTTTCCAGTGAAACAGTTTCACAACCGTAAAGTCCAGTTGTAATCCGCACACGAGGAATATGAGGGTCAGGTTCCTCCGCACTAGAACACTACTCATTTGCGTTCTCATCCCATATGGGATGATTATACAGATAATTGGAAACAGCGTGTTTCAAAAAATCCAAGCTGCAGTGAGAAACTGGTTACTATAAATTAATTGAATGTGAGATTCTATGCATCTGAAACTACTAGCGTTGCTCTGTGTCTGTAAATAAATATTACTTTTTGAAATAACACTTTGAGGGATTTACCGTGGTTACGAAGATTTTACCAGTAGATGACGCTGTAAGCGTCTTAACGCAAATGGAGTCGGCTGCAAATGACAGATGAATCTTATTACGACGGCTATGATTTGATTTCCACATTAAACCGCCTGCACTGTTCCATGTGGATGACGGCACGATTTCGGTAGTCAAAAGTTGTGAAACTGTTTACGAGGTAAGCCTATCCTCCACGGCAAGGTCGTATCACATTGGATTGGAAAAATCAGTTTTTAATTGTCCTTTCACTAATACAGCATTTAAAGCAAAATCACATCGGTTTTTAATTTGCCTATGGCCAGAAAAGGTATAAAAAGCAAAGTGACATCGCTTTTTAACTGTCATGAGACTGGTGCAAGACATGTTCAACATGCTGTACACCAATTCAGTCACAAGTCGAAATCAAGAAACAGTTTGTACCACAACACATCGGAGTTTCTCGGCGGTCCCGTACAGAATGTGTTGTGCAAAGCGTGCCTTCGATTTAGTATGCTCGTAATTGCAGAACTGAACACAACGTCTTCCAGGTAACTCCACAGCTAGAAGTCACACGGATTAAGGTCG